>NC_038245.2:35286221-35652725 GCF_000004515.6 Glycine max
GGGAAATACATTTCAGAAGAGAAATAATAGATAGAATGTGGAACATTTTACTTTGTTGCATTTCCATTTCAAAAAATAACAAGTTTCTAACATTTTTGTTTTCTCGTAAAGTCTAAACTCATAATTTGTCAAGTATGATATAGTTTTTATAGCCAAGTACAAGATAATCTAAATTCTACTTATATCTGTTGGAAGAAGAAGAAGATTTTATTTCATTTGCCACACAAAATACAAGAGTATGATCCCCTATTTATACTAGAATAGAGTGACCACTCACATAATTTGCTTATTCAAGAATACTGAATGCTCACATAATTGCTTATTCAAGACTTTGTAACTTACAACTTTACAACTTTCATCTTCCATAATTTAAGACTCATAAAACTTGTTATTATTATTTTTCTAATTAATATCTAACATCCTCCCTTAATTGGAAAATTCTTCTGCACACCAAGTCTTGCTCGCAATCTTCAAAAATCTTCAAATTTGAGAGGCTTGGTGAAAATATCCGCAACTTGATCTTGAGTTTTCACATGAGTCAATTCTACTTCTTTCTTGGTAATGCACTCTCTAATGAAATGATACCTTGTATCTATATGCTTACTTCGTTCATGGAACACCGGATTCTTGGCAAGCTCTTGTGCAGATCTATTATCAACATAGATCTTTGTGCTTTCCTTTTGCAACAACTAAAGTTCCTCCAACAATCTTCTTAGCCAAATCGCATGACATGTGCAAGAAGTTGCAGCTACATTCTCGGCTTCACAAGTAGAAAGTGTCACAATGCCTTGCTTCTTAGAACTCCATGTAAAAACACAATCACCCATAAAAAATACAAATCCGGTAGTACTTTTTCTATCATCAACATCTCCGGCAAAATCACTATCACAAAATCCTACAAGCTTATAGTTATTGGAGGGAGAATAAAACAATCCAAAATCAATTGTACCTTTCAAGTAACGAAGAATTCTTTTTGCGGCTTTTAGAAGAAGAGAGGTAGGAGCCTCCGTAAAGCAACACACAACTCCCACCGCATATAGAATATCGGGCCTTGTATTGGTTAGATACCTTAAACTCCCCACAAGACTCTTGAAGACCGTGGAGTCTACCTTCTCTCCTTCATCAAACTTTGATAACTTCAAGCCACCTTCCATAGGTGTGTTCACGGGATTGCAATCAAGCATATTAAATTTCTTCAACACTTCTTTTGTGTAGCTTTCTTGTGAGACAAAAATATCATTCTCTGTTTGCTTCACTTCCATTCCCAAGTAATATGACATGAGTCCCATATCTGTCATATCAAATTCACGAGACATGGACTCCTTGAAGTCTTCAAACAAATTTGGGTTATTGCCGATAAAGATAAGGTCATCCACATAAAGACAAATAAATAAGACATCACAATTATTAAAAGTTTTAACATAAAGAGCATACTCATTTTGACAACGAACAAACCCATTGTCTTGGAAGTACTTGTCAATGCGAGTATTCCATGCCCTCGGTGCTTGCTTTAGACCATACAATGCCTTGTTCAATTTCAAGAATTTTCCTTCTTGACCTTTGATGAAAAAATCCATTGGTTGTTCAACATAGACATCTTCTTCAAGATAGCCATTTAGAAATGCCGATTTTACATCAAACTGAAAAATTCTCCACTTCATTTGAGCTGCCAAGGAAATAAGAAGACGAATGGTCTCCATGCGGGCAACCGGTGCAAACACTTCATCATAATCAACTCCATATTGTTGCTTATAACCTTTAGCTACAAGTCTTGCTTTGTGTCTCTCAACCTCTCCTTTTGCATTCTTCTTGATTTTGAACACCCATTTGACTCCAATTGCTTCATGACCTTTGGGAAGGCTTGATAACTCCCAAGTGTTGTTCTTCTCAATGGCTTTGATTTCTTCTTCCATGGCTTGTCTCCACCTTTTGTCTTTCATTGCTTCATCAAAGTTTAAGGGTTCACTGTCAACAAAAAGACAAAACAAATCATTTATAACTTTAACTTCAGTTTCATCATATAATTCTTGAATATTTCTCATTCTTCTTGGCCTTTCACTTGAACTCCCTTCGGAAGATGATGAGGCTTCATTTGTTGAAGGAGTTGGTGAAAGTGCTGGAGTTGAATCATTTGGAGTCAAGGCTTCTTCATCTATTTCTTCAAAGTACGGGAAAAAATCATAAGTGTCTTCTTTCTCCTCCCAATTCCATGTGCCTTCTTCATAGAACTCGACATCTCGACTCACAATTGTCTTTCCATTGTTTGGATTGTACAATTTATAGCTTTTGAGCTTGCATCATAGCCAATGAACACATGTTTCTCACTCCGATCATCAAGCTTGAATCTTCCTTGGTCGGGTACATGAGCATATGCAATGCTCCCAAATACTCTCAAGTGATCAACTCTTGGCTTCACTCCACTCCATGCTTCTTGTGGTGTTTGATCTTTGACATTCTTTGTTGGTGAGCGATTGGGCAAATAAACGGCACATGCAACAACTTCGGCCCAAAATTCCTTTGGCATATTTTTAGCCTTCAACATACATCTACTCATTTTAAGAATAGTTCTATTTTTTCTCTCCGTTACCCCATTTTGTTGTGGAGATCTAGGAACCGTTAGAGGGCGACGAATCCCATATTTTTCACAAAATTCATTAAATTCTTTTGATGTGAATTCGCCACCTCTATCGGATCTTAGAGCTTTGATTACATAACCACTCTCATTTTCCACAAGAGCTTTAAAATTTTTAAAAACTACAAATGCCTCAGATTTTTGCTTTAGAAAATGAACCCAAGTCTTTCTACTATAATCATCAATAAAAAACAAGAAATATTTATTGTTACCACATGAAGGAGGATTGATTGGGCCACACACATTGGTGTAAACAAGTTGGAGAGACTCCTTTGCTCTTGAATTAGCTTCTTTTGGAAAACTCCTTCTTGCATGCTTTCCAAGGAGACATGCTTCACACAATAGATTAGGATGGTTGATGTGAGGCATCCCTTTCACCATCTTCTCCTCTCCTAAGAATTTTAGTGCTCCAAAATTCAAGTGCCCAAATCTCATATGCCAACACCATGATTCATCTTTTATGCTAGCCTTCAAACATTTTGCTTCATTGGTTTTAATGTTCAAAGTGAACATTCTATTTCTTGACATAAACACCTTGGCAATCAAATTAGAATTTTGATCTCGAAGCCATAAACAACAATCTTTCATATGAATTTCATACCCCTTTTCAACAAGTTGTCCCAAACTCAAAATATTGCTTTTTAGTTTATGAACATAGTAAACATCTGTGATTAATTTGTGAGCACCATCTTTTAAAGAAATTAAAATGGTACCTTTTCCTTGGATTTGCACCTTGGAAGAATCTCCAAAAGAAACATTTCCTTTCACCTTCTCATCAAGTTCCACAAATTTCTCTTTGCATCCACACATGTGATTGCTTGCTCCATTGTCAAGATACCATAAGCATTTGTCTTCCTTCTTACCATTATTAAGTGATAGTAGTAGTGTTGGCTCTTCAACTTCTTTATCTTCTTTATCATCAACAAGATTGACCTTCTCTTCAACATTTGTTCTACACTCCCAAGAGTAATGACCATATTTATGACAATTAAAACATTCAACATTAGATTTATCATACCTCCTTTCATATGCTTTTTCATAATTGTTTCTACCTCTTCCTCTTCCTCTTCCACGACTTCTAGTGGATTGATGGCTCCTCCATTCATTATTGTCAAAATTATCACGATCTCATCTTCCTCCTCTTCCTTGGCCATGACCACGTCCTCTTCCACGTCCACATGCTTTTTGACTACTTTCTCCTCCATTTTCTTTCAAAGAAGCTCTGGCTTTGAGGACTTGCTCCAATGGCTCATCATGTCTTCTATTGAACCTTTCTTCATAGGCTTGAAGAGAACCCATCAATTGGTCTACGGTCATTGAGTCTAAATCCTTAGACTCTTCAATAGCACAAACCACATAATCAAATTTAGCGATTAAGGAGCGAAGGATCTTTTCCACCACACGAACATCTTCCAATATTTTCTCCATAACGCTTCATTTGATTCACAATAGCCCAATACCTTGTTGCCAAAATTTGAGATAGATTCGGATTCCTCCATATGCAATGATTCAAACTCTCTACGTAGAGTTTGTAGGCGCACCTTTTTTACCTTATCAACGCCTTCAAGAGAGGTTTTCAAAATCTCCCATGCTTCTTTGGAAGTGGTTGCATTTGACACCAACTCGAACATAGCTTCATCCAAACCTTGATGAATGAAAGTAAGTGCTTGTTGATCCTTCTTCTTCGACTTCAACAAAGTTTCCTTCTCATTTGGTGACAAAATAGCCTCATTTTGAGGTTGGGTATAACTTTTCTCTACAATCTCCCATGCATCTTGACAACCTAACAAGGCTTTCATGTGACGACTCCAATTATCATAATTCTCTTTGGTAAGACGAGGGAATTGAAACATACTCAAACCATTGCTTGCCATCTCTCAACTCAAAGTGTTTCTCTCTCAACTCACAAAGTGTTTCTCTCTCAACACTCTAGAACTCAAGCTCTGATACCACTTTGTTGAAAGAAGAAGAAGATTTTATTTCATTTGTCACACAAAATACAAGAGTATGATCCCCTATTTATACTAGAATAGAGTGACCACTCACATAATTTGCTTATTCAAGAATACTGAATGCTCACATAATTGCTTATTCAAGACTTTGTAACTTACAACTTTACAACTTTCATCTTCCAAAATCTAAGACTCATAAAACTATCCTCCCAAGATAACCCTATATATATGTGTGCGGAACGGATAAATATTCTAAAGAATGAATATGTTGTCTTGAATATGGAAAAAAAAAAAAAAAACATTCATTAAGATGTTATGGTTTGATTCTCCCAATAACTTTTCTCCCATGAATCAACTTGTTGAATTGAACTTTCCTTTCTCTTTAATTGTGCGTGCAAAGTTGGAGGATCATAAGGGGCAGGCATGGAGCAAGGATCGGTATTTGCAGGAACCTTGACCAATGATTCCATCATAAATTTCTTTACTGGTCCTTCTGCTCCACAAACCATTGACTCCGCACATATTTCAGTAGCATTTGCACTTAAAGAGGGTTTGTATCTAAAGAGTTTAGCATATGAATTCAGGAGATGAAACATGTAGTCGTACACGTAGTCCATCTTTACCTCTTCTTGAATGAAATCACTTGCAGCCTTGCCAATTTGATGTGCCTGCATTTCACAAATAACAATATGAAACAAAACAAGTTAAAACATTGAGAACGTGTTATGTAATTTATTTTTACCCTTATTATATTAAGTGATATTCACCATTAAATCTTTTAAGATTAACTTGGTAAGACTTATAATCCAGCCTTAGTAGAGGCTGTTGTTTCCTGCACCTTTTAAGATTAACTTGGTAAGACTTATAATCCAGCCTTAGTAGAGGCTGTTGTTTCCTGCACCTTCAAGTTGCTTCTTACACCCCATTTTTGGATTCCGGAATGTAAAATTACATTTCAAATTGATTACAGGTTTTGCCTTCTCCAATAATCAATTCGAAAGGTAAAAAAAAACATTTCGGAAAGGACATAGGAAGCAACTTGAAGGTGCAAGAAGCAACAGCCTTTAAGTGGATAAGCAAAACTTCAAGATTACCCTTTGCTTGTGACTATTGCCCCAATCCACTGCAAACTTAATGGACCTGCACTTGTCATCTTCCTTTATGGGCCAATAGTGGTGCCCCGGAATTAGTCCTCTTGTGAAAAAATCATAGTAATGTGGTTTTACAAGGAGAGTGGGAGAGTCACATGCCAGAATGTATTTTTCACTAACTGACCAAGCAGAACCTTCAATGTACACCTTATATCTGCACGAAAGCATGATTGAATTGAAACATTTATTTATTGATAAACTGAACATATATATCCAATAACAAAAACATATTATACACATAATTTTAACTTAAGGAAGAACTCAAACTTTTTCCCTTTCATGTTCCATAAAAAGAATGCACAGTTTCATGAATGCTATACCTATGAGTGCATTGACTTGCCAAGTCTGATTTCTTATACCCCTCTTGTGATTCTCGCCCCCAATCCTGGAACACAATTTTCATTTGTCAAGAAGAAACTATGTGGCTTTATTGTGATAGACAATTAACATTGCATATAACAAAGATCCAATATTTTGCAAACAGACAAAATATATTGAAGAGGACAGTAAGTTTTTGTTAAAAGGAAAAAATGCAGCAAATGTTCATTAATAAGTTATTTCCTTTAATTTTGAATGTACTTCTAAATTTTGAATAAAAAAAGGAGAAAAAAATAATATAATATCATATGCAATATTGCTACTGGATTGTGTTTGCTTAGATTTGCATGTTATACTTTGTACTGCTAGCTTTTGCGCACCTTGTGCTTAAGCCAACTATGTATAATACAACTTTTGCTTATAAAGAAATATTATATACAAAATTATTTTTTTTATATGCAAATAATAAAACTATTTTCAATAAGTGTAGTCAAACAAATTAAGCTAAGAAATGTGATACCTGAGCATATAAACGAGCATTCCAATCTTGATTTTCAGAAACATTGCATTTCATGAGGTCTAGTCTGGTTTCAGCAACAACTGGATTGCCTTTCCAGTATGCATAAGGCTCTCGGTTCAGCCATGGTATCCTCTTGGTGCCTTCTTTCAACTCTCCCAACAAAATCTCCCATGGCTTTATGTTAACCTCAGCCCTATGCAGCAGAGATACAATAGCATGCCATCAATATTAAGTTATATGTATGAAAAATAAAATAAATTAGACCATATGAAAACAATTTACTGTGTATATTTATCATTGCATTTTTCTTTTGAGAAATATTAAATAGATACGTAGAGTTAAATAGATAAGATTTCCAACAAAGAAAAAAAATTGTCTAGATTCAGAGATTGCCATTAAAACTCAAAACTTGAGCCAGCTAAATCATCCAAGTCAAAATTGGATCAAATATTCATATCTATTTGGTCCTATAAACCATTAAATTAAAGTGTTCCAATGTCCGTTTCTGAGAATGGAAAACTATGTTTTAAAAAAGAAAAAAGAATAAAAATAATATGCTTAGGTAACTTTTTAGTTCTTATAATATAAGATTGTCCTTGTTTTTATTCATAGTTTATTTTTTCTATTTTGGTCCCTATAATTTTTTATTTTCATTTCTGTTATTGTTAATTGTTAATGTGATTAACAGATATTAGAAAACAGACTGGTATGTCTCAAGTAATAAGTACTAAAATAAATAAAAGAATCAATATAAGAAGAATCTACATAAAAAAAATTATAAGGATTGAAACAATAATATTAGAGACTAAGATAAAAACTCAAAAAATTATAAAGACTAAAATAGGAAAGAAATTAAGGAATCAAATTGGAAACAACCATATATTATATAAGAGAACAATTTTTTTATTTAAGTCAAAATAAAAAATAAAAAACTAAAGTTCCTTTTAAACCAAATAAACCCTTAATACATAGGTGGTTAGACAACTTAGTCTCAAATAATTTCAAGTATACTGCATACACTAACTCCCACGCTCTAAAATAAAATAAAATAAAAATCTCAAGTAACATTATTTTTTTGTTAGATTGTGTATCCATGATAACTCTAAAGTCTACACCAAACCAATCCCTATTTACTCCTCCAACAATTGGTATTTAGTTAAGCATTTAAACTCACATTAAACCAAATAACATTCAAGGCACAAAAGTTAAAACAATGTGAGAATAACTTCTTTTTTTCAACGTAGTTGCGTTTAGTGCAAGTGGTTCGCAAACATGTCTTAGATACTAACATTGAATAGTACTACAAATTGAAAGAGTGGAGTGGGCTTTAGTGGCTTACCATCCCCAGAAGGACCAATCAGGGAAAACAATATCCAAAGTAGCATCATTGCC
Organism: Glycine max; assembly: GCF_000004515.6. Lineage (NCBI taxonomy): Eukaryota > Viridiplantae > Streptophyta > Magnoliopsida > Fabales > Fabaceae > Glycine > Glycine max. Next base: position 35,294,187 of record NC_038245.2, read on the forward strand.
ACAATACCGAAACAATGGTGGTGGTTGCTCAGTATTAGGCCCATTGTAACGATCAACCAAAAGCACAGGCCAATCCACACAATCAAACATGAGCTCCAAATCAGGAATCTTCCCAGGGTACCTTCTCAACAATTGTAGAATCCCCCATATGCTAAAAACATCCCTTGTTTGATAGGCTTTTTCATAAGTCTCCAAATAGGCCTTACCCTTCAATATAACCAACTTAAAATTTGCGGTTTGTTTTGCCCTCTCCACCATCTCTTGCGTTATGCCCGTGCGGGCCCACGGTCTTAGGTCCTCGTGGATCCAACGGAAGTACTCCGGACACGTGGCACTGGATGGACGGCTCTGATCGTTTTCTGGGATTGGGGATTGGTTTGTGGGGCATGTTCCGGTGAGGTTGTATGCACTGCAATTCAGTGGGATCTCTATTGGCTTCTGGATGGAGACTCTGAAAGGACGTGTGTCGTATAGTGTGGTGCTTAGTGCTGATTTTGTAGATCCGGAAAAAAACAGGCTACACATATCACAAAATGACCACAGAAAATTAACATGGTGTTACAAAAGGAGCAATAACATACTTAATTACCAAATTATTGGTAAATCTAATGAAGGTATGCAATAGCTAGACAACTAAGAGTTCATTACTAGAGCTCACCAATTTAGCGTAACCTGAATTCTAACCTCAGCTACTCTTTCCTATAATACAAAACTAAATTGAATGCATTGGTTATTTTTTTAAAAAAATAATCAATATATAATCAACAAAGCAACTCCAGCATATATATATTATGCAATTTGAAGTGATGTCACAGAGAATTAAAATTAATTAAGAATACTAAATATACATATCTTTTTTATAATGTTATATATATATAGTATAAGGTTTTGTTTCTCAAGAGATACCACCTCTAAAATTTGATATTTTTTTCTGAATTGCACCACTTATGCTGACATTTTATTAATATCAGTAATATAGAATGTGATATTCTTTTTTTTTTCACGTGTTCTATAATTGAATGAAATTTTATGTTAAATTCATGAGATAATGGGTCCATTTAGAGGGAGTAGTATGAAAATTTACAAAATCATAAAAAGAAAAGTAGTATTTAATAAGGAAACAAAATATGTTTCATTAAGTTATTTGATAGCTGTCATATTCTGTATATTGTATATTATTAACTAGGTGATTTGTTGTACCATTAATCACGTTATTTGTAGGCATATTCTAAGGAGATAAAATAGGAAATAGTTTAAAGTTTCTGATATGAAACAGAAGTTGTACTGTGTATATATTGGCCATTCTGATATGTGAAATAGACACAGAATTCTTCCATAATTTATTATGGCATCAGAGCAAGGTCCTGATGGAAAAAAATCTGTGGTAAATGTTGGGGTGGTAAAGAAGACGCCATCTCCGTATGATTTGAATTCGAATGACAACCCAGGAAGCATAATCACCCAAGTCCAACTTCGGGGTGAAAATTAAGACGAATGGGCAAAAGCTATTAGGACCTTGTTACGTGCACGATGTAAATGGGGGTTTGTCGAAGGAATCGTAAAGAAGCCGAATGAAGAATCACCAGAAATGGAGGATTGGTGGACCGTCCAATCGATGGTGGTGTCTTGGATCTTAAACACCATTGAATCTTCTCTGCGTTCTACTATTTCCTACATGGAGAACGCAAAGGAACTTTGGGACGACATTAAAGAGCGATTCTCAGTTGCGAATGGGCCAAGGATTCAACAACTGAAATCGGAACTTGCTGAATGTAAACAAGAAGGAATGTCCATGGTGAACTACTATGGAAAACTCAAGGCATTGTGGGATGAACTAGGAAATTACCATCAGATACCAACATGCACATGTGAAGGGTGCAAATGTAACATCAAGGCAAAATTAGAGAAACAAAGGGAAGAAGAGAAAGTGCACCAGTTCCTGATGGGATTAGATGATGTGGTGTACGGAACGACTCGCTCTAGCCTTCTTGTGACCAATCCACTGCCATCGTTGAATCGAGTATGTGCTACTTTGATACAAGAAGAACGTGTGAAGGCCATATCTAGGACCAAGGAAGAAAGAACAGAGATTGTTGGTCTAGCTGTGCAGACCGGTGGAAGGGCTAGAGGACGCGGAGACACAAAAGACAAAGGCATAGTCTGTTCAAACTGCAATCGGACAGGGCATGATACCATGGGATGTTTTCAAATTGTCGGATATCCAGATTGGTGGGGGGATAGGCCACGCCATGAAACAAAAGCAGATGCTCGAATGAAAGGGCAACAACAGGAACGCAGTGCAAATTCTGGACGCGGCAGAGGCATGGGTGTACGAGCAAATGCTGCCCAAGCAACTATTGGAAGAACAGTTGAGGCAGCGGCAGGGGTAGACAACGGAGGATTGGCCGGATTGAGCACAGAACAGTGGCAAACTCTTATGAATATGCTGGACAGCCAGAAGGGAAATCCTAGTGAAAGAATGACAGGTAAAGAAGATTGGATTATTGATACAGGGGCTTCAAATCACATGACAGGAAATTTAAGATTGCTTCAGGAATTGAAGGAAGTACAGGGATGCCCTATAGGTTTGCCAGACGGACAGAAACTTGGTGCAACGAAGGAGGTTGAAATTAAGCAATGTGTTATATGTACCTAAATTGAGTTGTAACTTGATATCTGTGACCCAATTGATAGATGAGACAAACTGTGTAGTGCAATTTTCTAACTCTTTGTGTGTGATGCAGGACCGCACTTCGAGGATGCTGATTGGATTGGGTGAACGAATAGATGGGCTCTACTACTTCAAAGGGACACGAAATGAGAAAGCTTTCAAAATTGATAGTGGCCTGTCACTTGATATTTGGCATAGGCGAATGGGGCATCCTTCTTTGAAGATTACGAAGTTGGTTTCAAATAATAGTAGTAGGAATAATGACTATGAAAATAAGGCATGTGATGTTTGCCAAAGGGCTAAGCAAACTAGAGATAGCTTTCCTTTAAGCAATAATAATGCAGCAGATGTGTTTGAGTTAGTTCATTGTGACATATGGAGGCCTTATAAAACTCCATCTTCATGTGGTGCTTATTATTTTTTAACTATAGTGGATGATTATTCTCGAGCAATTTGGATTTTCTTGTTGTTAGATAAAAGGGAAGCACCTCGTGCTTTGTTGAATTTCATTGCATTAGTAGAAAAACAATATGAAAAGTAGGTTAAAATGATTCGAAGTGATAATGGAACCGAATTTACATGTTTGCAAACTCAATTCCATGAACGTGGAATCGTGTTTCAAACATCATGCATCGGAACGCCTCAACAAAATGGACGAGTTGAAAGGAAACATAGGCACATACTCAATGTGGCTCGGGCATTGAGATTTCAAGGTAATCTTCCCATTTCTTTTTAGGGTGAATGTATTTTAACTGCCAGATATTTGATAAATAGAACACCAACACCATTGCTAAATGGAAAATGCCCTTATGAGGTGTTGAATGGGAAGCCACCTACCTATAAACATCTTAGAGTTTTTGGATCTCTTTGTTATGCACATAATCAAGGAAGGAAGGGTGACAAATTTGCCAGCAGAAGTAGAAAGTGTGTGTTTGTAGGGTACCCACATGGAAAGAAAGGATGGAAGCTATTTGACTTGGATACCAACACTTATTTTGTATCAAGAGATGTTGATTTTTTTGAAGCTGAATTTCCTTTTGGGCAAGAACCTGTGATCTCTAGTGGTGAGTCAATGACACACATGCTAGATGGAGAGGCTCTTGCTGATGATGAAAATGTTCATAGGGAGCAATTTGTAAATGTTGAGTTGCCAAGAGAAGAGAGCCATGATGACGTGAGGGGGGAAGTAACCAAGAAAGTGAACAAGTTATCACTAATGAAGAAAATGAGGAGCAGCTCGATCGAGGAAAGCGTGCTAAAATTCCTTCTACAAGGCTCCAAGATTGTGTGACCAATACAGTGAAAACATCAGAGAGCCCATCTGCTAGTTCTCCCATCTCACAGCATCAAACAAAGGTACGGTATCCTATTGCTCATTACACTAACTATGAAAAATTCTCATTGCACCATCGCAAGTTTCTTGCAGCCGTGGTAGTCGATAGAGAGCCTATGTCATTTGCAGAAGCAATAAAAGACAGCAGATGGCGTTTAGCAATGCAACAAGAAATACAAGCTCTTGAAGATAATAATACATGGAAAGTGTGTTCCTTGCCAACGAATAAAAAGGCGTTGGGATGTAAGTGGGTATATAAAATCAAGTATCATTCCGATGGGACCATAGAACGGTTTAAAGCTCGACTAGTTATCCTTGAAAATCATCAAGTTGAAGGCATCAACTACAACGAAACCTTCGCACCAGTGGCAAAAATGGTCACCGTGCGAATCGTTCTAGCAGTCGCTGCAGCGAAAAGATGGGAGCTTCACCAAATGGGCGTACATAATGCGTTTCTTCATGGTGATTTAAAAGAAGAGGTCTTCATGAAATTTCCCCCCGGCTTCCACTCCTCTCAGCCAGGTATGGTTTGTAAGCTTCAAAAATCATTGTATGGATTAAAGCAAGCCCCGCGTTGTTGGTTTGCAAAGTTGTCTTCGGCTCTCAAAGATTATGGCTTTGTGCGATCATACTCAGACTACTCTTTGTTTACATTACAAGATAAAGACATTCGGCTAGTGGTACTAGTGTACGTTGATGATTTGATTATATGTGGGAATGATCACGACTCGATACAATGCTTCAAAGACTACTTGAGAAGATGCTTTCATATGAAAGATCTGGGAAAATTAAAATACTTCTTAGGGGTGGAAGTTGCAAGATCCCCTAAAGGTGTGTTTCTTTGTCAGAGAAAATATGCTCTAGATATTATTAGTGAAGTTGGTTTACTTGGTGCAAAATCGGCTAGTACTCCCCTTGAACAAAATCATCATCTTAGCCTCTCTAATAGCGAGCTTCTTCCTGATCCTGATCGCTATCGCAGGTTGGTGGATCGTCTCATTTATCTTTGTTTTACACGACCTGAATTGTCATATTGTGTCCATGTGCTGTCATAGTTCATGCAGCAACCGCAAACTGAGCATTGGGATGCTGCTCTGCGAGTAGTTAGATACCTCAAAGGAAACCCTGGACAAGGAGTCCTCTTGGACAGTGATTGTGATCTACAACTGTATGGATGGTGTGACTCTGACTGGGCTACTTGTCCTCTTACTCGTAGGTCTCTTATCGGATGGATTGTTTTCTTGGGTAACTCTCCAATTTCTTGGAAAACCAAAAAACAACATACAGTAGTGCGTTCGTCCGCTGAAGCTGAGTATCGGTCGATGGCTAGTACCACGTGTGAACTGAAGTGGATCAAGGGAGTTCTTTCCAGTCTTGGGATCAGTCATTCGATGCCTATACAACTCTACTGTGACAGTCAAGCTGCGCTGCACATTGCAAAGAATCCCGTCTTTCATGAGCGTACTAAGCATATTGACGTGGATTGTCACTTCATCCGTGATGAGATTGTTCGTCACACCCTGCAACCGTCTTATGTTCCCACTCATGCACAACTTGCAGATACATTTACAAAAGCTTTAGGTCGCGCTCAGTTTCATTCCTTGCTTGGCAAGTTGGGCATTTGGAGTCCACATGCACCAACTTGAGGGGGGTAATAAGGAAACAAAATATGTTTCATTAAGTTATTTGATAGCTGTCATATTCTGTATTGTATATTATTAAGTAGGTGATTTGCTGTACCATTAATCACATTATTTATAGGCATATTCTAAGGAGATAAAATAGAAAATAGTTTAAAATTTCTGATATGAAACAGAAGTTGTACTGTGTATATATTGATCATTCTGATATGTGAAATAGACACAGAATTCTTCCATAATTTATTATACACAAAACTTACATGGAATCCAACTAATAATAAAAATTATGACCGCTAGTTATATATAACATTACAAATAGTCAAACAAATCTCCAAATAAAAACAACGACGTATTACCCACGTAGCTCGAGAGTTGAACTAGAACAACGTAAATGCACAACTGTAAATTGCATGGGAACGTAATAGTATGACTTACTTCAAAGCTTTGAATTATGGCTAAAATAAGGTAGAGAAGTGAGAAAAAGACAGGAGTGCCGTTAAAATAGAATTATTTAATATTAATGTAGGGGTACAACAGTGACAAAGTTATATATGGGTCGAAGACAATTTACGTGCATCAAACAGGTGCCACAAAATCGCAAGCTAGACTCACGATCCCTTAAAGTCAGAATTGGGTGGTCCCTTTTTTTGGGTGTGTCGTAAGATTTTAAGGACACGTGTTTTACAAAGACTTCCTACAAGTAATAATCTTGGAATTTCTGTATGTTTTGTTAACCGACACTTTCGGCGCCTGTTGCAAATAGGAACTTAGGGCTAGCAAAAACACTAATTATTTCAAGAGAAATGTTAACACACTTTTTGAATATATTGTTCTTTATTTTAATAAATATTTTTCATATATTAAGTCTTAAATTTTTTAAATCATAAAGCTAAAACGAAGAATGTTTCACTAAATGTATTTTAAAGTAAATTACATACACAAAAGTATTATGATTTTATAAAAAAAAAAAACATCTTAATTCAAATAAAAAAAGTCTTGTAATTTAATACTAATTTTCAAATATAAAAATTTGAAAATGTAATGTCGAATCTTGCGTGAGTCGTCTGACAATCCAAAATGTGAAACAAATTCAACATATTAATTTTCATTTTCAAATCTTGAATCCTTATTCAACTATCTTAAGTCTTAGTCAAATTGTCTGGTTAAGTGAGATATTGAGCCCGGCCTCCTAGCTATAAGCTACCCTGTTGGTTTTTATCTTCTTTTTTGGTGTTCCCCACCACTTATTTTTTTACTTTGGCAGCAAGGGTTAAACCTACCACATCTATATCTATATCTTACTTTCCAATAAGTTACACCTAAATAGCTAACATATTCTTCTTGCTCACACACACTATCTTTCATAAACTTTTCATGACATCTTTATATCATCAAATTCATTTAACTAATATACAATTATTTCTTAATATATTAATGAACCTCAACCACACTCCTTAAAAATGGAGACCTGTTGTCAAATTGTCTGTAAAATGTTAGAAATACTAAGTAATGATCAAGATATTGATATACTATAATCTTAACACCACCTTATTGGAATTTCATTCATTTTTTGCACTGTAAACTTGGATGTACACAGTGGTACATGATGGTTAAATACTTAAATAATTGGATTTCTAGTATTTTATTTTTTTGTCACCCGCACATTTTTAATAGCGTCCTTTATCCATTATACCTCTGAATTGGTTTTCTTTATATAAATATTAATTAGTATATGTTGGCTTATAAAAAAAATAACATATTTCATCTCAATCGTATTTTTTTATCTATAAAATTAACTTAAATACAAAATATTATTTAAGAGGATGGATGAGTCTAATATAACTTGAATTCTAGTGTTCTATGCTACTACATTCTGTGTGCATTCAATATATATATATATATATACACGTTGCAAATCACTACATCTTTCACATGCGAATTAACACGCTTATACTGGCCACACGAATATAGTGGGCTACGCGTCGTTACTTCAACCATGCATGTGTCTCGGGCCAAGGGAATTCACACACCATTCCTAACGATTACTAAGGAATTCAGCAACGTGTCTCTGCTTCAGACAACAGTAACGTACGAAACAAACAAGAAGCATCTAATAACGTTAAAAATAGCACACACATTGAGCCTATCAGCGTTTGAGGTAAAAGGATAATAATAATAACAAAGAATACTCACATGTGTGTCGAGCGTGCGCGTGTAAGCCAACGCGGCGATGATGAGCACGACGGGGAAGAGGAGAACCGCGGTGGATCGCGGCAACGTCTTCGTCACTGGCCACCAGATTCCGTCCTTGGAATTACGAATATGCCCTCCCGATCCCTGAATCTCTTCTTGACGCGGCGTGATTACAACAACCTCCTGAACCTCGTTGTTCTTTCTCATTCTCTGTTTCTATATATGGCTGTGTTAATGCTGTTGTGTTGTGTCACTCCACCACTACCCTTTTGAGTTTTTGAGCTTCTTATGAATGGAGAGGATCAAAAATGAAAGCTTTGAAATGGGTCGGTGAGATGTGCCCCTGCGTTGCAAAAAAAAATTGAAGACCAAAAAGATACCCTTTTTATGTTTCTTTTTGTTTTTGTACAATACTGGCTGAAGAAGAAGAAAAGAGAAAATTGGGTGAGTACATGATACATAAATATAATATAATGTGTGTTTGGAAACTCACTGAAAAGTAATAAATCATGTCAATTATGCTATTAGCTTTGAATAAACTGGAAAAATCACATATGAGACTATGGTAAAAAAAACTCTCAACTTTTAAATAAATGTAAAAAGTTACATCTGGGACGTACGTGGAACCAAAGATATATGCTCACAGAAGATCATAATAACCGACACAAAGAAGACAAAGATAAGAACCTGTAAATTTTTCTTGTGTTGAATGTGTAGATTGGAGTTGAGAAGAATGCGAATGGCGCTAAAGAATCTAAAAATTAAAGATGTTTAACCTTATTACAAATTGAGGGCATGTAGATCACTGATTCAAAAGGGCGGAAATTGAAAAGGAAAATTAACATGAGGGAGAGTGAGAGTGAGATAGAAAGATATATATATATTGAGAGAGGGGGAGGAGAGAGAGAGAGAGAGAGAGAGAAGAGGTTGAATCCACAAGGACCCAAGGAAACCTTTTGAATTATATGAAATCAAAATGGGATAAAGATAAAAGGGATAAAGATAAAAGGGTCCCCATGTCTTCTGAGGGCGTAGAAAATGAACGCTCGATGGCCACAATTTTGGAAAAAGTACACATGCAAAGTTGGAGAAGTAATCGGTGCAGTGAGAAAGGTGCACCGATTACTTTTATTTTGTGATAATAATCCTTTTATGATAATAATCCTTTTCTTATTATAATTACGTACTATAATAACTGATTTTCTTTTCAAAATTCTCATTGATTGTTTTAAAAAAACACAAATTAGTTGAGTGTGTTTTTAATTGATGAGAAAATTCACCTTATTATTCTTTCATTGTCATACTAAATTTTTGACACGTGTATATTACTATTCAATGATTAAAAAGTTGTCAGTTTTTTAAATGTAAAAGAATTCAGTATAAATATGTAAAAAGATTCCCTCACAAAATGAGAAAAAAAATTAGAATGTAACATACGTTGACACGTATAATTGTATTTAGTGGCTTAATATATATATATTCTCGACTATTTCACAATTTGAGTACAATAAAAAGGAAATTAATATCAATTATAATATTATACCAACATTTCCTAATTATTGATCCTATCCATCATTTGGTTATTGTAAAAACAATTTTTTATAAGAATGACACAACTTAGACACAACTTAATTAATTAATCTAGACTCTCTTAACTTTTGCAAATCCTCTAATACTTGCATTTTGTTCTTATAAATAAATTGATCAACATATAAAAATATATATTTGTATCTATTTTCTATATCAATATTCTTAGCTAGTTTAGAAAATAAGATAGCAAGCTAACTAGTTTATTTGATCGTGAAACAATCATTAATTTGAACACTGTGTTAGGTTTAATTCATCACATTACACTAATTTTTAAAGGCTCAAAGAAAAAAATTGTATATCATCACTTCTTATTTAATGATCTTTACATGTATTTTGTGTATTTTTAAATAAATTTTAACAATAAAAAATATTAAATGCATTATGTTAAAGAGGAACACATACGATAGGATGGCCGGTGCAGTGAGAACCGTCTTAAGATTTGAGAAAGTGATCACATGGGGCCTTGCTGATTAATTCAATGGTTATTATTAGTGATCCACCATAAATCATGTGGTGATCTTCTCCATATTAGAATTTGTCATTTTATGAAAATACATAAAGTCAACAAAGAGAGAAAGTAACGTAGTAGGGTAGTTTCTACTTTCTACAATGGATCATCACTTTGTTTAGGCATTAAAAGTTCAACGATAGTACATTTTATTTTACTAAAATAAAGTTACACATTTTAATATATTTTTTCTTTTCTTAACATTTCTAAAACCAAGTTCTGCATAATGGTCCCCTATGTTAATGTCAACGACTCCTATCTCAAAGTTGTTGACCTTTGCCCACGATGGAAATTGGAATCTATTGACAGAATTTATGTCCCCTGCTGACCCATATTAATGAGCTTATCCTTATTGGCCTGAAAGTTCCACATGGCTTAGAAGGAAAAGATGCCATTGCCTGGCTCATTCCTAGTGGACCTTTTAGAGGACTCTAGGGTGCCTTAGTTTTCTTTCTTTGCTTTTTCATGCTTGTATTCCTACTCTACTAACAAAATATTCGAATGCAAAACTAAATTTGCACTTATACATCGAACACATTATTATATTAGCATTTGAGTTGTCAACATATCCCTCCTGCTTTAAGAATCATGGAAAATCAGAGGTGATGTAGCTGTATAATAACTAGTTTTGGAATTTTCCAAAATTACGATTCTCTCTCTGTTAACTACAGACATTTTAGTTTTGTCTTCCATGATTCCATCCCTTAACTAGACATCTTTTACATGTGTGATAGATTTTTCCTTGCATCCCATGATGGACTTTATTTACATGCATGTTTGATGTTAGACAGTAGTGCACGGGATTTTGTAAGGGATTTGAATTCTTCTATTTTTTAAAAACAAAAAAACAAAAAACTAGAAGAGAATTAATGATAAGATCTAAAGTAGAGCACAAGATGTGCCAAGTTTACGAAAAAGAACAAAACAGTTGTGAGGTTCACAAGGCCACAAAAGGATACGTGATAGAAAGAGATACTCGATTTTGTAAATGACGAAAAAAAAAACTTGTCATTAATTGTTTAAGGGTTTTTTTTTGTAAGGGATGTAATTAAGGAATAACGATTTTGTAAATGAAGAAAACAGAAAAACTCTCATTAATTTTGTAAGGAGTTTGTATTTTTTGTGTGTGTGTAAGGAATTTGTATTCTTCTTTCTTATATAATTACTGTGGAGAAAAGAATAAAACTTGTCATTATTTGTGTAAGGTTCACAAATTATTATTATTATTATTATTATTATTACTATTATTATTATTTATCTCTTTTACAATATAGAAAAAGGAAACATCTAAATCAATTTGTAGGCCAAGTGTCCAAAAACATTTATAGCATATTTGGAACTTAACGAGATTCTTAAAGGTGAGTTTTAAATCTCAACTATAGATTTGTTCATTTTTTATGTTTGAATCTTTTAAAGTAAATTTATTGTTGCTCAAAATGTAACTTTTACATTGGATTGATTATTTCATATTAAATTTTACTATAAACTTACTTAAAAGAATAAGTTTCTAACCGTAAAATACTTTTCGATATAAAAAAAACCCATCTAAATATACTTTATTTCCAATTCATTTTCAATTGAAATTAGTTTTATGAAATAAGTATCATCTGAAAACAAAGTTTATAAAATGCTTATTTAAACACGCACTAAAATTAACACGGTAAAGGTTCCAGATTCTCGATCGTTATTTAAAGACTAGAAGAAGAAAAAGAAAAAAAAAAGCTTTGAATTTTTGTGATTTTGGAACCCATTATATGAATATGATATCAGTGCAGGAATGACATTGGTGGCACCAAAAAGGAAGTTGTAACAGAACAACATGCCTTTAGCTTCTTTTTTTAATTCTCAAAAATAATTCTTTTGTAAGTAAATTAATTTTAAAAAACTAAAACCTGTTAACATTTATTGTAAGAATTAATTAGCACAACTCCCATGCATTACAAGGTAAATTTAAATTGAAAATTTAAAATATAAAATATTCTAAATTATAATAATTTTTTAGAAATTAACAAAAAGAGATATATTATACAACATATTTAATGAAACATATAGTATAAATACATAAATTTAACGATAAAACTACCTATAATTAGTATATATAAATTATTTATTCAAGAGTAAAATATTAGAATATTATTACTTTTTTTTTTGAAAGAAGAATATTATTTTTATAACACAGTTAAAAATTTATATCTCTTTAAAAAAGGTGCCCTTTGAGCCCAAAAAAGAAAAGGCACCCTACCAAAATAATAGTCAGGAAGAAAGTAAAGGCCTGAAAAGATAGGCAGCCAAGTGCAGTAATTACTTTTTTTAGCTACAATCCCTCAATTTTTTCCATCAATAGTTTGCTGTTTGTGTTAGCACTCAATTTCCCAAATGATATGCAGCCACCCTCAGTGCATGCTTCTTGGTAAGATTTATCTCAATATAACCAAAAACAATATAAAATTCGTTATTAACATGATAGATTATTTATCGAGTTATTATCATGCTCACACTATAATGACAGTTATTGATTGTTACGCTTTTAAATTTCATCATAAGCATAAGTGGCTCAAGCTTATCTCAATGAATATAAATTTCTTTTACTTGGGTAAAATATTTCCATTTCCATTACTAACAAACGAGGAAAAACAACAAGAGATAAATGAAAATGAAAAATTGAAACTCCCCATTACTTCTTCTTCCCTGCTTTCCCTTCCTTTCTCCTTACAACTTCGTCAGCATATTTGACACCCTTTCCTTTGTATGGTTCTGGGGGTCTCCACTTCCTAATTGAAGCAGCAAACTGGCCAACCTCAGATTTGTCATACCCACTAACTGTGATTCTGGTGTTTTCCTCCACCTTCACTTTGAGGCCATCAGGGATTATCATCTTAACAGGATGAGAAAATCCAAGATTCAGCACGACTTCGTTTCCTTCTACCATAGCACGATAACCAACACCAACAAGTTGAAGTTTCTTTTCAAAACCTTTAGATACTCCAATCACCAGGTTGTCTGTAAGGGTCCTGATAACATTTATTTGAAAACCACATGAGAGTCAAGAATGAATATGGACAAATGAAATATAGTTAGATTTGATGTTTTTATGAATCTAAATTGTGATGCACTGCTTAAGCTTCCAAAGGTGAAACTTAGGATGCTACTCATACAAGAAAAACTTTCATACATGAAATGGAATGGTGGTGGTGATGATGATGATCACTATAACAGCAATACTAGCAATAATAATAGCATTATGTCAAGCCAAGAAATACCAAGAGTTCATTTCCCCCAATAACAAACAAAAAAAAGTGAATGATGAGAATCTGCAAAATGTATTGCACAAATTTGAATAGTTTTGAGACTATTCATAAATGCAGGCACAAATCTAACATAAATCCTTTGGGACACTAATATATCTCAAGCTCAATAATAAAAAATAACCAATCTCTGAACTACCAAAGGTTACTTGTAAAAGTTAAGTGCACTGAGAGGAATTGTGAGGGGACCATCAAAATGTTCTGACTGCCAACTTTGAAATGCAAATAACACAAGCTTTTGATCAAATTATAGACATGCCAAGAAAGGGGAGATGGGGGGGGAGGGACCATCAAAATGGTAACAAGAACTTATCCCAAACATGATTAGTTACTGTTTGTTGTAGAAGGGACCAGTAAAACAACAAGAACCATCAGGGTTTCAATAACCAAGATATTCTCTGAATTCATAAACATTGAATATTCTAAACATAATATCCTTTTAAGTGGCATCAAATGGGGACTGGGGAGCTTTCCAGGATTTGAAACTATTGACTTTCAAGTCACAAGTGTAGTCAACAACCTTACTGTTGCATCAATGTTCGCCCTTGCAATTCAAAAATCTAATCAGATACAAAATTCTAATCAAATTATAGTGTCATGAAAACAAGTTACCCAAGGTATAGTCAAGATCACAAAATTCCCCAAATAATATAACTATCATAAACCACTAAATTACCATGATTAAGAATAACATCACCTAATTGCCAAGCTCGTCCATTCTGTATCACTACTTTCCTGTCTTATCTCTTAAGTAATTAACACAATACTAAGTAATAACTACCAGCATCTAGCTCAAATAAATTATTGCCATGATTAATGAGAAAGCAACAACAAAAAATGAATACTAGGTTATAAATTTACAACAAAATTTATCCACAAACATTGCCGCAATATGCCACAGACATTGGCCACATAGGTGCAATGACAATCAGCTATAATCAAATAAAGGTTTTCTTCGAATTTCTTTTCAGTGTGTTAAGAAAATAGTTCTGAAATAATGAGAAATAGGTGCAAAGGCAATCAGCTGTATTGAGACAAAGTGGAAATGTAATACTCCCAAATACTATTTAAAAAGAGGTCAGTAAAATAAAGTACCTAAAAAGCCCATGCATTTGATTGGCCCTTCTGGTTTCAACTGCCTTTTTAACCCTTAGAGTCCCTGACTCTTCCCTCTCAACCAACACTTCTCGAGGATAACTTAATGCAAGTTCTCCCAAAGGACCTTTCACTTGTATATCCTGTCCTTCCAATTTGACTGTGACATTGGATGGCACAGGAATTGGTTGCTTCCCAATTCGTGATTCCTTACATTCTACAGTCTTTCTAATGAAACCAACATGAGCACCAGGAACAGTTGAAACTCTGAATTTATTTGTCTCACCAACAAAAACAGAATTCAAATTGCTGAAATAGGACAGAAATGACTAGTGAGATTTCTCAAACCTATAGAACATTAACTTTGAGTTAAAGCAGCTTTTCATCAACTAAGAAATTATACCAATCATATGAACACATTGAAAGAAAAATAGAGAAAAAAAAAACAAGAGTGCTTTAAATAGATACAGGGCTCATTTAATTTGATGTTCTCCTTAAATTTTTATTTCCCGCTTCATAGCCTTGTAGTCATTGTTAAAATGCAATTTTGAGAAAAGTAAGTGCAACATCCAACTAGAACATAATGCATGCCTCCCATCACCATGTTTGTATGAAAGCAATCAATGAAGTGGCAGAAACAATAATGTTCCAATCCTTTCTGTTAACAGTAAATATATGAATACATTCACATCCCCTACAAATGATTTTATCAAGAATTCCCTGTTGGACTACTGAGAAAGCATGCTCATTAAACCCCATCAAGCCTGTACTTGTCACTTGCAATATGAAAAAACACATTCAGAGTTATTATTCTTCTTTATTTGGTTGAAGTTAGGATATCCCAAATGGGAGTCAAAGACTTATCCTTCAAAGAATTTAGATTCATTTAAGAGAGTAAACTCTCCTAACATAGATTTTTCTATACACAGGGACCTGGGGATCGAAGACCTAACCACATGCCACTATAACACTGACTATACTACTAGCAAACATTTCATCAAATTTCACTAACAAGCATTTCTTAAAAAAAAAAAAAACTATTCGGAGTCATTATTCTTCTAATACTCACTATACCACTAACAAGCATTTCATCAAATATCCTCAATGCAACAGCCACTTCATTGAATTCCAAGCACAGATTCACAAAATGACTAATATGATATCATCATTATTATTATCATCTACTAGTAAATCATTTTGAAAACCATATTCAATTAAAGACCCATAAATTCATTGAGCCAGCGTATAATTCTTTAGACCCAATTGAGACTTGAAGAACTCAGGGCAACTAAGGTGAAAGAAAGCCACATTCACAAGAGTTCAGAAAATTGGGCTTTCCTAAAGTTTAAAACTTTGTATGCTGCTACGACAAAGGGAGCTGAATCCCGTAATGGGTGTTTTTTTCATTCATGTGATGCAACACTTGGCAACCACATAACAGTTATTGAACAGTGGAATGCAACACTAGTGATGCTTCAAAAAGCAGGGAATTAAGAAAGTGAAGTAGAACAAGTGGAGCAAGGAAAAGAAAGAGGAAAGTTGGGAGCTTGACCTGATGCGAAAAGAGGAAGTAACCGAGGAAGTCATTGTTACAAACTTACAAGGTTGTTCCACCAAGAACAAGAAGTGAAGAAAAAGCCTTATCCAAGCAGGTACCTGTTATCTGCAACGTGACGTATTGGTATTTTTGTTTTTGTTTTTTTCTTTTTTAAATAAAAGCTTGATCTGAATTTGGAAACTATGGTTTGTGGTAGTCTTGACAACCAAACTCGTACATGTGGGTACATAGTCGAATCCCTGGTGACTTTGACTAAGAATCTTCGGGTTGATCAGGTTTGAGAGTTATTTAATCACGCTCAGAGATAAGGATGTCATTATAGATAAAGATGTTTAAATGAATTTATTGATATATAAGAAGATAAAAATAAATGTATAATAACTTATTTTTTAAAATTTTAATATAATTTTTCTAAAAAAATAACTTATTTTACAAATTTAAACTAAAGATAATAAATTTTAACCCATTAAATATTAAGGACTAAGTAGCAGGATATGTTGGAGAGTTCACGTGGGGAGGTAATTCCCGTTCTCTTCCCACCTCATTAGCATGTCTAGTTTGTGATCCAAGAAGTGTGGATGGGGTAACTCTTATTCGGAATTGGATTATACAGTTTGGGCCCCCAAAAGTCCAACATCAGTTTAAGCTTGAGTTTTCTTTCTAATGAAACAATGGTGTCATTTGTGTATGTCATTTTTTTTAATTGAGTAAATACTCACTCTACTTGATTGTCCAACAGGATTAGAATATTACACATTAGTTTTTTCTTAAAAAAATTAAACTAAAATAGTTTCTAGTAAAGCATAAAATATAATTTTCATATTTATGGAAGAACACAAAAGGATGAATTTGATATCTATTTTGTATATTTAAGAGTCTAATTTAATAAAAAAAATTATATAAAAAAAACTAAGAATTTCATTAGCATGTACTGAGACTCTAAATGTTTTTTTTTATATTATTGTCTAATCATAAAATGTTTTATATGAAAAGGAATATTATTTTTTTGTAATAATTAATTTAGAAACCCTGCTAGCTTAGGAAGGTTTTTAACTAATTGACTGTGACAATATTTACATTGCTAATATACTAAAATTAAACTCAAAAACTAATGTACTAATATCATGATTTTTGAAGAATCAAATGGACTTAGTCTTTAAAGGATAAAGAGAATGATATGTTTTCCAATTAAGATTATAAAAATTTTCTCTAAACTATTGCAAAATGTTTTAGTAGCACATCATAGTCTACACATTTGAGCAATTTACTGATATAGTAGGTCCTAAGGCCTACATTGGAAGACCATGAGTTTGAACTTGAAGTTTTTGTTCATCTTTAT
This sequence comes from Glycine max, assembly GCF_000004515.6. Lineage (NCBI taxonomy): Eukaryota > Viridiplantae > Streptophyta > Magnoliopsida > Fabales > Fabaceae > Glycine > Glycine max. The sequence continues at coordinate 35,311,419 of NC_038245.2, forward strand.
TTGTGTACGAGATCATAGACGATGATTCCATTTTAAAATTTAAACCACAACTTTTCTTCTTCATAGCCTGAATTAGATATGGGTTATAACTTATAACATATTCATCATAACATGTATGATATGTGTGTAAAAGAAAAGTCATGGAAAATATATTAAAATGAGATGTATAGATTATATTAATCCATTAATTATGTATTTGTTAAGAGCTAAGATGACAATACTTTTGAGTTACTTTTTGAATATTCGTGGTAAAGTAGATTTTGCCAAGTTGGCTCGGGTCCTTGGTCTGAGAGTAACTAGCAGAGCTAGAGCTGGATGCTGTCCAACTTTATGCTGTAAAGTTCCCTTGCTTTAAAATATATGCCAAGTCCCTCCATCTATATACACAATTACACATACTACTGTTCTCTGGTTTGTTGACTCCTTTATGCTGATTAATTGTTTTCAACATGATCATGATAGTCTTAAACATCTATCATGTGTACTTGGCTCCTTTCATCACATGCAAGAATATGGTTTTACAGACACAATGTTCTGTGAACACACAAGGGTAATAACAAAGTGTTGTTCCTTTAATTTGAGAGTGTACTTTTAAGATATGCATGTATAAAAATGATTAAAAAAAATGTGGGAGATAAAAATATTTTTATATGATATTGTGTATGTTTGGATATTCGTTGTGATCGGACGTTTGTGCCGAAATGAAATTTACAAAATAATCTTCACCTTTCCTTTTGTGTTCAGTTTGCGATGAAATATTGGACTTGATATCAGAATTCGTGCAAATTAAATTAGACTTAAAATCAAACATGCTAGTTGTAGAGTCAAACAACCAACTTTTTTATATTCAGATAATAGAATTTTCTGTTCATTGGATGAAGATTTATGCATGAAGTATGAAGAATTAAATTTTTTATCAAGTTTTGTTTGCAAGATTTGTACCTTTAGTGAAAAGAAGCTCTTATGAGGAATATTTTGAAATCAGCTTTACTCCAGAAGATCGTTATCTGCCTTTTCTGCTTAAACAGCGAAAGTGCTTTTAGCAGGTGGTCAATCAAATAGCAAATATTGGTCATTTTAAAATAACTTTTTGAAAATTTAATGTTAAAAAGTTTATATGATTTTGAATAATTTCAAAACTAATTTAGTTTAGAAGATTTTATTTTATTTATATAATAAAATAATTAAAACAGTTTAAAAGTATACTTATTAGCATCCCTTAATGAGATATATGGGAATGCAAATTTTCAAAAGAAATAATTAATTTTAAAAAAAATTGACAAAAAATATTCAAAATAAAATAATCCAAACAAGAAGGACTAATGGTCTAATGCTGTTAAAAGATTTTTTTTTCTTCTGAAAGTAGCCAAACACATGAGCTGCCACCATGCTTTTGGTTACAATGTATACAATCATGTAGTACCTCATTGATTTATTTTTTTTCTTTCAGTTTTCTTTTTTGATTACCTTTTGACATGTTTATTTGGCCTCATCTCTCATTATTTCATATTTAATAGATAAGCATAAAATTGTTGCATTGACGACTCATCAGACAATAGCAGTACCTAAGAAATTGAAATCAAACTCTTTTTTTTTTTCTTCTTAGGAGTTCATTCTTTTGATGAGTATTACTATAGGCACCGAGCTTTAAGGTAACAACAACCACTTGAAACTAAGAGGAGCTTAACTTTTTGGTTAGCTTCTACGTTCACGAATATAAAATTAAGTTCTATCTTCTATGCATTGCAAACCATTGTGCATTGATGCGATAGCAGGAATTATGTTATTACATCATTTAGTTTCTCATGTTACATGTCTAGCACGCACGCACCAACCTCCAATTCCAATGTTTTGAAGTATATGATGGACCCTTGTTAGATTAAAAAAGAAAAGTTGATGTCATACTTATCATCCTTCATCCCTTTAAAGATACATAAAATGCTGAATGATGTTTTTTTTTTAGAGATGAATGCCGAATGATGTTAAACAGATGCCAATAACAGATAAAATCTAAAGAAATGAAATAAAAGGAAGGATTAATACACTCATGTATGGGTACTATGCACAATTAATAATTTATATAAAATTTAATTTCCATATATAATCCCTTAAAAAAATTACATGACATCTTAAAAATTAATATAATTTGACCATTCGTGATAAAAGTTACCGATCGATCTTATATTCCCTCGCTCTTATATCACTTGATACCTCTTTAAGATATATATAAAAATGAGTGTGAAAAAGAGAAATAATTAGGATTCAATCAAAATAATGGGCATTATTTATACATGTTAATTACATGGCAACCCGCCATGCACCTTGGTTAGTTTACAAGCAAGGTCCTACACTTCACCACCACAGCAACAACATATGCAGCTAGCCATCATGGTGTGTGTCCAACAAAGAAAAGAGAAGAAAAAAAAAAGGAGGGAATCGATCAGTGATGTCCACCATTAGCATCATTTCCACTCAGAGATGTTCAAATTTTATTGGCAACAGGGGTGGTGCAGGGGGGGTAGCAAGTAAGTCAATGGGGACAGACAGGGGAGAGACAGAGGAGAGGGTGTGTGCCTCAAAATTGGGGAACGCAAGAGAAAGCCACGCTTTTGTTTGTTGCCTCATCCCACGCGTGAATATACTAATATACTACTGTTACTTTGCACCCTTTTGGAGGGTTTTCAAGACCCAATGAGCACCTTTTTCAGCCTAACTGTTTAAAAGAGACCCTTCACGTAGGCTTGTAAACCAATTAGCAGCAACTTCACTTTGATCCAAGTTAAAGGCAAAGGCCAAGGCTGAGTGAACACACCACACACCACAACACAACATTCTCTTCTTTTTCTTATCATAGATAGAAGCTTTGATTGCTTCAAACAAGAAGGTGTCATCCTTCCTTGTTTCTGTCTAGGATAAACAAGCAATGTCTGTAAGTCCCTTCTTATAATTATCTCTCTCTTTGGCACACCCAAAGAAACACATAATGGTTTTGTTCATAGTATTTGTTTCCAGGAAAAGAAGTTGATTAGGAGTTTATGACTGAGGTTGGTGCAATGTGGTACATTGCAGCAGAATTAGTCATGCTATAACGGTTTTGCACAAAGTCATTAGGAGTTCATGTATTTAGTGCAAGATTGAATTTCAGTTGGGATAGTTCAAAAGTAATTTTACTCTCAAAAAAAAATTCTTCTTCTTCATCTTCTGGATTGAAATTGTACATTTGAAATTCTTAAAAATACTTTTCCAACTGATATCTAAACAAGGCCTTATACATTATTAAGTTCAAAAGAAGTCCTAACAACCATTTTTCTTGCAGAATATGATAGAGGTGAGAGTTCCAAATCTTGATTGTGAAGGATGTGCTTCGAAATTAAAGAAAGCTCTCTTCAAGCTCAAAGGTACATTTTGCATAATAAGCAATTCTGTGTTTTATTTTTATTTTATTCTTTTGAGCTCCCCTTTCTGGGGGCCATGGGTTGAGCTTGTAGACATTGGCCATTGCATGGCAACAGTAATGTGAATCTTAGCATTTTAGTTGGGCTTTGATTTCAAAATTCCCATGTGCATTCCTCACTTGCTTTGCTAAGTGTACAACCCTAATTAAGTAAAGAATTTGGTACACCATACCATTCTGGGGTCCATGTAGACCTCCCTGTTGCCTGTTGGGCTCCATTTTTCTTCATGCTACGTTTTCCAAATCCAACAAATTAGGTGGCTCCTCTGTCACACCTTAGCCAAACTACATTATTTGTCATTAGAAATAAAAATAACATTTCTATAGTCTTACAGCAAATGTATTATGCAGTTATGTTTTTTTAAGAAATTGACCTTCACATTGTTATTATTACTACTCTTGTTAGTAAAACTTGCAAGTTATATACAATTATGCATTTTTTAAGAAATTGACCTTCCTTTTTTAGTAATCTAATTTCGAGGTGAAAGCTTGCAAGTTATATACAATTATGCATCCTGAAATACTTCGTTACTTTCTAGTTTCTACAATGTGTATTGTGTTACAAGGATAGATGATATCTTATAAGTGTAAAACTTTTTTGTTTTAGTTATGAACCCAGTGAACAAAAGAGAATTACACTTTTTTTTTTCTTAAAAAGTGAGTTCAAGAAAAACATGGCTTGATGAGCTGTCATTCAGCATGAAAATAAGCATGCCCAAAAGCAAGCAAAAAGTACTATAAAGCAACTTTTACATAATCAAAGTTGGGTCACCATTGATCCAAATGTATGATTAATTGTTAGTTGCATATTTGTGTGCACCATGTTAACTTTTGAATGAATGTGTGATATGCAGGAGTAGATGAAGTAGAAGTTGAAATGGAAGCACAAAAAATAACAGTGAAGGGCTATGGCTTGGAGGAAAAAAAGGTTCTTAAGGCAATCAAACGTGCAGGGAAAGCAGCAGAACCATGGCCATTTCCGGGGCATGCTCATTTTTCCTCATTTTACAAGTACCCTAGCTACATTGTTAACCATTATTATGATGCATACAAAAGTGAAGCAACCAATGGGGTCCACACATTCTTCCACACCCCTGCAGTGTATTCAGTTGCTGTGGCATCTGATGAAGCCTTTGCTTCTCTCTTTAGTGATGATAACCCTCATGCTTGCACTATAATGTAATTAAATTTAACCATGTTCATGTATACTTTGTTTCATGGTCACTTTAGGTTTCTGTTTGAAGAGAAGGTGAAGAAGAAAAGTTGAGTGAGGCATCTTTTCGTAGGGAATTTAGTGCTTGAGTGTATTATCATGTGCCTCCTTTTAATATTCATTGCGTTGCTTGGCTCCTTTCTTTTCGTAATTTGAAACTCAAATGTTAAATAACTGATGTCAATAACTTCTAATAAACTCACGCAATCTGAACATATCAAGATGCTATACAATTTTTTTTTAAAAAAAGTATCAACATCATTCCGTTTAAATATTTGATAATTTTAATATATAAAAGACAGAAATTTGTTTAAGGAAGTGAGATCCATTTCCAATCTTAACATTTCTGATTTTGTTTTCTGTATAAAAAAAATTTAAAAAGGTAAAATGGATGCACAAATTTTTTATACTATTAATTAAATAAAAATCATCTTAGTTTTGATTTTTAAATAATTAAAGTAATTATTATAAGAATCAATAAATTAAGAAACTAGAAGGTAGAAGGTAAAATTTGTGTAACTATAAAAAAATAAATGAGTAAATTTTTCTTAAAATAAATTATATATTTTTAATTTATGTTGTCTATATCTACATAAAAAAAAAGTCTAGCTATCACCACCAGTCAATGATCAATTCTGTTTATTTTTTTTTACATTTTATTTTCTTTTTTCTCTCACTTTTTTGTCACATAAAAATCTGTGCATTTCCACTGAACTCACTCCTAGTATGTTATTAGAACATCCAATGAGCTGTTAATAATTTGTTGTTCTGAGCTTAATTGAATGAAAAGATTTCACTAAGAATAGAATATCAAGAATTTCAAGTTGGATATGCAATATGAGTGAATTGATGTAACTCTTCTAGTACTATCTTTCAACTTTTACCGATAAAAAAATGTACTAAAATAATCAATCAGATCTTTTTATAAATATATTCTTCACATTGATAAATATTTTGTACAAATAATATGGATAAAAAAAACTCTTATGAAATTCTCTCCCATAGGGATATGACTCTGACAACATGAGTGGAGATATTCAAGGCATTTCGTTAAATTATATTGTGTAACAATTGTTACTTGGATTTTCTTCCTCCATTAATCATTTTTCTTCTACACCCCTCAATAAGAGGAAAATTCTAAAAACACCCTTATGTAAAGTCCATATAGGACTCAAACCTATGATGTTCGCCTTATTAGCCTAATATTCTAATTAATTAAACTAATAAACAAATTATATTATAAAATAATTAATGTCATTATATATAACACTAAAAATTTTAATATATATTTAATGCACATGTAAGTTTACATAATAAATTTTGTGACGATTAATTTTGATCAAATAATTAATTTTTAGATATATAAATTTTTATTAAATCTATAATTTTTATTTAAAGTTTATATGTGTACAAAAATATATTATTAGATCAAAATTAATTGTAATAAGATAAAAAAAATCTACTTAATATAATAATATTTACACAAATATTATAAAAAAATATAACTAAATTTATCAAAAAAACATTAAAAAAATTAAAATATTTTTTTAATTTTCTTAAAAATATTTAGGTAATACGGATGGTCAATCCCTATGCATCATACACGCAAGGGTAATCTTAAAATATTTTTAAAAAGTGTTGGATGCAGAAGAAGAAAAAGAATGAATGTGAAAAAGAAAAAACAAAAAACGCTTTGCTACTGTGCTACTATTAAATGCAGGCCAGGAGAATCTTGATTTACAAAAGAAAACAGCCGAGAAGGTCCTTTCCAATATTAGGCCCATCCAAATTGACCCCCTAACTGTAATTTCTACTTTGAACCATTGAACTTGAATCCGCCATCATTATTCAACCACTTGACTTGACCCCTCCATCGTCCTTGTATGACTAGTAGTTAAATGTTTACTAATTAAGATGGAAGGAGTGAGTTTGGTAGAAAAGAAATTAATCTCTTCTGTGAATATACATGATGGTTTTAATAAAATATATTTTTTATATTTTATAGTAATTTAAAAATTATCATAATAATTTTTTTAAAAATTCTCCAACTCATCAGAAAAAGAAACTTCAATTAATTTAGAGTTTGACCAAGATATAAATAAAATTTGACAAAAACTTATTTTTGTTAAAGATTAAATTAAAATATTACTCCATGATACAATTTTAACTTAAACACATTAATTATGATAATTTTTAATTTATATATACTTGATTAATTTGTTTCAGATAAGTTTGATTAATTTCTGCTGAGCTATATCATGCATCTTTCCTTTTCACAAGTTTTGAGGTAACATGAAGATCGTGAAAAGCATATGCCATTAGAGTAGACAATCTAGGAAGAATATTGTGTATGTAAGCCATCCGAATGTCTTATGTGAAGTGACAACTCTTTTCTTCATCATAATTTTACACACAATAATTCTTTTTCTTGATAAGGATATTTCTGTCGGTGCCCCATTAGCATTTGGTAAAAAAAAAAAAAAAAATCATTTTTAAATGATGCATGTGTTCGAATGTCAATATTTGTCGTATATCAAACATGACCAACTTACTTGAATGTTGTATATATTTTGTTTTGATTTTCAACATAATGGAATTCTGAGCTAGATCTTGTATAACAAAATTACCAAGGATCTAAACTAACATTCAAACTTTTGTGCTACAAAACAAAAGAAGAAAGAAACGACAAAATTTAGAAATACTTTATGGCATTTGGCACTGCATTTGACCACGATTTTATTATTTTTTATTGAATATTCTCCAAAAAGAAATAATAAAAAAGATAAAATCTAGGAAAAGAAAATATACCCTATCTAAGAGAAATTATAGTAATAAACAAGTGAAAAAAAATATTAATAACATACTTCTTTTATGTTTTGGTGTACTCTGTACATTTAAGTGAATTTTACACAAATCTCATTAATAAAATAATAAGAACTGTGTTAAATAAATTAGACTCACATTATTTAATAAAAGTTTCACTTAGTAATAAAAAAACGTATCGAAAAGAGTGATGTAACTATCATCTCTCTTGAACAAGTGACCAGTCAACTGATCAATGTATGTGTTTGGATTTGAAAAAGTAATAAAAGTGAAAAATGAAAAGGTGCTTTATCATGAGAAGTAGTAATCATTTAATATTTTTTTATGGTGAAGATAAAATAATAAATAGTTATTTTTTAATGTATTAATGTGATTTTATGGGGTAAAATTAATTTCACCGTGTGGTTTTTTGTTGTTGTTGAGAGGTTAATTTCACCGTGTTATTCAAATACACCACTAGTAGTAATTTAACTTGACCTTCATGATTTTTTTTTCTCTTCCTTTCCAAATTCCAATTCACTTTGCGTTTACATATTCTAATGTGCAATGATCAAGTTTGGTTTTCCTATAATCGATCAGAAAATATAACAAGATGAGAAAGAAAGTAGAAAAAACCAAATGGCACAGAATGTCATCACCATGCCTAAAACACTAAAAAATTTGTCCTGTGTGCTGTCGAATTGCACCTTATATGCGGCAAGAAATGTGCATTAAGAGGGTCCATCTGTTGGATGTGACTTCCACAGTCACACGCACAAATAAAAAAGAAACTCTAAAACCTCACGCCTTTACCCCTATATAGTACATGCTCATCAAAATTCTCAAACCCCTTCTTCTCTCTCATTCTTGCTTTCACACACACCCTTCTTCCTCTTCAAATGGCTCAGGTACCAATTTTCATTTCACAATCTCTTTCTTTCCCTTGGATTCCTTATGCACATCATCATGCTTGTTTAATTTGTTACTTATTTATTTTTTAATATACTTGTGTGTATATATATATATATATATATATGATCGATCCATAGAAATAATTTAAAAAATTATGTAATTACTAATATTATTTACCATTTTTTCCCCTTCTTTGTGCATGTTATCCCTCTTTGCATCCACAACAGAAGGTTGTGTTAAAGGTTATGACTATGACTGATGACAAAACAAAGCAAAAGGCTATAGAAGCAGCTGCAGATATCTATGGTGGGTGGTTTGTGAAAATCAAAACCAAATTTTCTACCTTGAATTCATGTTAATGTATAATAAGTTATATAACCAATGATTAATTGATCTGTTTAACTTTTGGTGTTTTGATCCAAAGGGGTTGATTCAATTGTTGCTGATGTGAAGGAGCAGAAGTTGACAGTGATTGGTCAAATGGACACAGTGAAAATAGTGAAGAAGCTGAAGAAAGTAGGAAAAGTGGATATAATATCAGTTGGACCTGCCAAGGAAGAGAAGAAAGAAGAAAAGAAAGAGGAGAAAAAGGAAGAAAAAAAGGAAGAGAAAAAGGAGGAGAAGAAAGGGGAGAAGAAGGAAGAAAAAAAGGAAGAGAAGAAGGAGGAGAAAAAATAATAGAGACAATACTTGACTATCATCTGGTTTTGTCTAATTTTTCCCTTTTTTTTCTCTTCTTTTTATTTATTTTGTTTTGCATATTTTCCCATATTCAGAAGCAATTGTAAGCTGCAAAAATTGTCTATAGAGTCTTTTTCTTTTTTTGCTAATGTGGATTTTTTTCTCAAATCTGTTGTTCATCACAATCCTTTTTGAAGCATGGATCAATCTTCAATTGCTAAGAAGGAAATGAGTTTTAATAAAAGAGTATCCTAAAATTGGCCAATGGACAAGAAACAAAGGCAACATTTATTTGTAATTCTTCCCTTTCTCTCTGTTTTATACTGTATTTTCTAATGTCGAGAGCCAGTGAAGGTATGGTAAATTGGTTGGCTTCAAAATTGTTATGATAATAAAATCGTAGTGATGCAAATGATTTAAAAAATTTCTTTATTCAGTCAATTATTATACTTATGACTATTTTCTTTTTCTATGTTATGCTTATGCAAGTGGCTCATGCGACTTGTGACTATGATAATATCGATGCTATTTTGTTCCTGCTTATGAACAAAAACCAAGAAATTTTCGGTAATCAAGAAATTCCTCCTATTGGTTGGCTGTGGGTCATTTGATCTTAGCAGAATGGCACCAAAGTCCAAACTGGCTAGCCACACAAATATGGTTTTCCAATTATTTTTCTAAGGAGACGACTCCAGCATAGGATTAATGAGCAAACCATGTTAATAAGATATTGTACGAATATAATTTATTAAAAAATAGTATTGCTAATTAAATTAGTCATTTTTAATAAATGTAAATTAATATATATATATATATATATATATATATATATATTAATTTACATTTATTAAAAACGACTAATTTAATTAGTAATACTATTTTTTAATAAATTATATTTTCATAATAATTTTTAAAATGATTGGGACTCATTTTGTCTCTTTTTATTTAATTTTTCTACCTAATTAATGTGTATTAGTCACATTCTTTAATTCTCAGAAGAAAAAGAATAAATTTATCTTATTACTAGAATTTACTGGATTATTTATTGACTACAAAAGTTATAAAAATAATTAAAAATATTTTGATTAAAGAATAATTAATACAACAATTAATTTAAAAAGAACTTTATAAAATGAGGGAAAACATTTTAAAAAAAAGTAGGATAAATAGTCTCACTGAATGTGTGCCAGATATATTTGTGCCGGATATATTTGTTGTTCTTTTTACACTGTCGGGAACTAAATTTTAGGTTAAATTACCCATTTGGTCCTTATAGTTTCATGGTTCTTACCTTTTTGGTTCCTATAGTTTGAAAGTAGTTTTTTTAGTCCCTATAGTTTACATTTTAATTTTCTTTTAGTCCTTGTAGTTTAAAAATATTCTTTTTAGTCGTTATAGTTTACATTTTAATTTTCTTTTAGTCCTTGTAATTTGAAAACTATAGGGACTAAAAAAGTAAGAATCATGAAACTATAGGACTAAAAAGACCATTTTCAAAATTACAGAAACTAAAAGAGAATTAAAATGTAAACTATAGGGACTAAAAAGAACACTTCCAAACTATAGGGACTAAAAAAGTAAGAATAGTGAAATTATAGGAACCAAATAAATAATTTAACCTAAATTTTATATTTTTATCTTTCAAAGACACATTTACCAGTGTATTACACATTAAAAAATAAAAGTGACTATTTACCAAAAAAGAATGATATAAAGACTGATGTATTAGTTACTACCAAAAAGTTTAGACAACCACCCTCATTCAAGTCATATTTTAGAGTCATCTTAACAAAATATTCGTAAGAACCTTATTTATATCAAAATAAAACATTAATTTCTACGGGAAGACTGTATAATAATTTAAAATAAATAACATAACTTGTATTAAAAATAAAAAAATAATTGAAATATCTACTAAAAATATAACCCGTCCTTATTATTTTCCTTAGACCACTTCAATTCGTTTCTTTTAAAAAAAATGAACTTTTTTTTATTAATATTGATAACTAGAAATTTTTTTTCCAAAAGTAAAATTTAGAGTATTATTTTAATATCTTTTTCTAAAATGTTAGGTAAAATTTTTTTTAACAATGTACGTGAAATTCAATATGTAAAATAATATTTTTAATTGAATGGTTTGTTAGAGTTAGTTTCTAATTGATTTGTTAAGTTGTGAATTAGTCAATAACTAATTCTGTTATAGTTAGTTATTGGCTTTGTGTTAGTTGTTGTATGTCTATAAAGCCTATATAAAAGGCTCGTTAATGATGAAGATGGATAAGAGAAATTTCCATCTAAACGTATGTTTCTAGCCTCCTAAATAGTTTACTAGATATCTAACAGCTGGTATCAGAGCTCCGCAAGGGACCTGATACAAGAAATTATAGTTTCTTGAAAGAGTGAGAAAGAAGAAAATTGAGTTGAGAGAGTCATGGATGATGGAAACTATGTTCAACCCACGATTCCTAGATTCGATGATCATTATGATCATTGGACAATGTTAATGGAAAATCTCCTTCGATCGAAGGAATACTAGAGCTTGGTGGAAAATGGGATCACAACAGCACGAGCAGGAGCAACCCAGGAACAACTGAAAAAGTGAAGAGGATAGCAAATTGAAGGACTTAAAGGCGAAAAACTATCTATTTCAAGCTATAGATAGAAGTATTATGGAGACAACATTAAATAAGAATATTGCCAAGGAGATTTGGGACTCCATGAAGCAGAAGTACCAGGGTTCTACAAAGGTGAAAAGAGCACAATTACAAGCTCTTATGAGGGAATTTGAAATTCTTGGAATGAAAGAAGGAGAATCTGTAGATGAATATTTTGTAAGAACTCTGGCCATTGTGACTAAGATGAAATCACATGGTGAAAAGGTGGAGCAACTTACAATAGTTGAAAAGATACTAAGGTCCATGACTGCCAAATTCGATTATGTGGTGTGCTCAATTGAGGAATCTAACAATGTGACTACTATGACTATTGATGAACTTCAAAGTAGTCTCATGGTTCATGAACAAAGAATGAGATGGCATAAAGAGGAAGAGCAGGTGCTGAAGATCACTAATGCTGGGAGAACAGGAGGTAAAGGAAGGGGTCGTGGTAGAGGTGGAAGAGGTCGAGGGAGACAGTTCTTTAACAAATAACACGTGGAATGCTTCAAATGCCATAAATTGGGGCATTTCCAGTATGAATGTCCCATTTGGGAGGAGAATGTCAACTATGAAAAGTTTGATGATGAGGAAGAAATGTTGCTTATGTCCTTCACGGAAACAAAATCCATTGATAAAAAAGGAGTGTGGTTCTTTGATTCAGGGTGCAACAACCATATGTGTGGAATTAAAGATTGGTTCTTTGATTTTGATGATAAATTCAAAGAATCAGTGAAACTGGGTGACAATTTGAGGATGAAAGTTAAGGGGAAGGGCAGTATCAAATTGAAAATTGAAGGGATAACTTAGGTAATTACAAATGTGTTTTACATCCCAGAATTGAAAAACAATCTTCTTAGCATTAGTCAACTTCAGCAAAGGAATCTCACTATAGTTTTTAAGCAAGACATGTGTAAGGTCTTTCACAATGAAAGATGTCTTCTTATGTCTAGCAAAATGTCTACAAATAGAATGTTTGCCATAGCAGCTCAAGTGATTGTCCTTTCCTGGTTGCAAATGAAGAGTGAGGGAAGTACATATCTATGACATTGTAGATATGGTCATCTCAACATCAAGGGACTGAAGATTCTTGCACAGAAAGAAATGATTAGAGGCCTACCAAAACTTCAGGAGTCTTCCCAAGTGTGTACAAATTGTATGGTTGGCAAACAACACAGATAAGCGATTCCAAAGGAGAGTTCTTGGAGAGCCTCACAAAGATTGGAGCTTATTCATTCTGACATCTGTGGACCCATTAATCCAAAATCCAACAGCAATAAAAGGTATTCCATTACCTTTATTGATGACTACAGTAGGAAATCTTGGGTTTATTTTATGTCAGAAAAATCTGTTGCACTTGATATCTTTAAGAAGTTCAAGATTATGGTTGAAAAGGACTATGGAAACTCTATTTGTTGCTTGAGAACTGACAGAGGTGGAGAATTTAATTCTTGTGAGTTTAACAGCTTCTGCAGCAACAATGGTATTAAAAGGCAACTTACTGCAACATACACACCACAACAAAATGGTGTTACCAAGAGGAAAAACAGAACTATCATGAACATGGTAAGAAGTATGTTGTCTGAAAAAGGAGTTCCTAAATAGTTCTGGCCAAAAGCTGTGAAATGGACAATTCATGTGCTCAATAGAAGTCCTACTCTAGCTGTGAAAAATGTTACTCCTGAGGAGGCATGGAATGGCACCAAGCCATTAGTCAAACACTTTAGAGACTTTGGCTGTATTGCCTATGCTCATGTTCCAGATGCTCAAAGGAAGAAGTTAGATGACAAAAGTATCAAGTGTGTGCACTTGGGAGTGAGTGAAGAGTCCAAGGCTTACAAGCTCTATGATCCTATTACTAAGAAAGTCATTGTTAGTAGGGATGTGATATTTGCTGAGAAAGAAAAATGGAAGTGGAACAAGGAAGAAATAGGAGAAAATAAGAATTTAGAAGAATGCAAAGATGATAATGAAAGTTCAGAAGGGGAAAATGCAGAGATTGAAGCTGCATAGAACACTGATAATGAAAATGCAAAATTAGAAGATCAGAATCCTCAAGCGGCAGATTCACCAAATCCTGCTCAAGGGAGGAATAGGAGACAACCGGCTTGGTTAGAAGACTATGTGACAACTGATGACCTGCACAATCTTGTTATATTCAGCACTGCGGAAAATCCAAATACTTATGAGGAAGCAATGCAAAACAATGTGTGGAGGAAAGCTATGGATGTTGAGATTGAAGAAATTGAAAGGAATAATACCTGGGAACTGACTAATCTTCCTTCTGGAGTTAAGACAATAGGAGTGAAATGGATCTACAAAACTAAATGCAATGAAGATGGAACGGTTGAAAAGTATAAAGCTAGGCTTGTAGCAAAGGGTTACACACAACAACATGGAATCGATTATAATGAGGTCTTTGCTCCAGTAGCTAGATGGGATACAATTAGAACTATTCTAGCTCTTGCCACAGTCAAAGGTTGGAATGTGTTCCAACTTGATGCAAAGAGTGCATTTCTGCACAAGGAACTGAGTGAAACTGTGTATGTTGATCAACCTTTGGGGTACCAGAAAAGGGTGAAGAAGATAAGGTCTATAAGTTGAAAAAGGAACTATATGGCCTCATGCAAGCCCCTCGAGCATGGTATAGCAAGATTGAACTTTAGCAAACAGGGATTTGTCAAGTGTTCTCATGAACACACCTTATTTGTTAAGACAGGAAATGAAGGCACGTTGCTCATTGTGAGTCTATATGTGGATGATTTGATTTTTACTAGGAATGATGAAGAGATGTTTGTTGTATTCAAGCAATCAAGGAAGGAAGAGTTTGATATGACAGATCTTGGAAAGATGAAGTATTTCCTAGGCATAGAAGTAACTCAAAATGCATAGGGGATTTTCATCTATCAAAAGAAATATGCTAGAGAGGTGTTGGAACAATTTGGCATGGAGTAAAGTAACCCTGTGGCAAATCCAATGATACCATGATGCAAACTTTCAAAGGATGAAGATGGGAAGGCAATAGATGCATCTTTATACAAGAAAATGGTAGGAAGTTTGATGTACCTCACTGCAACCAGACTAGACTTGATGTTTGCAGTATGCTTGGTCAGCAGATATATGGAGATACCTAAAGGAATGCATCTAGCTGCAGTAAAAAGGATTTTCAGGTACTTGAGAGGTGTAACTGAATTTGGGATCATGTATAGAAGAGGAAAGGAGGGTACTCTGATAGCTTACTCAGATAGTGACTATGCATGAGATGTAAATGACAGGAGAAGTACCTCAGGGTATGTCTTTGTGCTTGGATCAGGTGCAGTATCCTAGTCTTCTAAGAAGTAACCAGTGGTGACTTTGTCAACCACAGAAGCTGAGTTTATAGCAGTAGCTTCCTGTGCTTGTCAAAGTGTCTGGCTAAGGAGAATTTTGGAACTACTTGGCCATCCTCAACTGAAGCCTACAACTGTATATTGTGATAACAGCTCAACCATTAAACTGTCCAGAAACCCTGTGTTTCATGGTAGGAGCAAACACATTGATGTGAGATTTCATTTTCTCAGAGACCTCAACAAAGATGAAGTTATCAAATTGGTTCAGTGCAATTCCCAAGAGCAGATCTCTGATATTATGATAAAGCCTTTGAAGTTAGAATCCTTCTCTAACTTTAGAAGCAGATTGGAGATGATAAAATTATATGATTAAACTGAATTACTTGTTATATGTTTTAAGGGAGGATATGTTAGAGTTAGTTTCTAATTGATTTGTTAAGCTATAAATTAGTCAATAACTAATTCTGTTACAATTAATTATGGGCTTTGTGTTAGTTGTTGTATGTCTATAAAGCCTATATAAAAGGCTCATTAATGATGAAGATGGATAAGAGAAATTTTCTGCTAAACGTATGTTTCTAGCCTCCTAAACAATTTACTAGATATCTAACAAGGCTGAATATTTACCACCAAATGCTTGAATTAACTGGCATGCAGTTATTTCGTATTGACCAAATGTTTCGAATTGGAATTATAAGTATGCATTGCTTTAAGTATTCGGAGGATAAATTTAGTTGTTCACAGTGATTATAAAATTCAAATATGATTGCCTTAAATAAAAAAATATTTGTTGTTTATGAAAAAATATTGCAAAAGTTATTGAACGTGTAACATTAACTTATTATTTAAAAGTATAATATTAGTTGTGATTATCAAACTTTTGAGTTAGCTCATTAATACTATGAGTTTACGACTATCCTTATCCTCTATGACTTAATTCATTTGTAAGTTCCCTTTTTATTAGATTTTGGATAAATTTGATAACTCTCAAGTTTATCACCGAATTAATAAGTTAAAGAAATTAAACTTAAAACACGTCATTTTGGGTTGTTTTTTGTGTGTTTATGATTCACTTAACTCCATTTGACGTGTTGTTCCTAAATCGAAAAATTATCATCTCTAACAACTTCAAACCATTATTTTTCAACAATATCAAACTTTCAATAAAAATGTTCTACCATTAATATCACATCCGCAAGTTATTATTTAACGGTGATATATTACTAAACTTAGTTATTTAAGTATTATAAAATCTATAATTTACTATTTTACTTAAAATATTTAATTAATATGTTATCTATAAATATTTTATTATTATTTTTATATAAAGTAGACACTTAGATATCTACAAATCTAGTTCACAAATTAAATCTATAAAACTTCCACAAATCTACTTAAACTCTCAATTTTATAACATTATTAGCAAAATTTAATAGATTTTTCTATAATTCAATAAAACATTCATTTTGGACATCATTCACACTCTTCTCCTAGCCGGCCATAAACAGCGATTACGGTACTATAACACCGTTGTCCACCCAACATATTTTGAGGCACAATATTACTAGGTCGTAAGAATCCCTAATCAATATTACCTCCAATCCTTCGTATAATAACTAAATTATAGTTTAATTATATATAATGATGAAGAATTTAAAATTTATGATACCATTTTACTATTCACTACTTTCCAGTTTTATTCTGTGACGATAAGTTACTAGTTCAAATGATCAGTTCATGACAGTTCAAATTATTAGTCACTGTGCAGTCCCATGTCTTATTTATTAGGAACGTTTTGTATTTGAATCTTTTGTATGTAAATTTTTTCACAAGAATACTTGTATGCTAAACAAATAAACAAATAAATGTATTTTTAATTCCTGTACAATTAAATGGAGTTTTAGTTTTCAATTTTTTTTTGTGGTAAGAATTGGTTGCTATAAATCAGTAGTGATATGTACAACTCTACATGCATGCACTAGACATGTTATATGAACAATCATTTTTAAGTGGGATATGATGCATATGTTACGTCTTCATTAATTGATAGTAGAAAACATAATTCACGATCAAGATCAGAAGTTAATAAAATATTTGGAAATGATCAAAACTAAATTTAACCATATTTATACAAAATAAAATATATTTTATCCAAAAAAAATTCTATAAACGGCATTTGTGATGAAGGTGGACATGCTCACGGTTGTGGACCTCCAAATTCATTGTCCATCCACGCATGCCGCAAGACTAGAATCAAGAAAAAATTGTAGTCCAACAATTTTACCGAGAAGCACTAGACTTTAGGAATAATATGGTGTTAAAATTCAATGCATAAAAGTTCAGTGTGTCAAATATCAACCATCGAATATTGCTTTAGCAACTCCCTATGAATTCTACTCTTAATGATCTGTGATGTAATGGGCCCTAGTGATTCGAAAGTTCCATGAGAAAAGTGATGGTATTAATGAAATACAAGGGGCCCTTTCTGTTGTGACTCGTGAATTCTGGCTTATAACTGGTAATATTGTACTTGGAATGATCAAAGATATGAACAACACCGTGAATAGGTCAAATCTATTTATGATGCTGAATTTTTTGCATCAATAGTGAATCTGAACAAAGACTTGAGCCTGCAATAAATAAGAGAGAAATTCGAATTCAATGATAGTTAGCGCACCAAATTAATGCATGATTATGATGGCTCACTTACTTGAGATTATCTTGCCCTAAACGGCAAATCAATAGTTGAAGCTTTAATTGCGTTGATTAATTCACTTAGAGCATTTTTTAGGTTGGTTTTTACTAAAGTTAAGCATCTTAAAACATCATTGAAGCAAATGACTTTTTATAAAGTTGTGTAAAAGTTCCTAACATAAGTAACTCCTAATCCTAAAAAGGTTGCTTAAAAATTGAAACAATAATTTTGAGTCAAAACTAGAACTTTTGTGAGTGGAAAAAATAAGTAGGATTCACTAAAAATAAGTTGAGCACTCAAATTAAGTTTTATGTTTAGTTTGATTGAATAGATTATAAGATGAAAGATTGGAGAATGCATGAAAGAAAACAAATTTATTCAAATCTTTCCATTAGTTTGGTTGATTGAATAAATTAAAAAGGAAAGAATAAGATAGAAGAACCCATTTTAAAAAAGCATTCCATCCAAAAGTTGTTAGAAGGTAAAAATATATTTTTTGTTTCTATAAAAAAATTAAAGTATGATTTTAGTTTTTAGAAATATTTTTGTACATTTTTTATTCTTGTAATATTAAAATATTATTTTTTTGTTGGAGTGCGATATGATCAAGTCCAAACTTACATGTCACATTACTGATTCGTTTTTCACTTAACACGTGTGTATTTTTTTTTTTCACATCATTATTTTAATTTTTTATTGTTTAAGCCTAAAACATTAGCTTTTTTTTTTTTGGTCCCTCCTCCCTCTTTCATGTTAGGCTAAAGCGAATCCCCAATTCTAATTCAACCTCTCCCTATTCCCCCACTTCTCCATCATCATCGAACTTGCTTTGCCCATTCACCAAGCAGCAAACTCCATCAACACTTAATTCCCACACTTCCGATTTCAAAATTCCCAGTCCTCACTCACCAACCACAATGATGGAGGACCACCCTCTCTTTGCGCCCCGAGACGAAATGGAGAACCTCACACTCCATGATGACAACCAACGACAACAACCACACCAGTGCAAAATTATCGTTCTCCTCCTATTACCGCAACGCTGTCTCCATTCTCCACATTCTCAAAATCTCACCACCACCAGTCTCTCTCGCCCCCCTCCCCCTCTAACTCCTCTCCCCAAACCATAGCTCCCTCCACGCCTACTCTTACGTCGATGATGACACTAACGACGTTGAGTCTCCATCTTAGCCAATTCCCCTTTCTCGTGTTAAAATAGGGAAAAATAAAGATACTGCACTACGGAAATGAGAAGTCAAAAATTGTGGAAGTGTATTTGCTTTATTAATCCATAGCCTATTTATAGGCAATACAGTAAATAACCAACAGATAAACAGTATCCTACTAACAATAACCAATCACTTAAAAGTAGGAACAAACACAAGTCATGGACTCGTCCACTTGCTGTAACAACTTAAAACTAGGAATAGAATAACATAAAACATATTCTCATGGACTTGGTGAAACAATACCAACGTGTCAATTTATTTAACAAACCCTCCTTTAAACTGATAAATCATATCATATCAGTTTTAAAAAAAATCCCAAAAACTAGATTCTCCAACTTGCAAACACCGAGCAATTTCCTTAGCCTCTAAAACATAGGCCATTTGAGGGACTTCGTAAATATATCTGCTATCTGATCTTCACTTCTGCAGTAGATGAGATCAAGTGTCCCATTTCTTGTGAGCTCCCTTAAAAAATGATATTTCACATCAATGTGCTTGCTTCTTCCATGTAAAATCGGATTCTTAGAGAGTTTGATAGTTGAATTATTATCATAGAAAATTGTAGTTTCAAAATGAAGATCCTCAAGAATTTTCCTCATCCAAATAGCTTGACAAGCACAAGCTGTGGCAGCAACAAACTCTGCTTCAGTTGTTGATAAAGTAACAATTGGTTGCTTCTTGGATGACTATGAGACAGCTCTTGAGCCTAACATGAATGCATATCCAGAAGTGTTCTTTCGATCATCTAAATCTCCAGCATAATCACTATCCGTAAAGCCAACTAAATCTATCTTTAATCCCATCTTGTAAAACAATCCATAATCTAAAGTACCTTGCAATTACCGGAAGATTCTCTTGGCAACCAAAAGATACATCTCTGTCAAAGTGTCCATGTGTCTACTAATAAGACTCACAACATACATAACATTTGGTCTTGTTGCTGTCAAGTAAATTAAAGTTTCCACAATTTGCTTGTAAAGTGTGCTGTCAACATTTTTTCCTCCATGATCCTTGGTCAGTTTCAAACCATACTCAATCGGTGTGTTAACAGAATTGCAATTTGTCATTTGAAACCTGTCCAATATTTCTTTCACATACTTCTTTTGAGAAATAAAGATTCCAGCAGCAGATTGCACAACTTCAATGCCCACAAAATAATGCAACATGCCAAGATCAGTCATATCAAATTCAATCATCATGGTCTTCTTAAATTTTTCAAACATGACAACATCATTCCCAGTAAAAATAAGATCATCCACGTACACACATACAACGAGCATTTTTCCACCATCAATAATTTTAACAAAAAGTGTGTGCTCATAAGGACATTTCAGAAATCCTTCTCTCAAAAAATAAGCTTCAATACGACTATACCAAGCCTGTGGTGCTTGTTTTAGTCCATAAAGCGCCTTTCTTAGTTTATACACTTTATGCCAATTTCCAGTCTTAATGTAATTGGGAGATTGATCAACAAATACCTGTTTTTCCAAGTCTCCGTGCAAGAATGCTGATTTCACATCCAATTGGAAGATGGGCCATGATTTTTGTGCTGCTAAAGTAATCACCAATCTAATTGTATCATGCCTCGCCACCAGAGTAAATACTTCTTTGTAGTCAATCCCGAACTCTTGTTTGTAGCCTTTTGCTACCAATCGTGCCTTGAATTTCTCAACTTCGCCATTCTCTTTCATCTTGGTCTTGTAAACCCACTTTACACCAATTGTCTTTTGACCTTTGGGAAGCTCTATCAACTCCCAAGTGTTGTTCTTTTCGATGGCTACAATTTCAGCATCCATTGCCTTTCGCCATTTGGATTCTTTAACAGCATCTTCAAAAGCTACTCAATCACAATTTGAAAATAGTGCAAAATATGTATGTGGATCTTCATATTGGGGAAGTCCATATACCATAAAATCAGCCATCCAAGCAGGTCTTTGCTTAACACGTTGAGGTCGTTCATCTTCTGTTTCAACAGTTGAAATGTGTGGGCTACCTGCTGGTTGTTGCTCAATTGTTATGGGTTGCACATTCTCCGAAGGTTGCTGCCTTTCTTCTCTATTACCTCCATCAAAATCAACTTGTATGTGTTGTTGAACACTGTCTTTATCACAAATCCAGAACTGCCCTTCATCAAAAATCACATCACGACTAATGACAATTTTCTTGGTGATAGGATTATAAAATTTCTAAGCTTTTGATTATTCACTAACACCAAGAAAAATGCATTTTTCTCCCTTGTCGCCTAGCTTTCTTCTGTTTTGATCTGGAATGTGAGCATAGGCAACACACCCAAAAATTCTGAAATGATCTACTGTTGGTCTTTCCCCGCTTCATGCTTTCTCCGATGTCATATTTTGAACAACAAGTGTGGGACTTTCTATTCAAAATATGAATGCTCCAATTGACAGCTTCAGGATAGAAAGTTTTGGAAACTCCACTCCTCGTCAAAGTACTTCGCACCATGTTCATAATTGTACGATTTTTCCTCTCGCATACACCATTTTGTTGAGGTGTGTAAGCAACTGTAAATTTCCCTTGATTCCATGGGTCTCACAAAAATTTGTGAATTCATGTGAGTTGAATTCTCCTCCATGATCAGTGCGAAGTACTTTAATTGGGTTGCCAACTTCTTTCTCAATAAGCACTTAAAAAAAATTTAATGCAACAAGTGCTTCAGATTTTTCCTACAAAAAATGCACCCATGTTTTGTGGCTAAGATCATCAATAAAAGTGATCAGATATCTTTTACCACCATTTGAAGATGGATTTATTGGCCCGTAAATGTCAGAATACACCAACTCCAATGCCTTTTTTGCTCGCCATGATTTTCCTTATGGAAATGGATTACAGTGTTGTTTGCTAACTACACATTCTTCACAAACTTCAGAGGAAGTTGTGATTTGAGGAAGACCCATCACCATATTTTTCTGCCACAAAGTCTTCAATCCACCAAAGTTCAAGTGACCACAATGAAAGTGCCAAAGCCATGCGTCATCTTTCAATTTGGTTGAGAAGCATGAGTGACCGGTGTAGTGGAGATAAAGTGGGAACATGTGATTTGGTGTCATGTTAACTTGAGCAATTAAGCCTAACTTTTCATCTCTGATTTGACATACGCCATCTTTGATAGAAATTTCATATCCCTTCTCTTGTAATTGACCCACACTAAGCAAGTTGGTTTTTAAGTCTGGAACTAACAAAACATTAGAAATAGTGTGAGTTGAATTCTCTTTGGCATAGAGTGTTACCATTCCTCTTCCCATGGCAAAGATAGTGGAGTTATCGCCAAACTTGACTGTATTGTGAAAAGTCTCGTCTAACTCAGAGAACACCTCCTTGTCTCCACACATATGGTTGCTGCAACTAGTGTCTAAATACCACAAATTTTGTTGAGTTTCTTCCTTTACATGGCATACCATCAAAATAGACACCACCTGTTCCTTTTCCTTTTCTGCAAAGTTAGCTCTCTCTCCATTGTCTTTGTTCAAATTAGTCCAACATTCTGACTGATAATGATCATACCTGTGACATTGGCAGCATTCAACATTTGACTTGTCTTTGTGAGTTATTGAATGGTTGCCCCCTCTACCTCTTCCTCTTCTTTGGAATTGATTCTCATGGTGTTGTTGATGTTCTCATTGGTTGCCATGTTCTTGTTGGCTTCCACAATCATTGCTTCCTCGACCTCTGCCTCTGTTGGCTCTACCCTTGCCTCATCCTTTTTCCCCTTTTGATGTGGGGCGATTTTTGGTTGAGACGTTCAATGCTTGCTCCTCTATCTCCTACTGGTTAATTTTTTTCTCTTGAACCAATAAGGAACTTTGCAGCTCATCAAGTGAAAGTTCCTCAATGTCATGGGCTTCTTCGATAACACAAGCAACAAAATTGAATTTTGTAGTCAGTGATCGAAGAATCTTCTCAACTACAATGGTGTCTTCCGTCTTGTCACCATGGATTCATATCTTGTTGACGATTGTCATCATTCGTGAAAAATAGTCTGTGACTGATTCTCCAAATTTCATTCATAGTGTTTCAAACTCTGAATGAAGTGTTTGAAGTTACTGCCTCTTTGCTCGTGCGGAACCTTGGTATTTCTTCTTCATGGAATCTTAAATGTCCTTAGACGAATCCTTGCAAAGGATAGTTTCCAAGATTGGGTGATCAATTTCTTGGAAAAGATAATTCTTTGCCTTGAGATCCTTCAAACGCAATCCTTCTATTTTCTATTTTTCGTGCATCTATCATTGCCATGCTAGCCTCTGCTACTGGAATTCCATCAGATACAACTTGCCAATACTCCTTGGACCTTAAGAAGTTTTCCATAAATAGGTTCCAATGGTCATAATGACCATCAAAGCGAGGAATGGCAGGTTGCACGAAATTGGCCATGGCCATCATCCTCTGTTGTTGCTGCAAAATAGAAAACAAAGTTAAGAAATAATGATCAACTCTCTAGTTCACTTCCTAGTGTTTCCCCTAACCTTTTGGTGTTTACAACTCTCACACTTCCCTTTGTACACTCAAAAATAAACCTAGCTCTAATGCCACTGTTAAAATAGGGAAAAATAAAGATATTGCACTACGGAAATGAGAAGTCAAAAATTGTGGAAGTGTATTTGCTTTATTAATCCATAGCCTATTTATAGGCAATACAGTTAATAACCAACAAATAAACAGTATCCTACTAAAAATAACCAATTACTTAAAAGCAGGAACAAACAGAAGTCATGCACTCATCCACTTATCGTAACAACTTAAAACTAGGAACAAAATAACATAAAACAAATTCTCATAGACTTGGTCAAACAATACCAACGTCTCAATTTATTTAACATCTCGATCTCCATCTTCAAATTCAGAGTATGTAAAGATAATAAGCAATGGAAAAGAAAGAATATAGGAAGATAACAATTTTGAACCCTATCAAGGAGCAAGAAAGCTTGAATTCGATTGTTCCTGGTGGCAATAGTTACGTGACCTACTTGATCTCCCTCTTTCATTCAGTTGTTGGAATACAGACAACAAACACAAAAGAGGGAAGAGAGAGACGTAAAAAATTGCAAACGTTTCAGGGTTAAACAATAATTTTTTTAAAAGTTATGACGTGAAAAAAAATACACATGTATAAGTGCAAAACAAACAAGGAATTTGACATGTAGATTCGTACTTAAGCAAATCTGGCTCGGATCCAAAATGTAATATATTTTAATATTGCATAGCATGAAAAATATATAATTTCTTTACCAGAAATGAAAATGTACTTTAGATGTTTTATAAAGATAAAAAAAATATTTTAATCAAAATTTATTAGCGGTTAAATCCATATGCA
This sequence comes from Glycine max, assembly GCF_000004515.6. Classification (NCBI taxonomy): domain Eukaryota; kingdom Viridiplantae; phylum Streptophyta; class Magnoliopsida; order Fabales; family Fabaceae; genus Glycine; species Glycine max. The sequence continues at coordinate 35,335,717 of NC_038245.2, forward strand.
AAAATATCTTTTGGTCTTCTTATGTCCCAATAGATTAATGTAACAAATATCATAGGGTGAATCCTTCTAGAAAGCGACACGTTCAATATCTTTGCATTTGCAATAGTAGTGTAAGCAAATGTATCATCTTCACTTCTTGCAGAGAAACTCACTATCCAAACTAAACTTTTAAATTGTCCATGTTTCCTTCAATACAACTAATCCCCTCAAGCATAAACTAGTTTTATATTATTAGCTTTCATCGGTAAAATATCATCATCTCAAATTAAATATTATATGTATTTTTTTAATTAATTTGTTTTAATTAGTATTTTAGCATGTAGATCATATTAGATGAACATTTTTGTATAACTTTAATTATAATAAATAAACATTTTTAAATATCTAAATTATATATTTATGATAAATATTTTTTTCGTATAACCAAGAGGTATAATCCCTCGATGTTGTCTCCTTGGCAAGCGTATCAAGTTGCACAAGTAATATAAAATAGTAACATTGAGTATCAAATTTCATAGAGACTATACTTGTACTCAAAGTTGTATATATACATATAAGCAATTAGTGACTCAAATCGAATCTTGTTCATTATTTAACTACAACTATAAACTAAAGGAATTAACTACAAAACAAGGAAGATGAAGATTAAGAAAACAAACACTCTAAGTTGTGATGAGTTAAGGGACTTGGGGGCTCTGCTTACCAAAACTATTCTTGATATAATTTTAATAGATTTTTCTCTTTTAACATTAATATAATTATTACCCGCATCTACTAGGTTATTCTAACCAAGATCTCTCAAGTGAAAGAACCTAAATCACTTAATATCGCTCTCAATCTCTTGGTGATTGATTGCTAAATGATTTGCATTAAGAGAAGAGATGCATGAATAAACTGAAGAAAATTACTCTATCCCTAGATATGACTCACTTTAGATATTCTTCCCAAGTTCTTAGCATACAAATATTTCTCAATATTTATATCCTAAAATAGTACTTAAAGATGAATGATTAAAACCATAAGTATGTGAATAAGCATAAGGGTGAATAATAATAACAACATTATATTAAAAGATGGTTTAGAATCTCTAGAGTTCTAAGCCAAAAGATAAGGTGCATTTAATATATAGTGGGAATTGAATTTTTATTACTAAGGTTTAGGTGGTTTAAATGCAAAGTGAAAGATTGTATTTTACTAGATGAAACTTATTTGAATGAATCCATTGAAAATTGTTTTTGTTTCAACTTCCAAGAGATCTTATTTATTATAGTTGATGACAATCTTCACTATAAATAGAGAAGAGAATTAGTGGAAAAGATACACAATGAAGATAGAGTGTGTGAGAGGAGAGATTGTGAAACAAAGTCACTTTGTTAAGAGAAAAGTATCTTTTTGTGAGAGTGCTATCATTTCTTGTAACTATTAAGTAGGGTGCTTGTGTTTGTAGAGTGATACATTATTTAGGGTTGTTACAATCTTGCAATCATTTTTGTGATAATGAAATACTTCTGAGATAGTTCTATGGGCGTAGGCAAGAAGTGTCGAACCACGTTAAATGATTGTATTTATTATTATTTTTTCTACGGTGTAATTTTTGTTGTGTTCTTATAATCCTTTGTGAATGTGAGTAATTTTATTTGTGGAAGTGTTGATTACCCAACATAATTAGTACATCGAAGAGACTATAGTTTGCAGAGGTCCCAACTATTAGTGGTTTTAGCCTCTCATTGTCATGAGAGACTTACAAATATAAAAGTGGGATGAAAGGGAAGGAAATGGAAGAGAAATAAATTGAAACGATCGGTCAGAGCTCCGAAAGTGGATTTTCCTAGCACTGGCTTCTTTGCTTTCCTCTACTTCTTGGTTTTCTTCATTGTTATGGAAACAAATGTTTCCTTTTCTTTTTATATGTTTCACCAACTGATTGGTCAATCAGAATTCTCTTGTGTGCTTAGCGCAACGCTTGTGTTGAGCGTACTTGTACAACTGGATCAAGTGGTTGCACGCAGGATAACGCGCTTGCTCGTGAAAACTGTCTTCCAATGTGACTTCTTGCGCTAAGCGGCTTACTTGGGTTGAGCAGTTTTGACTCGTTGAGCAAGAAGGTTGCGCTAAGCGTGACACTTTAGTTCATGAATTCTCTTCGAGGCCTATGCTACAACTCTACACAAAATATAACAAGAATTACTCTAAAAATCATTAACTTTAGCATCTTTTGGATAAAAACTCAAAAGAAGCTAAGTTCCTATTGTTTTAACACAAAATAAGCAATAAAAGAAGAAAATGAGATCATTAATATGTGATTTCAGTATACAAATAACGTATGCATAACACTTATCACCTACCCACCGGGTCAACACATTTTTTAGGAAAAGTAATACCTCCAATTGTCACTCTATACACAAATTGAGGATCGAACCACAGACTTTGATTAAGGACTCAAATGTGAAACCACTAGTACTAATAATTTTGCTTTATGATAAATAATTTAAACTTTGATACAAATTTTTTATTTTAAAATGAATAGACAATTAATAAATTACAATATATATGTGTGCACATGTGTGCATATACTTGCATGTATAAAAATTAAATAGATAATAATTTGAGAAAATTGAAATTTAGACCTATAACAATAAAAATTATTAGTTATTACTCTTTGATATTCACCTTTCGACATCAACATCATAATATATTATTAGGAAAATAGGATATGGGTACAAGGATACCATTCTTTACAACCTTGGGTCAGACTTTCGCTCAAATACCATAAAACAAATATCCTCTTCTTCCCTGAACACCAAAGAAACTTACTACCCAAACTATATATACTTATAAATCGTCTATGTTTCCTTCTATACAACTAATCACCTTAAGAAATTAGTTTTATATCATTAGCTTTTATGGACAAATTAACATCATCTCAAATTAGATCTTTCATGTATTTTTTTCTTTATTAATATATTAACTTTTAGTTTTAACTAGTATTTTAATTTGTGCATTGCATAAGATAAATATTTTTATATAATTATAATTATAATAAATAAATATTTTAAATATAATAATTATATTTATGATAAATAATTTAAATTTTGGGTTAAAGTTACGTTTAAATTTTATTGTTATTATTATTAGGCTTAAATATATTTTTAGTCCTTTAAATTTAAGTAATTATTATTTTAGTCCTTAAAAAAATTATTAGTCCTTCGAATTTTCAAAAAATTATTAGTCCTTCGAATTTTCAAAAAATTATTTTTAGTCTCTCTCATTTTTAGCGCTAATGGTATCATAATTTGTGGTGACTTTTCACCTGTCATCTTTTTTTTTTTAATTTAACTTCTTTACCAGTTAAAAACCATGAGAATATGTAACAAAAGTCTCTACAATTCCACATCCATATTTTTATTTTTCTTTATAAATTTCAAAATATGTAAAAAAAAGACCACCAAAACATACGAGTCAAATATTTTGACAGGTTAAAATCGTTAGAAATTATTTTTCAAAACAATAAATTTTGACAGTTAAATAGTCATAAATTATGAAATTATGAACACAATGAATAAGAAGAACTAAAAATAACATTTTGAAAATTTGAGGGACTGATAAAAATAATCTTTTTAGGATTAAAAAATAATAATTTTTCAAATTTAAAGAACTAAAATATATTTTTTATCCTTATTAATTATTATTTAGCAATTTAGTAAGTGACATACATTTAAAATGACCACGTCAACTATTATTGAAAAATGACATCTAATTTGTTTAGAAATATGTTATGGATTTACATATTGGGTAGAAAGAAAAACAATTTGGGATAGCTTTGAGACTTTAGAGGGTTCCATTTTGGACTTTTAAACTTGTCAAGACACGAATCCATCCCAACATGGGATATTGTTAGTCATGAATTTTTTAAAATGCAATGGAAAATAAAAAAATAATAGTAGAAGTGAAAAAATTCAGAACCTTAATAAATAGAATAAAATAATAATAAGTTATTTAAAAAGTGGGAACAACATAGTAGCAGTGTTATTAAGCTCTATAATGTAATCTTTCACCTTAATCTTTTATAAGGTGCGTAAATTAATGGAGTATCACATATTTTTTATAAACAAGGAGAGAAACATATTTATAAATTTAATCACTTTTTTTTATAATTTTAAGAAGAGTGTTGTGATAATAAATGTTCTATGAACATTAGTTAAAAAGGTAACAACTAAATAACTTTATCCAACAAAACAACTCATTGGCTTGAACCATTTGCAACTCTCTTATCAAAACTATACCTAGAAGAGCATGAGTTCACGAGTTCTAGTGCTCTTATTATATAACTATAACTATATATTAAACTAGCCTGTAACCCGTGCATACGCACGGGTCATTTGTTAACTGATTTCGTATACATTTTTTTCATTTGCAACATAGACATAAAATGAAACATAGTGCCGAAGCATAATAAAGCTAAATATTGATAACAAAATAATTATTGAAACAACAAAATTAACAAAACATTGTCTGTAAAATAATAGGAAAAAAATTAACCAAATTTTTTCATGTAAATAAAAATATATATACATAATCTGTCCATAACAACATTCAAAAAATAAATTTACATAAAAGATCTACAACAACAACCTAAAGATAACTATGATTATGTCAGAAAAATCAAGAAATAAATGATACCATCAGCTCCTCAAATTGTAGAAGATACCAAGCTCGAATTGCCTTTATGTAATTTCTTAGGATACACACACTATGTTTCTCTATTCTGTAGAAATGCATTGTAGTTGTAGAATTTTAATTGTGTCTAGGTGGTGATAACAAAGAAAAGAAAAAAAGGGCTTAGAAGATTAAAAAGGTACTCCCTTGACTTGATTCCATTGCCTGTTGCTTAAAAGAGTAGTCCAATATTTTACTTTTTTTTATTGACAATTGATATTCAAGCAAAGTCTGAGTAATTTGAACAGTCTAGATATGGTCTCGAGTATGCATATCAAATTAACATAACAACAACAACAACAACAATAATAATAATAATAATAATAACAATAAGTCTTAAGTAACAACAATAACAACAATAATAATAATAACAATAAGTCTTAAGTAATTTGAAGAACTGCTCCAGAGGCTTCCTGAAATGAATCACCTCACAAATTCTCATATTACAATTTAAGTTCATGATTTAAGTGATGCTTCTTGAATTCAAGTAGCAACAGGAAAATTTAAGTGAAAAGAAAAAAAAAAGTTGGGACTAAAGAATGAGAGAAAAAATAGAAAGGCCTCTGATTGATTAAATACCTATCTCCATAAGTCAATACCTGCCTTACTATATCTTCTGATGCAATCATATGCAAAAGCAATGAGTTTTGAAACACATGACGTACTATATGAAATCAAACCAACCCAATTCCTCTTTCTAGATGTTATTATTATTATTATTATTCAAGTCAAGTAACCATGACTATGCTAGGGTGTTGCCTATAATATTCCCGTGATTCAAATTTGCCACCATGAGTAGGTGAAGGCAACCACAAAATTTGAAGAAGTAAGTGGTCCTCTAATTTTTAACTTCAATTTTATTTTATTTTAATTACACTCGCTGCATATTGATCTACAATTGCTTTTTTTTTTTGTTGTTTTGGGGATTCGGCAAAATATATCACAATATAGAAGGAAGCAAAGATGCAAGAGGGACACATTATTTTTAATTCAGGTGCGGAGAGAAGAGTAAATGAAAGAAATTAGATATCATTCAAACTACCAGTGAGAGTTAGAAAGAGCATACTCTGACTCTAAATTCATTAGAACTGCAGACTTCGTGGATACCTTGGCACGGTCAAGCTGTACCTGTGTAACTGTCATTGCAGGAAGCCTATATTTAATGTGGCACATATCAGGATTCACAACAAGAGACAAAAAGCAACGCAAATCAAACCTTGTCCTAGTGATGCACTTGTTATTAATTCTCTAGCTGCTAAATCCACAGCTTTTGCCACAAAATCAGAGCCCTATAATGATGCATAAGAAAAAGCACTCAATTTTGATATATAAAGCAGTAACTACTGTTGTAAAAATTAGTTCTTAGTTTCCTCAGTACATATATCTGTCCATTTCTTCCCTTTTCATGTATTATTTAAAACTTTTTTTTATTTGCCTTTGGCTTACTATTTTTCCTATATTATTTATTTACTCATCAAGCTTTATGATGGTACTAATTTTCTGCCCTAATTTACTCATTACTTTCCTTTGTTCATTTGTATACATATGTTATATGTTATGTTATTGAAAGCAGATGTACATTTGATATGTTTTTTCAATTGAGAATTATCATGATGAATTTATAACAGGTTGATATACTTATGCTACTAAATCAGGATCGGATGGAATGGTCTTTTCTTATAGGACTTCTAGTATAGTAAATAATTTGACCACCAAATGAAAAATATAAGATTGGTTGAGTAATTAAATATTAAAAAAATACAGTTTAATTTTTTCTACTAATAAAATTAACAAACTAATCATTAATATTTAACTACAAAAAAATTCACCTCAATCTCCTTATGCATAAACGCACTGCCATATTTTCCATTCATTCAGTTGTACATGTTTCGATGCCTAGCTAGTAGCTAGACAAATCAAGATCTTCTTTCTGGATATACATTGGCTTCGATCTCAGTATAAGTTTGCTTCTTCCACAGCTAGCTACTCTCTCTTTCCCTCTCTCTCGCACTCAGAAATCAACGGTGGTCCATTAGGATCTAATGTACCGTAAAGAACAATGATGTATCCATTTGCGTCTACTTCTGGGCGTTTAGTGGCACATAAATGAGCTATCTCATTTATTATCCATAGTGTATATATCCGATTTCTTTCTCTTGCCAAATTTAGTTTGTTACTTGCTCTTATCTAGCGATAGATGAAAGGGGTCTTAGTTATATATTCACATCTTAAACTACTAACTATCGATCCAGCTCACACAAGGTGTTAAAATTGATTGAGAAATTAATATGATATAATGTACCTGATATGCTGAGGATGCTGACCCGAAAATAAAGCCTTGCGAGAAACTGCTCCGGTTGAGACAAGAAACGTCATGAATGGCAAGAAATTGCTCCATCTCTCAATTCAAGGACCTCATAAATCCCTTTAAATTAAACAAAATATAAATACAATTAAAATCAAGCAAGGCGGCAGCATACATGAAAACATCTCATGGTAGATTCGACAAACACACTACCATAGTGTTACAGAGTTAAAAATATTAGTAAGCAAATAAATAGGGCTAGAAGACGTTAGAGATTGTTGTTGTACTTGTGTGTGTCTCCATATTTGAATACAGCAGTAAGAGGTTGGATTAGATAGAATAGAACAAACCTCAACAATTCGAAGTTCATTGAGAAGAGAGTCTGAAGGAATGGTAATTGTCTGGGAGATATGAGAGCGCTGAAATTGCAAAGGTAAAAAAAATTTAGAAAATCATAGAGATTGTTGAAGTTTCAGAGGAGTAGCAAGTACTGACATAGTTATCGATAAGCTTCTGTAGTTGAAACTGCAGGTGTAATTCTTCATAGCAGGGTGACTGATTTCCATTTCATAGTCTCGATGAAAAAGATTGGCCTCAAAGAATCCATTTTGATCTGTGGTTCCTGATAATTTGCATAATCTCCTTTTAGAAAGGAGCCTATCCACAACATATAAGAGAGAATCAAATTTTGTACATAAAGAATTATGAAGATTGAAGAACAATAGGTAGTACCTCAAAATAGAGCTCAGCGGGTCCTGATTCTTCCACTGTGAGACCACCCTTAAGCATAGACCAACAATTAGACTCAGCAAAAATGGCACCAGCAAATTTTAATCTTGTAGTTCTTTTCACAACTGCTGTTACAGGAACGTCGCTTCCCTCACTCACTTGTATCCAAGCTGCATAATTTCAACCCAAGCATAACCATGAATGAAGAATAATGCATTTTGGTTATTGATATTTCATTTACAATAATAATGACCCTATAAATGGGAAAAACTATATGCACGATTTATAATATTTTAGTACAAATTTTACCGGATAAAATATAATGCTTATCCTTTTCAAGGTAAATCTTCTGGGAGACACAATCATGTGCTTGATTTCTGCTATGGGCTACCACATATTTGTTGCCTAATGATTCTCTATATTCTATTCTTGCCTCCCCAAATGCAGTTCACCCTTGAAGTCCATTATCCAGTTCTGGTTTTTGGATAATTCCTCCATTGTATAGAGACTTTTGTGGGTGTGCCAAACACTGAGATTGAAAAGATATAACACCCACGATTTGGTGAAATTTTCAGTAACATATATAGTAAAAACAAATGCCACAGGAACAAAGTTTAGAGTAGGGTTTTCAATCAACAAAAAGAAAGTCACAAATTAATCAATATTGAATAAATTAGAGTGTATATATAATGTCATTATTGATAATGTAATGCCACTTCCACAACTGGCAATTTTGTTCTCGTGCTTCCAACCAATAATACAACATGCATTCAACTATAAAATTTAGTAACTTCATTAATAATTTATGTAATTTTTTGAAGTGAAATATATTGATGTAATTAATTCATTAAAATCTTATGATTATAATTTAATTCAATCTTTGTCCATTTGCTTAAATAAGATTCAGTACTAAAATAAACATTCAAATCAGGCTTGATGGGCATGCAAGGCACACTGCGTGAATTTGGGTTTCGGAGATCTTTCGCTGCGTGATATTCTCAAACACTTGGTGAGCACGCTGCAAAGGGATTACTCATTGCTTTGTAAGAGTAGCACGACCCTGAACCATCTGCTCTCACACACAAATAGATAATAAAAAGAAAGCAATACATTAGAACCCCATTCAAGTCAAGGGCAAAAAATAAAATAAAATTAAAGCCTTCACAAATAACAAAATAATATCAAATCATATATATTGTCAAGCAACTCTCTTGCCCTCTTCATCTCCACTCACACTCTCTATGTATCTTGTTTGTGTTTCTTTTTGGATTTGTTTCGCATGCATGAATCTCCTTGTCACTTGATTCTAGAGATCTTATAAAAATCTTTGATCTGTAGGACAACGTCAACTGTTATCAATTTCCAAAAATAATCAGAATTTTAGGATTGAGATAATGAACTTTGGGATAAAACAAAATTTCAATAAACAAACACATAATAAATAAGGATCAAAATTGTTTAAAATCACTTTGACATATATTTTTTTTAACGAAAACTAAACTAATTATATATGGTATCACTAAAGAAAAAGATGGAGCTCACACCTTGCTTGAATTGAAGTTATAGAGAATCTCCAATAGTTTGAAGAGCCTATACAGAAAACATGGATGTAATTAGATTTCAAATTCAAGAAATTAAAAATCACACTCATATATATTGTTATAAATTGCGTGAACAACTTTAACAGGAGAAGAATCTCGTGACTCAACCACAAAAATAAAATAAAAAGAGAGGGGAAATTATTACTTTGGGGTCATTTCCTGCGATACCAAAATAACCTGCAACAGGCTTTCAAGGAAAAAATAGCAACGAAGCATCCAAAAAAACCACAAAAAATCAGACAAAAAAAACATAAACACAGTTTTAATAAAATCAAAATAGAAGAACCTCTATCTTCTTCTTAACTTCTCCCACAACTTCTTTGTCAAAGCCGTCGTTGTTACTGTAACATGTTCCAAAAATAAAACCACAAAAAATCATGCCAATCAAAGAAAAAGAACCCAAACCAAAATCGCAAAAAATAAAATGAAGATGGAAGCCCTCAGCAGCTCTAAAACTCAACCGAAAACAAAAGAAAAAAGTGGAACTGAAAAAGACACCAAAATAAAGAAGAAAGAATGGAAACAGAGGAAACAAATTGGTGGGGAAATGACACAAATGAAGGAAGCAGGTTTGAAGTTGGTAGGAAAATGATCGGAAACGCTGGAGAAGAAGCCACATGCATCACCAATAGAATGGCCAAAGCTAAACACTCAACGTGGCATAAAACGTGGCACAAAACCAAGGCAAAGTTGAAGGGGCATAAAATGACCAAAAAGCCAATAAAATGGACAGGTGTCATCAGCTGAAGCACGGGCACAATAGTAATTTTCCCATGCTTCTCTTTTATAATATAGGATATAGATAGATAATTGTATGCATATAGTTAGGTGTCCAAAATATATTTCAAACTAATCCTTGAGATACATAGATCTATTAGACACTTAAATATATTTTTTCTCTTAAAAATAAATATCATTTTTTATATTATTTTAATAAATTTTTATTTTGTGTTTAGTTACTAATAAAATAATTTATATTTTTGTAGTCCCCGATAAATTAATAAATTTTATTTTTGCTTCTTGGTAATTTTTTTATAATTAGTCAGAACTAAAATAAAATATCAAGGATAAAAAATAAAATTTATTTTATTAGGGACTCAAAACAAAATAAAAATTTATTAAAGAACTAACGTAAAAATTAAGTATTTATTTAGGATCAAAAAATATATTTAAACTTCTATTTAAAGTGCAAACTTTTCTCAATAAATTCTCTTCTAAACACATGGGTTTGAAGATCAATCATTTGATCACATGTTTAAGAGGCATAATTATTTGTAGTAACAACAATTGACATAAGTAATAATGACTTTTATCCCTTAACCAAGTGTTTTAAGGTTCAAATCTTTGTTGATCATTGGATATGAAATAAATCACATCGAAAGAAAAATTCTCATCTTATGTGCACTTATGATCTTCAACAAAAGATTAGTCATGGCTTCCCATGAAAGTTACTTTGTACTAATATCATGATTAGAAAAATGATACATAATTATCGGTCAAACATTCCACATTACTTTGGTTTGTTAATTTTTTAATTTATTTTAATATTGAATAGGTTTTTAAAAATGACAAGAAATGTAAAAGTTATTGAAATATAAATTAACTAAAATAGGTGACCATACTAAAAATTGTTAGAAGCTAAAAAACAATAAATAAAAGTGATAATGTTGAATATTGTTGAAGTGAGTTGAGAAAAGAACATGACTAAAGATAATGACTTTTTCAACTTGACTAAATAAACTGAGGAGGAGAAAGGTTAGGAATACACTCTTTTAAACACATTTTTTATTGGTTAAAATTTATTAAAAATAATAAAATTTGATGAATTTAACATCATATTTAATAATTTTCTCTCGTAATTTTATAATTGTTGATAAAAATTTAATCATTTAAAAAGAATGTGTTTAAATGAGTATGTTAAATATTGTGTTAATAACACTTTAGAGACATGATAATTAATATATAATGAAATTTGCTAATTATTAATTTACATTAATTAATAATTTTCATTATAGTAGTTAGAAATTAAAAAGTTATAAAGACATTTTTTTAAAAAGAAAAAGTTATAAATACATTAATCAGAGAAACGTGTAAAATTTATGACATAGCTAAGTAATAGTAAAAGTTATATATATGGGCGTGTGCGGAAATTAAGCTTTACGTCCCTTTAGAAAACCTTCTCCCATAGTCATAATTGATTTTTCTTGTATCATCATATGAGATCTGACTTCTCTGTCCATTTTCAGGTACTGTCCATTCAAAATAACATTGTGTTAATATTTAATTATGGACCCATTCCATGAAAATCATAAAAACTATTTAATTTTAAAGGAATAGTACAAGGACAGCTTGAGAAGGGACAACAGAAAAGCCAAGTTCCACATGTGTAAATTAAGGCTATTAAAAATAATAGTTAAAACAATTATTAGGTGATAATATTAATGCTAAAAAGATGCTAGAAGCTAGGTGAAAAATAACAAATAAAAAAATAAAAAGTGATCAATGACGTCATTGTTGAAGTGAGTTGAGAAAAATTATGTGGCTAAAGATAACGACTCCTCTAAAAGAATGATATGACCAATATTAAAATTGAAACATTAATTATCCGCCATAAACACTAATAGTGAATGGCAATGATTATTAATTAATATTATAATTAAATTTCCCATTCATGTATAATGTTAACGTAGCTAGTAATTAATTAGTTCCCTATAAAAAGTTAGTTAATTAATAGAAAGAAAGCTAAAAAGATATTTAGGGTTGTATTGGATTTAAATTTTAAAAGATTATTTTAGTTAAAACTTTGTTTTTGATTTTAAAGATTAAATAGAAATATTATGACTTACTCTTATGATAGTTTGAATTTTAATAGATTTATATCGAATTTAAGTAGAAATAATGATATGACTTTTCGAATTTTAATAGAAATATCATAAGAATCTAAAGGATTTGAAATGACTTTATAGATTTATAAAATTTAAAAGGACTATGTAAATTTTTAAAAATACATTCAAAATTACAAGAGTTGGTGAAAAAAGTAATAGTAAATGATGAAGTTTGGATAAAAAATAAATAAAACCAATTCACTTTTTTAATCTTTTAATAGCTAAATTATTTCTAATTTTAAGTCCTCCTATACTAATCTTTTTTACAGTAACATTTTATCATTTTCACTTTTAGATTTGAACAACATATTTAAAACTATACATTGGTTTTCTATTTTTTTTTTCAATTACTACAATTATTTCATGATAAATCTAATGACATGTTTAAATGAGGTTCAATAATAAGCCTATATTATAAGGAAGTGATGAAGATGGAAAAGTTGTAGGAGTATTTTTTTTTTTTTTTACATAAAAAATCTTCTAAAATCTTTTAAAATCCTAATCCAATGTTCCCTCTTTAGCCAAAAAATGTGAAAATTTACTTATACGGGTATATAAGGGTTGAATTTGTTTAAACTTAAAAAAATAACTTTAAAAATAAGTATTTTTTTATATTAAGTATTTTTTTTTAAAAAAAGCATATAAGTTTTTTTTCTTAAAATAAACAAAAAGATTTTTTAAAAAGTAGAAATAGTTTAGACAAACATACTAAAAAATAAAAAATTACTTATTTTATTCAAGTAAACACTAATTTCAATAAATATATTTAAACAAACTGACCCAATAAAAGTTTAAGAAATTTAAATGGTGTTTCACTATTTCAAGAATTCGTTTCTCAAGTTTTATGTATTATTATTATTTATTTGATGCCACCGTTAGATTCTTAGACTCTCCAATGATATCAAATTATTTTCACAAGCTTCGATGTTTTGGACTGATTAAGAGACTAATCCTTCATTGAAATTTAATGAAATTTAAAATTTATCATTTCTCACCAAAAATATATTTTGTAGGGATCAAACTCAAATTCTTACCCCCACAAGTTTTATATATTAGGAATAGATGCAATAAATTTAAACAAATAATGATTAACATTAATTAATTGGCCGGTAGTCAAGCTATATACTAGTACTAGTATATTAAACACAAAAAACCACAGAATATACCCCCCCTCCCCCCAAAAAAAATCATTATTTGTGTTTATTGGTGTACGAGATTGGCATCTACAATTCATAGTGAAACAAAAACAACAAAGTTTATATATATATATATATAATATATATATATATATATATATATATATATATATATATATATATTCTCAGCATCTATGCGGGAGACTTATGTGGGTGTTAAGGGAAAGACAATGATTGAATTTCTTATATAGCATATGACTTAACAGCCATGCGTAAGCCACAAAAAGGTCTGGTTCAAATACTAGTTGTTTCATGGACCAAATCATTCATCTGAACGAGAAACAAATTAATTAATATGGGAAGGGAATCCCATGTAAGAAATTCTTAAGTGTTTCCTAGACTATCAATTATAGAAAAACCAACAGGATCTTGAAATTTATGATTCTCACAAACAATTAATAAAAAATAATAGATAATGATGTGTACCTTTCTCCATAGGAACTTCTCTCTGGTGCACTTTGATTTCCTTGAAAAGGAGAGAAATAAGATTTCACTTTCTTTGGCCTTTCTTTACTGCCTCTCTCCGTTCGTGATGACTATGGGCGAGAGAGAACACTTTCTAGTCAGGAAGGGGACCTTATTTCACGTTAGTGGGTATTAAGCCCCTTTCAAGATAAAACCTGTTAACATTACTCTAACACAAGCATGCATGCAAACATATAGAACAGGTAATCAGAAACATATCATAATTGAGCTCAGAGTGTCACTAAAATGCATAAGATAAATTACACTTAATGATCATCAATAACAATAATGCCCATACTTTCAACATGTTCTATAATGTCTTGGGCGGTAATCCCTTATTCAAAGGGTCAACTATCATAAGGTTTGTGCTAATATGTTCTATTGACACTCTTTGTTTCTGAACTTCTTCCTTCACGACAAAGTACTTCAATTCAATATGCTTAGCACCCGTAGAGTATTGTCGTTCTTAGAAAAGAATACTGCTGCGGAGTTATAACAATACATTTTCAGCGGCCTAGCAATACTGTCGACAATTCCAAGCCCTGAAATAAAGTTCCGCAGCCAATTAGCCTGAATTGTAGCCTCAAAACATACTACAAATTCAGCTCTCAGATGCAACAACAACTGATGCATACAAAATTACTTTCATTTGTTTTCGTTCCATATCATTTCTAGGACATTGTGCGAGACTAAATTTGTTTCCTTTCTGAATTGGAACGGGAGATGCTGAGCACTTTTCCATCCTAAATCTCTCTAGTACTTTATTGATATATGCTTTCTGAGACAAGCCTAACAATTCTTGTGATCTATTTCGGAATATTTCTATCCCTATCACATAGCTTGCCTCACCCATATCTTCATTTCAAAGTTACTAGAAAGAAACTTCTTAGTCTCATGAAGAAGACCAAGATCATTAGTTGCAAGCAATATATCATCAACATACAGGATTAGAAACATAACCTTACTCCCACTGACCTTCAGATATACACACCGATAAATAGTATTTTCCTTAAATCTAAAGGAAATAATGGTATCATTAAACCTCAAATACCATTGGCGGGAAGCTTGCTTTAAGACTGTATATTGATTTCTTTAGTTTGCACACTATGTGTTCCTTTCCCTCAACTGAGAACCCCATTGGTTGGTTCATATAAACATCCTCCTCTAAATCTCCATTCAAAAAGGCAGTTTTCACATCCATCTGATGTAGCTCCAAGTCATAATGGGCTACTAATGCCATGATAATCCTGAAAGAATCCTTTCGTGAGACTGGTGAAAACGTCTCTTTATAATCAATGCCATCTTTCTGAGTAAATTCCTTAGCAACAAGTCTAGCCTTGTAACATTCAAGGTTGCCATGAGAGTCACGTTTAGTCTTGAAGACCCACTTACAACCAACTCTCTTACAACCCTTTGATAATTTTACAAGGTCCCAAACTCCATTATGTTCCATGGAATTTATCTCTTCTTTCATGACATTTAACCACTTCTCAGAATTATCACAACTTATAGCTTGTGAAAACGAAACTGGGTCATTATCATTAATGCTTAAGTTTGTTTCTGTTTCATGTAGATATACCACATAATCATTCGAAATAGCTGGTCTCCTTTCTCTTTGAGACCTCCTTAATGCTACTTCTTGTGGTTCTTCCATAATAGGTTCATTATGCATCATGGGTTCATTATTGTGTTGCTCCTCTTCATTAATTTTGTAGTAATAACTGAAGGAGCAATCACCTTACTGTTAGAGGCATAAGCTAAAAGGACTTACACTCTAACTTCTTTAATTTCTACTTCTTGTGGAACTGTACTCCCACTGATTTCACCATTTTCAATGAACCTTGCATTTCTAGTTTTAACAATTCTCATACTATGATTAGGACAATAAAACATATACCCCTTTGACTTTTCTGGATAACCAATGAAATTTCCACTGATTGTTCTTGCATCCAATTTTCTTTCTTGTAGATTGTAAATTCTTATTTCTACCTAACAACCCCAAACATGCAGGTGCCTCATACTAGGTGTCCTATTTGTCCACAGAAATTTACTTATACGGGTATATAAGGGTTGAATTTGTTTAAACTTAAAAAAATAACTTTAAAAATAAGTATTTTTTTATATTAAGTATTTTTTTTTAAAAAAAGCATATAAGTTTTTTTTCTTAAAATAAACAAAAAGATTTTTTAAAAAGTAGAAATAGTTTAGACAAACATACTAAAAAATAAAAAATTACTTATTTTATTCAAGTAAACACTAATTTCAATAAATATATTTAAACAAACTGACCCAATAAAAGTTTAAGAAATTTAAATGGTGTTTCACTATTTCAAGAATTCGTTTCTCAAGTTTTATGTATTATTATTATTTATTTGATGCCACCGTTAGATTCTTAGACTCTCCAATGATATCAAATTATTTTCACAAGCTTCGATGTTTTGGACTGATTAAGAGACTAATCCTTCATTGAAATTTAATGAAATTTAAAATTTATCATTTCTCACCAAAAATATATTTGTAGGGATCAAACTCAAATTCTTACCCCCACAAGTTTTATATATTAGGAATAGATGCAATAAATTTAAACAAATAATGATTAACATTAATTAATTGGCCGGTAGTCAAGCTATATACTAGTACTAGTATATTAAACACAAAAACCACAGAATATACCCCCCCTCCCCCCAAAAAAAAATCATTATTTGTGTTTATTGGTGTACGAGATTGGCATCTACAATTCATAGTGAAACAAAAACAACAAAGTTTATATATATATATATATATATATATATATATATATATATATATATATATATATATATATATATATATATATTCTCAGCATCTATGCGGGAGACTTATGTGGGTGTTAAGGGAAAGACAATGATTGAATTTCTTATATAGCATATGACTTAACAGCCATGCGTAAGCCACAAAAAGGTCTGGTTCAAATACTAGTTGTTTCATGGACCAAATCATTCATCTGAACGAGAAACAAATTAATTAATATGGGAAGGGAATCCCATGTAAGAAATTCTTAAGTGTTTCCTAGACTATCAATTATAGAAAACCAACAGGATCTTGAAATTTATGATTCTCACAAACAATTAATAAAAAATAATAGATAATGATGTGTACCTTTCTCCATAGGAACTTCTCTCTGGTGCACTTTGATTTCCTTGAAAAGGAGAGAAATAAGATTTCACTTTCTTTGGCCTTTCTTTACTGCCTCTCTCCGTTCGTGATGACTATGGGCGAGAGAGAACACTTTCTAGTCAGGAAGGGGACCTTATTTCACGTTAGTGGGTATTAAGCCCTTTCAAGATAAAACCTGTTAACATTACTCTAACACAAGCATGCATGCAAACATATAGAACAGGTAATCAGAAACATATCATAATTGAGCTCAGAGTGTCACTAAAATGCATAAGATAAATTACACTTAATGATCATCAATAACAATAATGCCCATACTTTCAACATGTTCTATAATGTCTTGGGCGGTAATCCCTTATTCAAAGGGTCAACTATCATAAGGTTTGTGCTAATATGTTCTATTGACACTCTTTGTTTCTGAACTTCTTCCTTCACGACAAAGTACTTCAATTCAATATGCTTAGCACCCGTAGAGTATTGTCGTTCTTAGAAAAGAATACTGCTGCGGAGTTATAACAATACATTTTCAGCGGCCTAGCAATACTGTCGACAATTCCAAGCCCTGAAATAAAGTTCCGCAGCCAATTAGCCTGAATTGTAGCCTCAAAACATGCTACAAATTCAGCTTCATAGATGCAACAACAACTGATGCATACAAATTACTTCCATTTGTTTTCGTTCCATATCATTTCTAGGACATTGTGCGAGACTAAATTTGTCTCCTTTCTAAATTGGAACGGAGATGCTGAACACTTTCCATCCTAAATCTCTCTAGTACTTTATTGATATATGCTTTCTGAGACAAGCCTAACAATCTTGTGATCTATTCGAATATTTCTATCCCTATCACATAGCTTCCTCACCCATATCTTCATTCAAAGTTCTAGAAGAAACTTCTTAGTCTCATGAAGAAGACCAAGATCATTAGTTGCAAGCAAGATATCATCAACATACAGAATTAGAAAATAACCTTACTCCCACTGACCTTCAGATATATACACGATCAACAGTATTTTCCTTAAATCTAAAGGAAACAATGGTATCATTAAACCTCAAATACCATTGGCGGAAGCTTGCTTTAAGACTGTATATTGATTTCTTTAGTTTGCACACCATGTGTTCCTTTCCCTCAACTGAGAACCCCATTGGTTGGTCCATATAAACATTCTCCTCTAAATCTCCATTCAAAAAGACAGTTTTCACATCCATCTGATGTAGCTCCAAGTCATAATGGGCTACTAATGCCATGATAATCCTGAAAGAATCCTTTCGTGAGACTGGTGAAAACGTCTCTTTATAATCAATGCATCTTTCTGAGTAAATCCCTTAGCAACAAGTCTAGCCTTGTAACATTCAAGGTTGCCATGAGAGTCACGTTTAGTCTTGAAGACCCACTTACAACCAACTCTCTTACAACCCTTTGTAATTTACAAGGTCCCAAACTCCATTATGTTCCATGGAATTTATCTCTTCTTTCATGACATTTAACCACTTCTCAGAATTATCACAGCTTACAGCTTGTGAAAAGAAACTGGATCATTATCATTAATGCTTAAGTCTGTTTCTGTTTCATGTAGGTATACCACATAGTCATTCGAAATAGCTGGTCTCCTTTCTCTTTGAGACCTCCTTAATGCTACTTCTTGTGGTTCTTCCATAATAGGTTCATTATGTATCATGGCTCATTATTGTGTTGTGCTTCTTCATTATTGTTTGTAACAATAACTGAAGGAGCAATCACCTTACTGCTAGAGGCACAAGCTAAAGGACTTGCACTCTAACTTCTTTAATTTCACTTCTTGTGGAACTGTACTCCCACTGATTTCACCATTTTCAATGAACCTTGCATTTCCAGTTTCGACAATTCTCATACTATGATTAGGACAATAAAACATATACCCTTTGACTTTTCTGGATAACCAATGAAATATCCACTGATTGTTCTTGCATCCAATTTTCTTTCTTGCGGATTATAAATCCTTATTTCTGCCTGGCAACCCCAAACATGCAGGTGCCTTATACTAGGTGTCCTATTTGTCCACAGTTCAAAAGGTGTCTTTGGAACTGCCTTACTAGGAACCCTATTCAACAAATACATGACAGTTTTCAAGCATACATCCACAAAGATACGGGTAAAGTTGAATTGATTAACATACTCCTAACCATATCCATTAAAGTTCTTTACGCCTTTCTGATACACCATTTTGTTGTGGTGTACCAGGCATTGTGTATTGCGCACAAATGCCTCGTTTCTGAAGAAGCTTAGCAAATGGACCTGGGTGTTGCCCAGTTTCATCATATCTTCCGTAATACTCACCACCTCTATCAGATCTAATAATTTTCACCTTTCTGTCTAATTGTCTTTCTACTTCATTCAAGTAAATTTCTAAGGCATTCACTGCCTGAGATTTCTCATGCAGTAAGTAGACATAACCGTAACGTGAATAATCATCAATAAAGGTGATAAAGTATCTTTCCTTTCGAAAGAACTAACATCAAAAGGTCCACAAATATCAGTATGCACAATTTCAAGAAGCTGAGTGCTTCTTGTAGCTCCTTTCTTTGTGTGTTTTGTTTGTTTTCCCTTAATACAATCCACACAAATATTTAGATCCGTAAAATCTAGATCAGGAAGAATTTCATTCTTTATTAATCTTTCATCCTTTCTCTAGAAATGTGACCTAAACGTTTATGCCACAAGAAAGCAGATCGTTCATTCACTAAACTACGTTTAGTGCCAACATTATGATGCAGAGTTAAAACGGTTTCAACATACAAACCATCTAATTTCAATTTATATAAACCATCACAAAGAACACCAGTACCAATGAGATGATTATGACTTAAATAAATGAAACATCCATTACCAAAATTAAAAGAGTATCCAGTAACATCAAGTTTAGATAATGAAACTAAATTCCTAGATAAACTAGGTACATAAAGAGTTTCCAGTAAATCTAAATGATGTCCAGTGTCGAGTTTTAAACGATAAGTCCCGACTGCTTCCACTGGAGCTTTCACTCTATTCCCCATGAAGACGAACTTCTCATTTGGGCTTATGGTTTGGATTGTAAGGAATCCTGCATAGTATTAGAAACATGAGTCTACATCCAGAATCAATCCACCATGTATTATGGGAACTTCAGTTAAGTTTGATTCAAAACATACAGAGCATTAAGCTCACCTTTCTTTTCGAACCAAGACTTACGCTTTAGGCAATCCTTCTGGAAGTGTCCAGATTTCCACAAAATGACAATTATTGCCTTTGATGCCTTCTTCTGGATTTGCAAGAGTCCTTGATCTTTAATGGCCTTTGCCTTTATCATGCTTCTTCAAAATTTTTTCCAGCTCCTTGATTCCCTTGGTGGCTTACATAATGGACTGAGTGACTTCCTTGATTCTTAAGCCTCGTTTCTTCCTGAACTAACATACTGTGCAATTCATGCACATTCCATTTATCTTTCATGGTATTATAGCTCATTTGGAATGGGCCATACTCAGACGGTAATGAGTTCAAATAAACTGAACAAGGAAGTTCTCATTCACAGTCATTCCCAAGGTCTTAAGTCTTGCTGCAATGTTTGTCATCTCAATGACATGTTCATGCATAGTACGTGAACCATCAAACTTCATGGTGGTCAATGTACTCATTAATGTCCCAGCAAAGACTTATCAGCTGTTTGAGAGCGCTCTCCCACTAACCCATAAACTCTTTAGCACTATCGTTTTAGGGAGAGTTGTCTTAATACTGTCTGCAACAGTCATTCTCATGAACATTAGGCTGAGTCTGTTAGATCTTTCCCAAGCTTTATAATGAGCTTTCTCTTCATTGCTACTAGCATCAGTAATAGTACACTTCTCTTCCAATATAGCAAGATCAAGATCCAAAACACCGAGATGAAATTGGACTTGCTCATTCCAGTCAGAGAAGTTAAGCCCATTAAAATTGCACAGATGATACATGAGAATTCAATGAATTGGAACATGTATTGCATAATAAAATTCACATAAGTGTTTTGAGACATAAAACACATGTCATACATATATTATCAGATAACAATCAATGTATATTGATGTTCTCCTTTGGTGATACACCAACACACAACATACAAACATGATGATGCTAATAAAATTCTTAACATTATTTGCAATTAAATATGCACCAATTAGTAGTACTATTTCCTTTGGGTATATAAATAAAACTAATGATACACACAAATCGCCTACAATATATTCATTAATTATAAGAACAACTAATCAACCTTTGGGCGATCCATAAATGCTTATAACAATGAATTTCAATTACCCATAAACCAATAATCATATAATTTAGCATCCATTATTCTATGAGTAATTGAAATAATCATTAATTTGGAATTAAATAACCTTATAAATTTGGCCACTTTGGTGACTAACAAATTCAACATACATTTAATTCCAACCAAATATATGGCCTGCACATACTTATTGCTATTAACAATTCATAGCCATTCCATTAATCCCATTCTAGGCCATAAAATAATTTTCACATTTATTTGTATTTTTCATTCAAACACATTCAAAGGAATATGTAACATATACATACTTACTGTTACCAATAATTTCAAAACATTCACATTAATTTATAAGACATAAACTTTCAATCCTTCAATAATGTTCAACAATAACATTCGAAAGAAAAAGAAGGCAGGTGGGATTGCAAAATAACAAACAAAGATTGCAAATAGCAATTTTCATAATATCCATTCATCCTGCAAGGTATTTGGTACGCGTACGTTTTCCTTTTTCAAAGCATTATAATTGAAAGCAATCCTACGTACGCTGTGCAGCTTCTAAAAAAATATAGGAATTAAATATAACCTACTCCTACGTACGCTGCGCAGCTTCTAAAAATATAGGAATTAAAGATAACCTACTGTTACAGCCACGCAGCTTTTCAAAATAAAACAATTCACGATGGCGGAAATTTTTTTTTTGTTTTTCATTCCCTTTCTCCAAAATGTAATTTTCAAAAATTCTACAGCTTTCATGGCTTTCCTTCTCATGAAATTTTATATATGCAGAATTTCATACTTTGCAGCGGAAAATATAATTAACACGAAAGACACGTTATCAAAACATGTAATTGAAAATACATGTAACATAAATTAAAAATCCCTAAATTTCATAATTAGGGTTTATGCATAATTGGGAGAAATTAAATCATTCTTGGATAATCATAAATTTCATAACACATGCTCTGATACCACATGTAAGAAATTCTTAAGGGTTTCCTAGACTATCAATTATAGAAAACCAACAGGATCTTGAAATTTATGATTCTCATAAACAATCAATAAAGAATAATAGATAATGATGTGTACCTTTCTCCATAGGAACTTCTCTCTGGTGCACTTTGATTTCCTTGAAAATGAGAGAAATAAGATTTCACTTCCTTTGGCATTTCTTTACTGCCTCTGTCCGTTCGTGATGACTATGGGCGAGAGAGAACACTTTCTAGTCAGGAAGGAGACCTTATTTCACGTTAGTGGGTATTAAGCCCCTTTTATAACCACTACTCCCATCAAGCAGCAGTTAGCTCTAGAAACTTCTCCTATTAAGCCCAATTACAATTTGGCCATTAATCGTTAATTATTTGCTTATTAGTCCCTACATAAATCACATGTCTCTCACATGAGACATTAATTCTTACATCCCATGCCAAGATTTTGTCAACATGGACGGCCTTTATTTGGATTCTTATTTTTGTTTGACTGGATATCTTATTGAGCTATTTGAAAGATAAAGAATGTCTTTCGTTTGATTTGAAAATAGATGTATGTCTTCTTAAATAATCCAACCAATTAAACAAGGAGTATATGAAAATGTTAATCATTAAGAATTTGATTCTGTTGGTCTGCTATTGAAATACTATTATATATATATATATATATATATATATATATATATATATAGGATTGTAACATGGCATTTTTGCCTTGTAGGGTTTGAGTTTGCTCAGTTTAGAACTAAAATGTAATGCTAAAGTGACAATAATATGTGGTTTCAATTTTTTTTTAATTAATCATATGAAATATTTAAATTTACTATATATAAGAGAGATTTAATTAGGAAAATTAGCTGTAAAAATAAAAAATTTATTCAATTTGATCATTATTTACCATTAATATATATATAATTAAGTTATAATTGTTGAAACCATATGTCACTATTTATCATAGAGAAATTTACTTTAAGACAATTTAATTATGTTGTCAGTTAATGCACACGCCTCACGAAGAATATATTTCGTATTAATATTATTTATTGTTAACAAAAAATAATGAATTGGCATGTGTTATGGATTACTTGGTTTTGGGGATAATAATTTTGTAACTTTTAGGAAATATAAGATTGGTTGGATGATTAAAAAAATTATGAATTCAATTCTGAAAAAAAAACTAATAATTAAAATTTTTCCGATGAAAAATAAATTGTAAATTGTAACTGCTTCATAATATTAAAATAGGGTTTCTTAAAATATCTATGACTATCCCTTAAGAAAAACTGCTTCACTTTATAATTAAGAACGAATAACTAGGAAATTACAATTTTTGTAGCAGAAGACAATCTTTTTAGATAAAGAAAAAAATTAATCACATAATGGAATACAAGGGTATCTCTCCTCGTTACATTAGTAGGAGTTTATGAAATGCTAAGACAGGCTTAAAAGGAGATGGGACAATATTGCTTATGAAATGATCCAGATATTTTTTTTTTATTCTAACTTTAATCGATAAACACCTTTTGACTTTGCTAATTTCTACCATCTCATTTTTGTTCAGTTAAGGAAAACTAAAGCAGGTTTTCGTATCTATCCATCCATATTGGCCAATTTGTGTAGAATCATATAAGCTACCAAAATTTACAATAACCTCTCCTGGTGTCATCTTTATATATTGGACCAAAAATTCTTATACTGTTTTTCCTTGTTATCAATATAACTATTTTTTCCGACAAAAAAAATATATACCAAAAATGTGATTTATCTAAGCATGGCAAACATGTATATGTACCCAAACAAGAATAACATAATATTTTTCTCGTTATATGAACGAGTGAAGCTAGAACAATTGAAAAAAAAAAATTGCAGTTATTATCATTATCTAAATAATTAATAATACATACAATAAACTACTAAAATTTTAGTTGATATCTAAAGGTAGCCTCGGTCTGGCGGCCAATTGTGGTATCTTTCGCGACCATTGGGGAAATGCTTTAGTCTGCTTCTCAGTCTCTCTTGGCACTGCTCTCGCGTTAGAAGCAAAGCTCATTGGGATCATCACAACTATGAAAATTGACTCTTCTAAAGTGCTGGTTTCCGTTGTGGATAGAATGTGACTCGACCTTAGTAATTTAAGCTTTTTTGAAGCCTCATCTGCATGGTGTCATGGCATCTCCAAAATAGGCGGCACAATATAGTTTGATTCGTATTTCTGATTTTTAGTTCAAGACTTCCCATATTTTTAGGGAAGGGAATGTCTATTCTGATCTTTTACCCAATTTTGCTTTATATAATTTGGTTTTCATTGGTGGGAATTGGGATCATGTCCCTCATTTTTGTTTGGCCTCTTTTGTTTGTTATAGAAATCATATCTCCCTGAGTATAGGTTTCGTTTTTCTTGACATGATGAGTATTGGTTAATCTTCCCATTATTTTTTTCTTTTTGCAGCTTCATCTTGTTTATAAATTTGGACTTTTGGTAATGTAAATCCATCAAAGCTTCCCTGCGTGTGTGATAATGAATGGTACAGAATTTTATGCTATTATTTAATTATTATTTTTTTTGGGACAAATTATGTCTTATTACTTCCTCATGAAGATTGAGAGTGATACACTAACATACAACTTTTCTTTCAGAGATACTTATTGTATCCTTGAGGGATTTGCCCATAATATGGTGGATAAATCTTTTAGAGTAGTATTCTCATACATCTTGAAAAGATATTGTTTATGATCTTTAGCACCATTTCCAAATTATGTATTTGAATGTATGCATTTTCATTTTTATACTTTAGTATGTCTTCAACCATTTTTCCTTCCTATCAACAACACCACTTCACTGTTATCACCACTCCTTTGTCATTGCCAATATTTCTCCCACCATTACATTACTTATCACTTTTATTACTTATTTTCATTGTCCATCGCGCTTGTTGTTAATTGCCATCGATTTCATGATCACTGACATTGTCATAACGGCCACTGAATTAGTCTTTTTTTTCCTAAATAATATCAGTTCTAGTGTGTTTTTATATATATAATTCTCTTACTTCATGTTTATACAATTCATACTTATTAAAGTATATTTTTTATGTACAAGAATGTATAATTTTTTATTTTTCATATAAATAATTCTTATAACTTTTAGGCACAATTGTAATTTTAATTTGACTTCCCTTAATTCTTGATCAGAAATTTTGATTCCTTATTTTTCCAATTTTTTTAAATTGTAATTTTGTTCCAATCCACAATTTTGTATACATTTTACTATTATTTTTTATTTTGATCAAATTGAATCTAGACCTAACATATTTATTTAAAATGTTATCAAGAAATAATTTAACTAATTAAAATATAAAAAATAAAAGAAATAGAAGAACAAAATTAAAGATTGGACAAAAATGATAATTTTTTAAAATATAGGCACAAATATAGTAGGAAAAAATAGAAAAAAAATCATGGAAAAATATTAAAGACGAAAAGATATATAATTTACCCTAATGTTTACTTATTAAGGCACGAAGAGATCCTCAAATATTCTTTGAAAAAAAGATATCGTCAAATATTGATAACATAAAGATTAATATTTTAAAAAAGACTTAATTGTAAATTTAGTTTTCATATTTATTTTAACTCATGAATCTCATTATTTTAGTCTTCAATCTTAAAATTAAATGTTGATTGTTAATTATTTATTATTGCCCGTTACATATCATACTTTTATTGGACCTCAAAATCTTTTCTCCCTTTTATCTTTGTTTAGTTGAGAAAGGAAATAGGGAAACAATATTATATCGTGGGGAAGGTTACTTGCAAGTAGAGAATTTTCAATTGTGTGCTGTTTGTGCCATGCGTGAATTGAATTGTTCCATATATAGCTCATGGTAAAAGCCTTGTTGATGTTGGTTGTTTATTACCAGGTTGATCCTGCCAATGTAAGGTCAATTGAAGAAGGTTCTGTTGATGCTTTATTAGAAGCTGAGCGAGTTGCTGAAGCAACAAAACAGGCCATCAAACGAAAAATTGCGCAAGCTGCATCTATCGATTTACAGTCTCGGAGTCTACCTGCAAAGCTTCGTATAGAGGCTGATGATCCTGAGGATGTGGTGAGTTGTTTCGTCATATTTTCATTCCCTCATCTTCTCTCTTTTAATGGTTTTAGGGTGATGACAAGGAGAAGGTATTGATGCCCAATAAAAATGAGATACATAATAAGTAATTAAGTCAACTTTTAATTTTGAGTTTGAGACTAGAAGAATAAGATTTAAAAAAAATAAGAATTGAGGGTGAATTAAATTATATGAGAATCAAATTTGTGAGCTAAAATAAATAGAATGACTAAATTTGCAATTAAGTTTTTAAAAAAATATAATAACTAAATTATAAAACCAATGCAAATTCTTATTTGGAAGTTTATTATTATTATTATTATTATTATTATTATTATTAT
Organism: Glycine max; assembly: GCF_000004515.6. Classification (NCBI taxonomy): domain Eukaryota; kingdom Viridiplantae; phylum Streptophyta; class Magnoliopsida; order Fabales; family Fabaceae; genus Glycine; species Glycine max. Next base: position 35,362,483 of record NC_038245.2, read on the forward strand.
TATTATTATAATATTTTTCTTACTTATATTTTCCTCTATTTACTTGTTTCTTTTCAGTCTGACTCCTGGCTTTGTAGGAGTCCAATTTAATATATATTTTTCTTGTCTACGTTATTCAATCTGCGAGTGACACACTCACACTCGAGGCATGCTGCTCTAGAAAAAAAATGCTATGCCGTTAAATTTTATTTGATCTCAATATACATTCACGTTAACTATTCTTTGGTTTAACTTTATATTAAACTTTTCTTAATATCTATCAATCTATCTATTTATATATATATATATATATTAAAAGTTGTGATAATAATAAATTATGAAATATCATTTGTATTAAATTTATTTCAAACTAACTAAAAAAACACATGTGCACGACCCCACACCACACTTACTCCTTTCCATTTCCAGTGCAATGGACCCATGGCCTGACGATCTAAGTGACCACTTCTAGAATCTTAGCTTCGCCTCCACCAGCACCGCTAACATCAAGCGGCCACCAACTTCGGTTCCAAAATCACCACTCTCATTATTGGTTGACAAAAAATCATCTTAAAAAGAAATATGGTGATATTTTTATAAATAAATACAACCATTCTACAACGATTTTAAGAAAACCTTCTTAAAATATTTTGTTATTTTTTATATTTGATGTCTCTTCTTCTACTCTCTCGCGCTCTCTATATTCTCACTCTCCGACTCCCCTCTAGGGTTCCAAAAAAGTCTTGATGCACTTTGTCTTCATCATCGAAGGCTGGTGGCGGTGGTGAGGATCCAGAGGAAAGGCCTGGTGGAAAGATCCAGAAGGCCACATCATCAAGAGCAAAATTAGAGAAAATGCAATTTCTTAGTTCAAGCCCTCCGCAACGGCATCATTTCACTCTAGGCCACTTTTGAGGACATTGCCTCTCGCTTCTTCGATTGTAACTCTCTCTCTCTCTCTCTCACACACACACACACTCACCGATTGCGTCTCCTTCTGACTCCTCCACGATGAACAACAACAACGGAGATGACAAACTTGAAATGGTTTCTCTGGTATGTTGTGAATTCCACGTGGCAATGCTCTTGACATTGAACGCGTGATGAAATCCTCACACAAAGGATATGAGAGAGGTTCAAAGATTTTTAGAAGACACATTTAACGTTGTGGGGAAAAAGGATAGAAGAGGAAAAGTCATAAAAAACATAAGAATATGCAACAAATAGTCATGGTTGTGCTTGGGGATCAACCAAATCGAAGAACATAAATCATATTTTTTTTATAAATAATTGATTTTCTTATAAATAATATTTTTTTCAGCTCTAACAAGAAGAAATTGATTGTTAATTTAAAATAATTTGAAGTTTTGAACATAAGCTTATAAAAATGGTGAATGACAATGTAACTTTCTGTTATTGTGACTGGTTTTTGTTATTGGAACATGGTAACTTTCTATTGATGTCTTATTGAAGAGGAGATTATCTTGGCAAGACTGTAGAGGTATATTTAGTCATTATGGGTTTTCCTCCAAATTCATTTGTTTTGGGTTGAATGTGTCTTGGTTCTGATTTCACCTTTTATTGTATTGGTAGGTTGTTCCACACGTTACTGATGCCATCCAAGAATGGATAGAGAGTGTGGCACAAAACCAGTTGATGAAAAAGAAGGCTCAACTGATGTTTGTGTCAGAGTTGGGTGGAAATATTGGTAAATTAATATTTTTATATTTATTTTTATTAAGGTAGAATTTGATTTCCAATACTACATTATTCATTTTTTCTATATTTTAATTTTACAAATAAAAATCATGTGTGGTGGGCTAAAACATTTCTCACTTCAAGTAGTGGCTGCAAATAGTATTGACTTTAGCAGTACTATGAAAATGCTAGAACTTGCTATCAATGTTAATTTAAAATGACTTTTGTTTAATGTAGGACATATCGAGTCTATGCCTTTTATTGAAGCACTTGGCCAATTTTCATACCGTGTAGGTAGTAATTGTCATGGTTGAGACCTCATATTCTCCGGAATTATAACGACTAATTTCTGTTGGGTGTACTTCACCAAAGAGTCTTGCTTATCTTATTGTTTCCCTTTTCTAGACCATGGCTAGGAGTTAGGAGGTAGGACTAAAGTTATTGGCAATAATTACCTGCGCAATTGGTTTAACATGTGAATTGTTATACCCTCTTAAAATTGGAGTTTATGGAACAAGCAGTCAATAATCAGTCGTTTAAGTGACATATTTTATCCAATGACACTATATTGTTGTAATTAATCTGTATCCTAATTGGGTTAATTAGATATTATAGTTAATAATATAATTATGTTTTTTTAGAGAGATAATATATAATTATGTTATACATTGCATATTATAGGGTAACTATCTAATTATTATTAATTATATTAGGTATATTATACTATATATGATATAACATACTTAGACAAACTTGGGTAGACAAAGAAAAATAAAAAAGCTTATCGCATTTCCAGGAAATATAGTTGAATAGGAAGATATGGACCTTGCTGTTCGTGCTAGTCTTAGGAGATGGAAATTTTTGTACCTTGGAGACCTCCAGGTGAATGAATGTTCCATTTACTTATTAGTACTTCCAAAGTCAGTGATTAATGTTCTACATGCGATTAATGGAGAATATGAATTACACATGATTATGAAATTTTGTTATCCATGCACCTTTATGTACTTGAGAATCCCTAAACTTTTATGTCTTGTTTGCTCTTTCCACTCCTGGAAAAAAGTGATTCTACGACGGTCAAATAAGGGATACAACGATGTTTTTTCGAACGTCGTTGAATGTGACGTTGTCGAAACATAAAAATTTCAACGACGAGTCCCAAAACACCATCTTTGATAGTGAGCAACTTTTAAAGACGGTGTTTATCTCAGCAATGTCTTTGAAAGTAGGCATTCTATGACATTGCTGAAGTAAGTACCGTCTTTGAATGCCTACTTGAGGTAAGCAGAGTCTTTGAAAGTAGACATTCTAAGACGTTACTGATGTAAGCACCGTCTTTGAATGCCTACTTTCAAAGACGGTGTTGATGTAAACACCGTCTTTGAATTGAAGTGTTTTCTATTTTTGCTTTGCGTTGACGTGTTTCCACTCCTAAATAATTCATCCTCCAAAATTCCTTAATTTGCATCATCCTAAATAATTCATTATCTTCCTACAATATGGGACAAGGTTGTTAATAGAAAAATAAAAATAATAAAAAAAGATTGAATACAAACTATGAAGAACATAAGACAACATTGTTTATCTTGCATCTGCATGGTCCAAAGTTCGTTTGTGAGCTATAAAGTTGAAAACATTAAAAGTTAGATAAAAATTAAAAAAATTTAAAAAGAAATCAAAGAATAAAAAAGAATTACGACTATTCTTTAATTCCTGTGATAATTATATTACTCAAATGTAATAGTTTCAGAAACATTGATTATCAATAATGACATTGATTATCTACGGCCATATCTACAGTTGACCAATGTTGTTATTTAAATATTTAAATACATGAACTAAAAGTAATGACATTTCTAATTAGTTTCAGTCAAAATTTAGATTAAAAAATTAAAAGCATGAATAAATAAAAAATAAGAACCAAGAAGATAGTAACTTCTTTAAATTAAATACCTTTCTTAATTAATTTATACGAGAATTAGTTTTTTTTTTCAGGTCATGTGTGGATTAGTTAAATAGTTCATATATTATGTGATATAAATAATATAAAAATAATAAAATACTGATTACAAGCATGTAATAAGTAGTTGGCAGCAGTCTCACAATTATAGGTTACAAGCATGTATAAATACTAAAAGAAACATTGTATTACCTTTAAGTTATCATCTTCTTCAATACTCTCTTCCAACCCAGGCAGTCCACCAAAGGCAATCATCAAACATCTCAAGCTGAACTAAATAAAAAAGACAAGCAAAGATCAATTTACAACCAGCTCGAATGCTATGTGTCACTCAAATTAAAGAAGCTCAACCAATCCCTGCACAAACCATATGTTTCAAATCCTTCCATATCTACTTATTACTCTATATAACTGTTACAAATTATCCTAAAATGCAAAGGCCTACCTTCTCGATAAGGACCCCATTCATGTTTGCGCAAATGGTGTGGAGCATCAAGGGGTGGCAACAGGCCCTGCAAACAAAGAAAAAGAGGAATACAAACAACTAAATCTTTTGCATAATTATAAGAAAAGAAAAGAAAAAGAAATGACAAAAAATTTAAAATAAATCAAATTTCTCGCATAAATAAAATTTGAGTCAACACAAACTGGACTTAAAATCCAAATTATTAAAGAAAACTTACTTTGATGAAGTTCCATTCACAAAAGTCATGCCATAATCTGGAACCTCTGATGTTAGTGAAATCATATTATAAAGACAAGTATAACTACCTAAAATAATTTGCCTTAAAAAACTAGAATTTGTATAAAAAATCATACAACATCAGCATAAAAAAAATTAAAGTTTGTTCAAATTGTTATTCATAATTTTCAAATTGTTAGTTGTGAACAAATTTAAGTTTGTTCTCCTGCTTCCATTATCATCAACCATGTGATTATGAATTACAAAGTCATGGCACTTCCAGTATGAAGATACAAACCAAATAAGGAAAGTGTAAACAACCACTAACTGGCATGACATGAATAGAACCATTAGTAAAAGAAAGTGATGAAGCCAATACCTTTGCTCTTGTTAGAAAACAACAAGTCCAAAATAAGATAATAATATCAATATACCTTAGGTGCTCTAAAGTGAGTACAAAACCTGACTCAAAGCAATGCTTAAAATATAGACTAATTATTTATGTGAAAACAAATTCTTGATACGATAGAGACAAGCAATGTTTAAATAAGACAATTAAAAATGAAAAAAATTAAGAACGAAGCAAAAGGGAGAAAAATACATGTTAAGGGTATATTAATTGGAGAAGAAACTAGAAAGGTCAGAATAGAACACAAAGCTCTGAGGAAATTCATATATTGAATATATCATCAAAATTTACTCTTTGGGTATTCGTAGATATTCCATGCATTCAAGTATTCTGTTTAAGGACTGTACTAGAAAAAAAAATCCTGCTAAATTAATTGTTTCTTGAAAAATAGATGGATTTTTAGTAGGGAGAAGTGTACTGAAGGGGTGTTGAAGAAATTAATAGATAGTGTTTTCGGAAGCCAGAGCCAAAAAATGAGTTTTCTTTTGTGTATTTTTTCTCTTTGTTTAGTAAAAATTTATTATTGAAATTGTAGAGGATTAACAGACAAAAACCTATTCGACTTCCTCTTCACGGTTCGAATCCGAATTCGGGCAATTTTTAATACATACAATAATTTTTCAAAAAAATACCTTGGGACCTCGTATTTTTATTGATCCATGTTCCATGAAGTAAGTAACTGCTACTGAAATGTTGCTTCCTGCAACTCATATCCACTTTCAATACACCTTTCCTTCTTCATTGAATTTTTCCCCTCTTCAATTCCCCAAATCCAAAACCAAATTCAACATTCGTTGCTCCACTCCCGAGATTCAAACCCGAACCCGTCGATCTCCTCCGCCATTGAACGGATTGCCAAGAAGCTCCACGGCCTTGGCATCATCGAACCCCTTACCTCCTCCTCTAAAATTCATGTTCTATTCCCGCATGATCTCCCGAAGTGGCGCGTGGGGCACACCTTCGAGCTGAGCTGGAGCACGCCGCTGAAACCGGTGCCGGTCCCAGGGACCGGCATCGCGGCACTGAGCAAGAGCGAGGTGAGGAGGCAGAAGAAACTGTGGGCAGAGGAGTCGAGGAGGAGGAAAGAATTGGTGTCGACCTTGGTGGATCTGAGCCTCTCAGACTCAGAGATTCGGCACCTGACCACACTAGGGTTTGCGACAAAGAAAAAGGGAGATACAAGGCAACAATGAGAGAGAGGAAAGTGAAGGGTGAGTGGAAAATGAAGGGTCAGCAGCAGTGTACCCGAGAAGATAAATAAGAGAGAAAAAAACATAACAATTCAAAGACGGCTTTTTAAAATAACCGTCCTTGAACTTACAATCTAAAGATTCTACGATGTTTTTGACCAACCGTATTTGTTGCTATGTCGTAGTAAATGACTTTTGCAGTAGTGTTCATATTCTTGTGGAGTTGGTGCATATATTTTGACATTTGTTAATCTTTCTTCTTCAGGGAGATGTTAAAGAACCTATTTCATCACAATACTTTCATGTAAACTGATTTTTTCTTTTTGAGTAAAATCCATCTTTTAGTCTTATTTTTGTTTTCTATTTTCCCTCATCTAATCTATGAATTCTAACAGTATTTAAATACCTCATATATTTATCTTTGTTCCTTACTTAAGTTAAACATGGTTAATTAATTTTTACTTATATAAAATAATATTATATAATATTTGTACACACGTAATGAGCTGGAGGCATTTTTGTAACTTGCAAGGATGTTCTTCAAATTATGATATTTAAATGCAATTTACTTTAAGACAAAAGGTGTATAGAGGAGCACACATGGATGCCATATCTGTTGTTTGAGCATATTGGATGTATTGAGGTTTGTTTCCGCAATTTGGTGTTTTTCATATGTGTTGATGAATTAATTCATTGAAATTCCCCTTTCAATTTTATTTGAGCCTAACAAGAACAAATTGCTTTGTATTTATGGTCAAAATTCATTTTTATGATCAATTGTGTTTACAATCCTTTTGTATGTTCAAAAAATGTTAATGATGACAAGAATTCTCAAGGAATTGGCAAAGAGGTTCAACTCTAAGTTTACACATTTATCACCCATTGGGTATGATCTAAAGAGGTATGTACTTCAGTCCTGAATGACTTATTGAAGAAATAGACGAGTGGGGGCATAGTTAAGACTGTCTCATTGCAAACTCTCCTTGTGCCAGTTCATTAGAGCATTCAAATGTATTTTATTTACCCTTCTTTATACTACAAATTATGACCTGAGATGTGTTCCTTTTGGAAATCAAATATCAAGGGTTGGTTTGAACTGACATCATATCCTCCTTGAGGGTCATGATCAATAGAATATTTTAATCCTCATATATGTTTGCTATTTATGTACTGCAATTAGATTCTAGTGAATACTTGATTATAGATCCTGAGGTTTGTTTTTTAGTGAGTTTTTATTATATCACTTTATCAATAATATTTTAATTAAACGGTTTTAATTATATTTTTTCTTTATCAATAAGTAAAAATCATCCTCTTTAACAAGATTAATTAAACGGTAAAATTAAACGCAAAGATAAGAATAAAATAGTTTTTATTTTATTTTATTTCCATTCTCACCTTTTTATGGAAGACCAAACAGCAACAAGTACAGTTGTAATGACGTTATTCACCCAAAAAATGGAATAAAATAGCATTTGTCTTTAAAGGTAAACCACAACTCAGAACATGAGTCACCCCATTTACTATTATACTCTTTCAGCGTACAGTTATTTTCCATATTTAATTAATTCTCTCTCTGTCTTTTTGATGAGGACATGATAAGGACTAAGGGTAAGGAATCTTTAGAAGGAATTGAAGGACCTATGACAAAGACTAGAACAAAGAAGGTCAAGGAAACTCTTCAACAAGTGTTAACCATGCTATTTGAATTTAGGCCCAAGTTATAAGTGGAGAAACTTCAAATTGTCAATTGCAGCATGTTCCAAGAAGAGTAGAGGGTGCCACTTTTGTTGAGTGGTTTTATTAGCATTTTGTTAGTTAAAATAAAGGCCCGTGTTAAAATAGTCACTATTACAAAAAGTAGTTTTAACATCGGCTTATTAACATCGGTTTTTTACAAAACCGATGTTAATAAGCCGATGTTAAAACTACTTTTTGTAATAAAATAAGAGGGAAACTTTATCTCTTAGCTACAAGATAAAAATATAATGCTAATATCCTAAAATATATTTTATTAGAGAAAAGATGAGATAATTACATTACCCCCTATTCACATTATCTAAAAGGAGAAGATAAAAATCAGATAATCCAATCTCTCCTTATATAAGAGACCATTGAGACTTTGATAAAACATTTTGCTTTAAGTACGATATCCAATATCATATATTATTCGTATTAATTAGCACTAGTATTAGAACTTAAATGTACGTTCATCGGATTAACTCCCTCTCCAATCATTATATATGTAGGCCAGCCTGTAATAAATGCTATAAAATTTCACTTATTTAGTATATGTTGGATAAAATTAGTTAGAAGCTATGCATAACTGAAAATTGATAATTAAAGTTGAAAAATTAATTTATTTAATTATAAATATTTGATAAATTTAGTTGTTAAAGTAATTTAAAATTATATACCGACATAAATAATATATTTAAAAAATAATAAAAAATTGAATAAATATTTGAAGAATAAAAATGAAATAAAATATAAAAAAATAATATTTAGTATTTTAAAAAATATTATTTCAATTAATGTTTAAAAAATATTAGAAGTTACTAAAAAATATTAAAATTATTTTAAAAAATTTGTTTACGGAACAGTTTAACGAACTTCTCAACTAATAAAAAAATTAAAAAATAATTAAAATGACTTGCTCAACTTAGTCTAATTTTAAGAAAATGCTCGTCCTAATACGTACGTACGTAGCTCTAGCTAATTAGAAAGATAGTTCCTATATATAACCATGATTAACCTTAGCAAGTTAATTACTAGCATATTAGCTTTCCTTGTGTATTTTAATTAATTAAGTTTTATTCCTGCTTTGAAGCCTATCAGGTAGTTTTATTCAGTAACACTTACTCCATATTCGTTCTTAGGCAATTCGGAGATGATGATAGTTTAGTAATTTTTTACTTCAAAAATTGTGATAATGATAGTTTATTTCATTTTTTTATTTGTAGTATTATTTTCTTAATATGCGTATTATTGTACACCCCCAATAAGTAATATGCATAGTCTAAACATATAAACTATCTTAACCAGTTTTCAGACTCGACTTTAATCAGAGTCAGAGGAATTAAACATGAGATAAGAAAATGAAAAAAAAAAGATAGAGAAATTATCTTATAAACCCGATGAATAAAAATTAGCTTGGAGTCCGGGCAAATCAGCGAGACAGGAACAGCCCTAGCGCGGACCAAAGCCGGTGTTCAATTTCCATCTTCTTCCGAACACGCCATTTTCGTCTACGATAAACGCTCTCAGGTTCATTCCTTCTTTCGTTCGCTTTTCCGCGTCACACTGTGCTACTGCAATTCCTCTTTGCAATGCCAGCGTTTTCTTTAATTTTTCATTGTTTAGCCGCCAATCGTAGTTTAGATAGTGAAATTTCGAGTAACTTTTCAGTCAGCGTTAAGTGATTTCCTTGGAATCGAGCAAGAGAGAGCCAACTAACTCGTTCCCGCTACTGCTAACTGTTCTTTCTGAAGTTGTGTGGTTTGTATTTTCTTCTAAATCTCGCATTCTATGTTTTTGTATTAATGCTCAAGTGGCTGGACCTTCATTTGAGTATTTTAAATTTGTGGCATATTTCCTTATTTCCAAATCTCTCTGTTTACTGATTTGCATGGTATCCATGTCCGGAATTTCATATATAAAGCATGAAAGCAAACACTCCCGTAGGTATTGATTTAAGGGCTATTATACCGAGTTCGAGACTATGAAATTGCACAACTAGTGAAGTAATGCTATTTCCTTTCTTTTGTGTTCTCATTTGTTAAAGTACATGCTGACCTGCTATTGTAAATGTTATATCTAAAATTATTTGATGCTTACTACTTTCATTATTTACTAATTTTCTGGATTTAAGGGTTATACTTAATTACTTATTATTAATTTAAACTGTCTTAGATGTGGGTTTGTGTTTTCGGATTGTTTTTGTGCTCTTTTTTCTCTTATATGAAAAGGTCAGTAGATTGCCCACTCCTAGATCTTTTTCTTAGTAGCTTGTTTTGGATCTTTAGTTTGTGCTGCTTATTTATTGTTTGTATGCTTGTTCTTATTCCATTTAATTTTATATATTTTAAAAAAATTCCATTTAATTTCTTAATAAAAAATGTTAGTGATTAACATTTGTCTTATTTTTAATTTGTTTATCCATATCATTGATGATTAATAATTAATTTGCTTAGTAGACAGTCGCTCTTGCTTCACTTTCAACTTGAAGATTGCTTAAGAGACATCAACAACTCTAACATTCAACTTGAGGGCACGTACTCCCTAATTCAGCTGAAGGGCCACTGAAAATTATCGAAACGTACTACCAGGTATATATCTAATTGTAATCACTTTTCTACAAATATATGCCTTCTCTTTTCTTTCTAATAAATAAGCAGAGAGTAATGAGATTTGATTTGTCCAATTAGAGAACACACACAAAACTCAGCGCAGTCGTGTTTGAATCCCCACCTCCCACATCTCTCGTGTGATCTTGTGAGAGGTAATAGAAGTTGTGTGTATAATTTAGAATAAATTGTTCTCGTATCTTCTGAGCGCTTGTTATACTTAATCTTACTCTTTTTTTTTTATCATACACAAGATTGTCTTATGTAGGTGTTCATTCAGTTATTTCTTTGATTCTTGTTTTCATTTTGGATCGTGCTGCTCATCATCACAGGTACAAATGTTTGTTACCAATGAATATTTTTATTACGTGTTCACTGCCATTAATGACAATTGATATATGCTATATAAATTGTGTTCATGATGAGTGAACCTTAGATTCCCGTTTGAGATTGGATGCAATGATTCTTGCGGATAGTTTGCATTAATCATTGTATTAATCTTGAATTGTCCGTTTGGACAGTTTGGGGAGACTGATATTTTTATGGTAGATTCATGTGTTAAGGTTAAAATTATTTTGTTTAATTTGATGAAATTTCGGTAATGCATTTCTAGTTGTTCTCTGGGTGCATACTTGATTATCGGAAATTAATTTCACCGATTTCATGTTGTGTACTTGGAGACCAATGCGAAATGCTGCCAAAATTTTGTCAAATTTAACAAAATAGAATTAACCCTGATGTATGAAGCTACCATAAAAGACGGTCTTCCCAAATGGGATAGGGCCACACCTATAATAAAAAAGTGAGATTTTCATGCATCGAATAACTTTGAGAGTATGACCGAGTTATTACTTAGATGGATCGAAGTTGGATGAATGAAAGTCGCATCAGCCCAGAATATGAGGAAGGCGTCGAGCAATTCTTACAATTTGCTTCACAAAGAGGTCAACCGGATGAAGATGGAAAATATTATTGTCCTTGCATCAATTGTTTGAATGGAAGACGACAAATACTGGATGACATACGAGAGCATCTGTTGTGTGATGGAATTAAGAGGAATTATACGACGTGGATATGGCATGGTGAAATGACAGACATGCAGAGTGGGCAACAATCCGAACCGTTTGATGTAGAAATGGGAGATCGCTTGGAGGATATGATTCGTGACCTTGGACAAGAGTCTTTTCAGCAAGCACATGCCCCTATGTATGATACATTACAAACTGATTCAAAGAAACCTTTGTATCCGGGGTGCAAGAATTCGTTGACGCTGTTGTCGGCAGTTTTAAGTCTGGTTAATATCAAAGCCAGATATGGGTGGAGTGACAAAAGCTTTAGTTCACTGCTTCAAGTAGTGCACGACATGCTTCCAGAGGAAAACACATTGCCTAAAAGTTACTATCAAGCAAAGAAAATATTGTGTCCCATGGGTATGGAGTATCAGAAGATTCATGCTTGCCCGAATGATTGCATATTATACAGACATCAATTTCAAGAAATGTCGAAATGCCCTAGGTGTGGGGTATCACGGTACAAACTCCAAGGATGATGAGGAGTGTAGTAGTGATGAAAACTCAAACAAGGGCCCCCCAGCGAAGGTGTTGTGGTATCTTCCGATCATTCCAAGGTTTAAGCGTATGTTTGCTAATGGAGACGACGCAAAAGACCTTACATGGCATGCAAATGAGAGAAACTGTGATGGAATGCTTCGTCATCCGGCTGATTCCTTGCAATGGAAGAAGATAGACCGTTTGTATCCGGATTTTGGCAAAGAGGCAAGAAATCTTAGGCTTGGACTAGCCACTGATGGAATGAATCCATATGGCAGTTTAAGCACGCAACACAGTTCGTGGCCAGTTTTGCTAGTGATTTACAATTTGCCTCCTTGGTTGTGTATGAAACGAAAATACATGATGTTGTCTATGATGATAACGGGCCCAAGACAGCCAGGAAATGACATCGATGTTTATCTCAATCCCTTGATTGAAGACCTTACAAAGTTGTGGGACGAAGGAGTTTTAGTGTTTGATGGGTTTCGAAATGAGACATTTAATTTACGTGCAATGCTTTTTTGTACCATTAATGATTTTCCAGCATATGGGAATTTGAGCGGTTACAGTGTTAAAGGCCATCGTGCATGCCCCATCTGTGAAGAAGACACAAGCTACATACAACTGAAACATGGAAGAAAAACAGTTTACACTAGGCATCGACGTTTTCTTAAACCTCATCATCCTTACCGACGATTGAAAAAAGCATTTAATGGAAGTCAAGAGCATGAAAATGCACCGGTACCGTTGACTGGTGACCAGATTTTCCAGCGGGTTCAACACCTAAATACAATATTTGGAAAGGTCCAAAAGAAAGACAAAAATAAGACTTGCATATGGAAGAAAAGGTCGATTTTGTTTGATCTTCCGTATTGGGTTGATCTAGATGTTAGACATTGTATTGATGTTATGCATGTGGAGAAAAATGTATGTGATAGTCTCATTGGGACGCTCCTTAACATTCACGGCAAGACAAAAGATGGTTTGAATACTCGTCAAGATCTAGCTGAGATGGGTATTCGAGCGTCGTTACATCCAAGGTCTGATGGTAGAAAAATATACTTGCCTCCAGCTTGTCATACTTTGTCCAAAAAGGAAAAGTTCAGTTTTTGTCAATGCCTACGACGGGTCAAAGTTCCACAAGGATACTCTTCAAATATTAAGAGCCTTGTGCATTTGAAGGATCTTAAGTTGGTAGGCTTAAAGTCTCATGATTGTCACGTCTTGATGCAACAATTGTTATCGGTGGCCATACGAGACATTTTGCCTAACAAAGTCAGGCTTGCCATAACTCGGCTGTGCTTTTTCTTCAATTCTATATGTAGCAAAGTTCTTGATCCTGTGAAGTTAGATGAACTGGAAAATGAGGCTGCTATTATATTGTGTGAGTTGGAGATGTATTTTCCGCCTGCATTCTTTGACATCATGGTTCACTTAATTATTCATCTAGTCAGAGAAATCAAATGTTGTGGTCCTGTTTATTTGCGGTGGATGTATCCGGTTGAGCGATACATGAAGATCTTAAAAGGGTATACCAAAAATCTACACCGTCCTGAAGCATCTATTGTTGAAAGGTACATTGCAGAAGAAGCCATTGAATTTTGTTCAGAGTACATTGAAAAAGCTAAACCTGTTGGGCTTCCCGAGTCTCGGCATGACGAAAGAGTAAGAGGTAAGGGTTCAAGAGGACTGCATGTCATCACTCCAAGTGTAGAAGATTTGCAACAAGCTCACTTGTATGTGTTGAATAATAGTAATGAAGTTTTGCCATACATAGTTCGTCATGAAAATTTAGTCAAACAAAGTAATCCAAAAATGTCGAAGAACTCAGTGTTGAAAAAACATAACAAGACTTTCCTAGATTGGTTTAAACACACAATCTTGGCTGATGATAATGCTTCTGAAATGTTGAGAAAGCTAGCAGATGGACCTAAAAGAAATGTTATAACTTGACAAGGATATGATATAAACAAGTATTCCTTCTATACAAAAGCACAAGACCAAAAAAGTACAATGCAAAACAGTGGGGTTACCCTAAGGGCTGAATCTCAACACTTCGCTAGTGTACATGATGACAATCCTTGTGTAGCTTTCATCCCTTACTTTGGTTTCATTGAAGAAATTTGGGAGCTTAACTATGTCAAATTCACTGTCTGTGTTTTCAAATGTAAGTGGGTTGACAGTAATACCGGTGTGCGGACCGATGATGTGGGATTTACGTTGGTGGATCTTAACAAACTCGCATACCAGAATGATCCTTTCATTATGGCAGAACAAGCGAAACAAGTATTTTATGTCGAAGACCCTTGTGATCAAAGGTGGTCAGTGGTTTTACATGGAAAAACAATAGGTGTCAATGTTGAAGATGATTATTCATACATTGATACTTATGTTAGTCCTTTGTCCACACAATTGTCACCTAATGTCATCGGAGAAGAAACTGACGATGTTCATGCTAATCGTAATGATCACGATGAAGGAGAATTAATTAACATCGTCTAATGTAATTTTTTTTTATTTTGTACTTAATTTCAATTCATTTAATTACATTCATACGCATTTATTTTTTATAACATATTGAATTAATGTTTTTTTTTTCACAGCCAAATGGCTACACAGTCAAACTCTCCTCCGCCTCCTCCTCCTTCTACTGGTGTAACATCGCATTCGTCGTCACCACCATTGAAGCGGACTAGAAAGGCCTCACGCCTAAGATTATTGGCGACTAGACCAGTTGGGGCAGAGAGACCCCTTGTCCATGTGGATCCTGTTACTGGCAAAGCAGACGGTCCCCACAGCAAGAAATTTAGAACATATTTAGGGATCGTTGCTCGTGATAAGGTGGATGTCACATACGAAAATTGGAAGCATGTCCCTATTACTCAGAAGGATTTGATATGGGAGGATATTCAGGTATCATGTATTATTTCATGTTCCATATTGTTTGTTAGCCAAATATTTGAATTTAGTATTAATAAAACCTAATTTACTCTTTGTTAGGCTGAATTTGATATCCCTGAAGCATCTGATTTAAGGACAAAAAAGAAAATACTTCAGACTATGGGGGAGCGGTGGAGACAGTTTAAGTCTGATTTGACGTCGAAATGGGCACTTGCAGCTGACAAGGATAGTGTTGATGACACTGTATGCAAAATGTACGGCATTAGCAAGGAGAAATGGACCCAATTTTGTCAGAGCCGTAGAGACCCTTCATGGGAGGTAACTAATTTGGGATTTTCATTTTTTTAACTTTAAATGAACTTATTATAATACATTGTAATCATGAGTTTCATTAATGTTTCATTTTTACAGAATGTTCGAAAAAAAGCACAAGCTGTCCAAAAACAAAACACTGCCCCTCACGTGATGTCTCGTGGGGGTTATGAATATTTAGAAAAAAAGTTGATGGATGAGAAGAGAAAGAAAAAACTAGAGGAAGCAACTCAATCCGGAAGCACTGACACCGTCATTGATCCTCCATCTCCCATCAAACGACACGTGAAGTGGAAGCTAGCCCGCACCAAGAAAACTGGTGACATGACATCTGAAGCAGCAAAGGAAATTGCTGACAAGATTGTAAGTCACTTTCAATTCATAATTGTAATTATTTTTTTTATTGTGTGATTAAGTATAGAATAAATGTGTTATTCACAGGATGCGCTTGAGGAGCAGGCCTCACAGGGTTCCTTTGTTACCCATGGACGTCATGATATACTGATTGCTGCCATTGGGCGACCAGAACACCCTGGTCGTGTACGTGCTGTAGGAGCCGGTATAACCATCAAACAATACTTTGGATCAGCTTCAAGGACCTCCTCCATTGCTCCCGAATACCTGCAACAGTTGACGCAACAAATCAAGGACCAACTAGAGGATTCAATCACAGAAAAAGTCACTCGACGGCTAATGTTATCCTTCAGCCAAATGCAATCACAGGGACTCGCACTGCCTCCTGAACCTGATGTTGGTCCTTCAGCTGCTCGTGTCAGCACAAAGGAGAGTTGTGTTGATCCCTCAGGGAACGATCTAGACACCGGTGACTCATACAAATGTGGGTTGTATATTGAAGAATATCCTTCTCGCCTGGTTGCCCTGGGAAGAGTTTATGAGGGATCTACAACAATTCACAACATTCCTTTGCTGCATGATCAAGTTAAGGTTAGTGTTGAGGAGATTAGAGATGTAGATGCTCCCATTCCTGTACCCACTAAAGAGGTTAAGGTCGTGGGACAGGCTCTTAACACATTCCTTGCTTGGCCGACACATCTAGTCAAGCGTTTATCAGAACAGGTATTTTAGTGTCATTAAATGCTTATTTTTCCAATTAAAATGTTTACTGTGATTAAATTATGTCAATTAATTATGTTGGATAAACAGGGAGCTGTGAGACCCGCGAAACCTGCAGATAGGCCGGATGATGAGGTCGATGATCCGCTATATCTAATGACATTGACCATTCCACAACTTTTTCTGAAGCCATTGCAGGTTATGTGGGATGCTACCTTGTTTGGCCTATTTAATGAAAACTTTCCCTTGTACATAAAGCATGAAGATCTGTCTGAAATTGCACATGGTGGTCAATGTCTCAGCATATCTGTTATACAGTTGTGGATTCTGTAAGTCAATTTAGATTATTGTTAGTTACCTAATTTATTGTTTTACCTTCATGCATAATTTACTTTGTGTTAACAATAATAGGCATATGACTGAGACAAGTATGCGAGCTGGGAATATCGATGTGTATGGATTCCTCGAGCCACAGTCTATCCAGAGATCTGGCCAATCACAATTTGAATCAGAAAATTACATTAAGAACTGGATGCAAAATTCAAAACGAGATGTGTACCTAGGAGCCTACTTGAATGGGTAACTTAAACTCAACAAATGAATTTAAATAATGTATAATAGTATAATAACATATATTGGTCTCCACTGCAGTGCACATTGGCAAATGGTCGTCATTTTGCCTAAGGAAAATGTTGTCATTTGGTTTTGTTCGTTGCATAATAAGCCAGACAACTACCTCAAAGGCATAATTAATAGGTCAGTGTTGTTTTTTAATATATTTGCATTAGCATTAGTCAGGTAAATCAAAATTTTAAATGTACAATAAGAATCTATGTTTGTATTCAATAGTGCTTTGAAAGGACTTGACGATACTCAACAAAGTAAATCCAAGACTCCTGCTAGGTGGATTGTTGTTAAAGTAAGTTATTTAAACAATATGTTTTCACTTATATTTTAGTATTGTGTAGACTAATTTGTACTGAACGTTGCATATCTAAATTTCATAATGTATTTAGTGTAATAGACAAAAAGGAAGCACTGAGTGTGGGTATTACGTCATGCATTGGATGTCAACTATAATCTTAGGAAATTTCCAGAATAATTGGGAAATGGTAATTTTTAATTCACCAAATTTCATATTATTATGATTGCTAATATATTATTAACTTATGTTTTATTATATCATGCAGTATTTCACTGATCCTAGACCATTGGAACCAGAAAGATTGAAGGCACTTCGCAACCAGTGGGCAAAGTACTATTTGAAAGTGAAAAATGAAACTTAGGATGTTTAGACAATCTTGTAATTGTAGTTTATATTTACTTACTTAATTTACAATTCATGTCTCAACATTAAATATGTTTTAAATTCATAGTAATTAGTAAATTTCTTATTGAATTTTCTGGTAAAAACTGTTTCAAAACAGAATGAAAATTATATGTTGTGTGGTCTGATTTTAAAATTTGCAGGTTATTTTTGGGATTTATTGAAAAAACAGACATCGTGTTAAAAATAAATTTCTAAAACAACATCAGTTTTTTAAAAAACCGATGTTAAATGTTACTTACAACATCAGTTTTTTAAAAAACCGATGTTAAATGTCACTTACAACATCAGTTTTTTAAAAAACCGATGTTAAATGTCACTTACAACATCAGTTTTTTAAAAATCGATGTTGATTTATAGATTTATAACTTTTTTTTCTTCATAATTCATATCATATAACATCGCCTATTTAAATAACTGATGTTAAATATCACTTACAACATCAGATTTTTAAAAAACTGATGTGAAATGTTACTTACAACATCAGTTTTTAAAAAACCGATGTCACATGTCACATTTAACATTGGTTATTTAAAAAACCGATGTTAAATGTCACTTACAACATCAGTTTTTTAAAAAACCGATGTTAAATGTCACTTACAACATCAGTTTTTTAAAAAACCGATGTTAAATGTCACTTACAACATCAGTTTTTTAAAAAACCGATGTTAATTTATAGATTTATAATTTTTTTTTTCATAATTCGTATCATATAACATCGCTTATTTAAATAACCGATGTTGTATTTATTAGTTAACATCGGTTTTGAAAAACCGATGTTAATGATACTACTTTCCACATCGGTACTTTCAACATCAATTAATAACCGATGTTGAAAGTCTTAAATAACCGATGTTAAAACCTTATTTTCTAGTAGTGTAGTTGTGAATTCTCTTTGGATTTGCAGCACCAATTGGCTTGTTTTAATTTGAAGAAATTAAGGTTTAATAAAGTGGAAACTCTAGGCTTGTGGCTACCTCTTGGCAGACCAGGAGTTGCATATTTTTTCACACATTTTTTGTGTCTTAATTCTAGTTTTAATTAGGTATAATGACACCATAAATTATTGTTATTGTTTTAATTCTAGTTTTAATTAGGTATAATGACACCATCAATTGTTGTTATCGGTGATCATTTCATCTTTTGTAACCAACTTGATGTCATTCCTATTTATGGGTTACACATTTTCTAATAAACAACAAATCTTGAATTGAGTTTTAATCATCTTCTAAAGTGTGAGAGTGAATCTTTAGTTACTTGAGTGATTCAAGAAATTGGTTTATCAAGGAACAAAACCTTGTGTGTGACACCAATTTCAGAGGAGTGATTCTTCTAACCACATTCTTCATTCTTCTTCATCATTCTAAACCTTCATTTGACCTACACAAACCCAAAAATTGTTTTTTTCCCAACCAGCCACTATAATTTTACCTTAAACTCAAATTTACGGTTTTCTTTGTTTCCTAAAAATTGCCAAACTTAAACCAGCCTTTAATTCCACTTGAACACCATCGTTATCTTCATCATTCTCCATCCAAACACATTCAGACTTTGAACCAAATCCCTTCCAATTAGTCCCCATAAAATCGTCACTTTCTCTTTCCTTATCCATTTCATTTTCTGAATTTCATACAAGTAAAAAAAAAAGAAATAAAAAAAAACCCTTTGAAGATCCAACCTCAACCCTTGTGCAAATGAGTTTACATCACTCTTCTTTAGCTTATATTTATTTTCCATAAATTAATTAATTCTCCGTCTCTTTATCTTTCTATGTAGATTGTCAGAATAAATTACTATAGTATGTATGCTATGCACTACAAAACCAATGAACACGTAAATTAAATTGCTTCTCATTTTTACTTTCTAACAAGACAGTAAGGTAATTCTAGTTCTAGTTCTACCTCCTTATAATTTTTTTTAGGTGCCTTTCACTTCCTCTATACAATACATGAATTCTCTCTTCTTTGCATGTTTTTCATGACTCTTTACTATTTTCATCAAACCTCTTTTTGAATCTTTGTCATTCTTTGTTACGTATTTGAGAATAAGAGAATTCTTGGTTGCACTTGGAGTGGAGAGAATGTTTCCAATGAGGTTATGGGTTGTTGTGGTATTCATTATGTTAGTAAGTACTGTGGCGGCCAAGCCTCATCGAATTCTTTTGGATACAAATGTTGAACTTGATGATGTATTTGCTTTTCTTTACCGTCTGAAGCACAACACACTAGAGTTTCAATTGGAGGTTAGTGAACCAAAGTAAATTGAGCAACACATGTTAATCTTGTCTTTATTTCCTTCTCCTTTTTGAGTTTTTCACTGTGAATCATAGCATTTATTGATTGGCTTGAATCATTTACTCCTTGGTTGAAATCATTTCTATTTTCCAAGCAAAACTTATTGTTGTTTCTATTGGCTTAATAAAGGAATTTTCATATTAAAAAGTGTGTAGTGTGTACTCTTTCTTTTTGTTGGATAAGCCATAAGTGTGTGTTTTGAAAGATATAAGTATTTCTCTTAAAAAAAGGCTACCAATATGTAATAGTACTTTGTTCATTTCCATGTGTTGTAAAGCCCACACAATTTGATCTTATGAAGCTGACATTGCATATATAACATTACTTGGGGGATGGTTATGTTGAGAACCATTTTAAGCATTTTTTTATTACCATTCAGGGATTGGAATTTTGTGATGTTTTGAGTCTTCATACCAACATCTATAGGGAGTCACAATCAATGCAAATGCTTGGACTAATGTCGGACATGCTATGAATCAAGTTTATGACCTACTTTACATGATGGGGAGAGATGACATAGTAGTCGGAATGGGAAGCGAGGGTTGAATACTCTTAGACGGTTCTTTTAATCCTGAGACTAGATTATAAATCTTTTGGATTATTTTAGTTTTTTTTTTAAATAAGACATTCTAAGACGGTTCTTTTAAAATCATTTTAGAAAGTATATATTCTAAGACGATTCTTAACTAAGAATTGTCTTAGATTGATGTCATTCTAAGACGGTTCGTAGATAACCATCTTAGAAGGTTACCCTTCTAGGATGGTTCTTAACTAAGAATCATCCTAGAAAGACACATTTTTCTAAGACAGTTGTTTATGAAACTATCGTCAAATATCAAGACTTTTGACCTACAAAGATGGTTCAAAGTCATCTTTGTATCTCGTTTACAACCGTCATTGTTTAGCCTTTTTACAGTAGTGATAAAAAAGTAGTTAATTTAATTAATAATATTAAATTTATTAATTATTTATATTATCATTTTAATTTTTTTTATGTTTCTATTAACTTAATTATTTTTATTAATGTTTGAAAAAAAATAAGGATATGTAAAAAAGTAATACTTAATACATCTACAAATTAGAAAATGATCTTATAAATAGAGACAATAAATTTCTAAAAAAATATCCCATAAGTAGGAACAAATGAAATATAAGTTAATATAGGAACAAAAATTAAACTAACTTTTTTTACAATATCCCATAAATAGGAACAAATGAAATATAAGTTAATTATATAGGAACAAAAATTAAACTAACTTTTTTTTACAAGTAAAAATCAAAGATAATATCAAGAAATTTACATTTACAATAGCTCACGTACTCTTATTATTTTTTTTTTTTGGAAAAAATGTAAATTATATTAAACCCAAAATGATACAACAATAAACGGAGCATACCCCGCAACTAGAGAAAATCAAAAGTCTCCCTAATACAAGAAGGCCTATATCAAGATGTTAAAACAAATGCAACAGGTGCGCTTGTCTACACATAAGAAACTTAATCTTGCTAATAACCTCTATTATAGAAAATTGATAATCTTCAAAAATCAGTTTGTTCCTAGACAGCCAGATGCAGTAGACTGTAATTGTTATAGCCAGATAACGAAATTTTCCTTGAACACCTGATGTGGATCTGTCTCTAATTAAAGAGTCAGTAATGCGTTGCAAAGAAGTGAAACGTTTGCGGAAAGGAGCCAAATCACGAATGTAAGCCCAAACTTGGAGAGATTTCCTGCAAGAAAAGAACAAATGAGCATTTGACTCAGCCTCATTTGAACATAAAGGGCGGAAGGAACCCTTGTTCAAAAAAGCAGCTTTGTCAAGAGTAAGCAGCCGATTCTTTTTAGCAAGCCATAGAATGAAAGACATCTTAGGGGAGATTGCTGGGTTCCATATAACAGAACACCAACTAATAGTAGGCTTGACACCTCTAATGTATTCATAGACTTTTCCAACAAGTAATTGTTCATTGGTGCTCCAAGATTGAATCCTCTTTTTGGCCTCTTCCGTACTTAGCTCTTTGGAGATAATAAAGTCCCTTATTTGAATGATTTTCTTTATCAAAATTGAATCTGATGAAGAAGTATTGTAATTCCACACATCGCTCCCTCTGAAATAGTAATGGTGAACCCACCGAACCCATAGAGAATCTTTCTTACAATGAAAGTCCCATGGATACGGGAAAGAAGCGCAAGGTTCCAGTCCTTGAGATTAAAAAGGCCTAAACCCCCTTCTTTTTTCGGAGAACAAACTACTGACCAAGCAACCAAGGGCTTGTTTTTGCCAATATCCGCTTTGCCCCACAAAAAATTACGGCACGAAGCGTTGATCCAGTCCAGAACAGATTGAGGCAAAGGAAAAATTCCTATCCAGAAATTCACAATTCCTTGAATAACTGCTCTGATAAACTCTAGCTTACCTGCATAAGATAAAGACTTCCTGCTCCATCCCTGAATCAGGTCAGTAATCTTGGAAAGCAAGGGAGTATAGTGACATACATTTAATCTAGATGATAAAAGGGGAATACCCAAGTATCTAAAAGGGAAGCCACCCAAGCTAAATCTAGTAATTTGTTGAATATGAGAAAGCTCATGAGGCCTAATACCGGTTGAGTATATGGCAGATTTATCAGAGCTGATGGAAATCCCTGAAACCCTACAAAAGTGTTGAAGCTTGGCAAACATAGTTGACACAGATGGGATATCTCCTCTAGATAGAAGCATAATATCATATGCAAAAGCCAAATGAGATAGCTGAATACCTGCACAGTTGGGATGAAATTTAAAATTGGCATCATCCTTGAGGCTGCTCATATCTTTGGAAAAGTACTTCAAACAAAGCACAAACAAATAAGGAGAGAGAGGATCCCCTTGTCTAAGACCCCGCTGCCCTTTGAAGTGGTCATAAATGGATCCATTGACTGTCACACTAAATGAAGTGGAAGAAACACATTCCATGATCCAAGTACAGAACTGGGCTAGGAAGCCAATGGACTTAAGCATCCAATCCAAGAATTCCTAGGAAATGGAATCATAAGCTTTATGCAAGTCAATTTTCAGGAAACATCTCGGAGAGGATCTTTTCTGTGCATATTTGCGCAAAATGTCTTGAACTAGGAAGATGTTGTCCATCATCTTTCTGTTCTTGATGAAGGCAGTTTGAGTTTCCCCAACAATAGTCTCACGCACTGGGGCTATGCGGTTGGCCAAAATTTTAGACACAATCTTGTATAACAAATTACAGCAAGATATGGGTCTAAAATGGTTAACCTGAGAGGTCTGATCATGCTTAGGAATAAGCGCAATAATAGCATGGTTGATTTGCTTTAAAATTTTTCCAGTTGTAAAGAATTCATTAACCGCCTCAAAGATATCATCACCAATGATATTCCAAGCCTTCTTGAAGAATAAATCATTGAGACCATCTGGCCCTAGAGCTTTATTGTTATCCATCACAGAAATAACGTTCTAAACCTCTTGCTTAGAAGTAGGACAAAGTAAGGCCGCAAAGCAATCGATGGGAACCTTAGGACCCCTGTTGCAGACCGAAATGGAAGGAGTTTGGGTCAGCTCATGAGTACTAAACAAATTCCTAAAGTGATTCACAAAAGCAAGGGCAATTTTATCTTGGGAGGAAGTGTTATGCCCATCATCTAGCCTTATGGCAACAATAAACCGGTTGTGTCTGTTGCGCTTGATTAAAGCATGAAAAAATTTGGAGCATTTATCAGCCTGCAGGAGATATCTATTTTTGATGAGTTGAGCGGACTTCATAGACTCCGCTTTTCTAAGCATAATGGTCTGCCCTCTAGTGCGGTTTGCCAGAGCAAGAAGGGAATGGTCCTATGAATTTTGCTTTAGAGAATTAAGCACACTTGTTATATTTAGCCTCAGCTAGCTCCACTCAGTTGGACATGTTGTTGAACTTCTGCTTAAAAAGATTCTTCAAGGGAGTTTTAAGAGCTTTCAATTTCATACAGACCTTGAACATGCTACAGCCATGAATATTTTGCTTCCAGCCATCTGCAACAATTCTTGAGAAATTTGGATGATCCACAATAGCATTGTTGAATTTAAATGGAGAATTACCTCTAGGCACTACCAACTCAGTGGTGACAAATAGAGGAGTATGGTCTGAAATAGAAATAAACTCCATAACTTCACAAGCAGAATTTCCAAAGGAATTGAACCAGGCCTGATTACATAAAGCTCTATCCAGTTTGCTTCACACCCTGTCATTAGTCCACGTGTACAAGGGGCCATGAGAGTTGATGCTCCCCAGCCCCAGGTCAGAACAACAATCAACAAAATCTTGCAACTCATAAGCATTGGGCTCAACTCCATTGAAGCTGTCGGTGGGAGACATAATGGAGTTGAAGTCACCAATGAGGAGCCAGGGGCAATTCATATTAGCATTGATACTATTCAGATTTATCCAAAGAGATCTTCTTGCCACAATGGAGTGAAGACCGTAGATGAATGAAACCTGAAAGCGCTTGGCAATGGTTTTACAATCAATAGCACAGTGAATCAATTGGGCATTTGACTCCAAAATAGAAAGATGGATCTTATCCTGCTTCCAGAGGATAAGAATTCTGCGAGCATTATGAGAAGCGAAGTTATGGGTGAAGTGCCAGTCACCAAACTTTCTTCTCATGATTTCCTCAACTGAAACCTTATTCAACTTAGTTTCCAACACAGCCATGACGTTAACTTCCTTGCAGCAAAGGAAGCTCTGCATCGCATGATGCTTCAAAGGAAAATTAAAGCCTCTGATGTTCCAAGAGGCAATGATCATGGATTCGGACGGGAGGAAGCCTCCCCGACCCTAGTTACAGCTTTATGATTTCTTCCTCTTTGGACATCAGCGTGCATATCCTCAGTACGGGTTGTCTTTATGAGTTGCACTTTTTTTACCTTTTTTCTGGTGTTTTGTTTTCACCTGAACAAACCCTTATTCTATAGGATCACCAAACTCAGTGTTCCCTGTTTCTTTAAGGTCAGAAGAATTATGAAGGACAGGAACATGATTTGCAACCAGAATATGCTTTCTGTGAGGAGGGACAGACATATTAGTCTGAACAGTCTTTGGATTATCAGAGGGGCCTACTGTATTGGTATGTGGGGGCATTGCTAAATCACCCACTTGTGGCTGATCCAAGGTGGGGGAGGCTGTGATGAGAGCAAACTTATTCCCAGTGACAACTTTACAATTAGTGAGGCGGTGCCCAATCATCTTGCAGTGAGTGCAAAAAGAAGGTCTATTTTTATACTCAATCTTTTACACAAAAGTCTTCCCTGTAGGAAGTCTAAATCGCACTTCATCAATGAGCTCCAAAGAAGCATCAACCTCAACTAAAGCTTTAGCAAAAGAAATAGACCCCTTAGAAGAAGTAAAATGGTTAGATCGAATGGGCGAACCAATCTTGGACAGGATTTTCCCTAAGGCTTGAGGATTCCAAAGCTCCAGAGGAAGATTTCTGAGTTTAACCCAAACAGGGATCTTGCTGAGCTCCTCATTGCCAAAGTCAAAGAATGCTGGCATAACCTTCAGAAGTAGGGGTCTTTGAAATATGAAGTAAGGGCCTGCAGAGAGGACTTGGTTCAGATCGTCCTCAGACTCAAATTTAAACACCAGCCAACCACTTTCATGAGCTGAGAATGAAAACTTGACTCCCCATTTTTGGCAACAATCCAGCAGAGCTTTCTTTCATGGGAAGCGGCCAGCCACATATCCAATAAGGCTATGTCCCCAAGCCTCTTCCAGGGGTTGCAAATCAGTTTCTTCCAACAGCACTTCATCATCAGAGGGTGGAGGGGAGAACTTCATTCCAAAAACTTTGGAAGGGTTTCTGTTATCTTTGAACAGATTGACCCAATGAGTGGGAGCCTTATTGTCGTCTAGCTGTGGTGATGACTTAGAGCCATAGGAGTGAGATGAATCATCATAAGTAGTTGAATCATTGTCCCCTAAGGTGCAAGAAACCTCTGGGGAAGATTCAAATTCAGCACTGCATTCCGACAAATTATCAAACACTTGGTGTGTGACATCATCAGTTTTTGCAGAACTTGTCCCTGCCTTTTTTACGAGCACCTTGCCTACAAGATTATCCTGTGAAGCAGTATGAACATTCTGATTTGCTTGGACAACATCCAAGCAACCAGCCAGACCAGAAGTAGCAGATGTTTGGGATTTACCTGAACCTGAGGTGATACCTTTCACCATAATTTGCTTTGCAGCTGAGTGCAATTGACGACCCTTGTTCTTCCCCATCAGGAGCAGTTGAAGCTGGCTATTGCAGGTAGTAACAAACTACTTCATAGCCCAAGATGAGAAAAAGAGATAGGGCACACGATTGGGAAAAACAAGGAAAAACTTTGGAGACTGAGGCAGTCAGAACTCCCAAGGATCGAAGAAGGAACCCTAGCGTTTGTAGAGAGCAACGATTCACTCCGTCGGTGGCCAAGCCACTGGGCAGCACCCAAGGACGGAAGGAACCTAGGTTAATTCAGTGGCTTCTTTCTTGCATGCACACGCTCGCACGTTACCTTTCTCACGTACTCTTATTTATCCAATTGAAGTGAATCCCTTTAGAACTAACGAAATATACATGTCTCTAATACTTTGACCTGTTTTTGGTTGCAAGTACAGTCTGGCAGTGAGATTTTGGTTTTGTATGAGTTAAAGCTCAAGATTGTGTTCAACTTTCCTATTTTATGCAATGACCTTAAAAAAAAACACCTCATTGCTCGTTTCTTAAAAAAACCTCATCGTTCATAAATCATATTCACGATAATTATTATGATCTTCTGATGATCAAACATAAACTAATTCAGCCATTGTTGTGTGAGTGTGCAAGCAATATATATAGAAATTAATTTGAGGTACAATAGCTTGAAAGATTGGGCACAATGGGATGATTCCGCTGAGGCTGAATTTATTTTTCCAATAGCAAATATCCATTTATGTTGGCTTGTGTTTTCTTTAATTTTGCCCTCTTGATTGCTCATCACGTGGAGAAATAAAAATATTTGGTGAATCTGAGCTGTTTACCAACAATGGGGTTGTTTACATTTGAATCCAAAATATGGTTTTCATCTTTGAAACAGCAATGATTTGTTGTCATGTGGAGCGCGAGTCTAATAAAAGAGAGTATGGATTATACCGGATTTATATCAAGTACGGAAGGTGTATTAGTATATATATATTTTTTTGTTACATAGGAAAGAAGGAAGGTGCATTACTTAAATATAAGTTAACCAAATACAAAAAGTTGTCACACTTTATGAAAAAAATTAACATAAAAAGGATTTCACTGGTTTAGATTTGGTTATGTTGGTATGTATGTGAATCCCCATACTTTTATTAAATTTTTAATTAGGCTCTATTTTTTTGATTGGATCTTGAACTTTTATATTTTTTAATTGGGTTTTTCTGTTTAATTATTATTATGAAAAATTGATCACAAACTTTTAATTAGAGGTGTAGACAGTGGACACTTATGCTTTTAGAGTGTGTTTCAATGTTTGTGATAGTTTTATGTAGAGTTTCAACATTTTACAAAGACAAACAAATTAATTATGAGAGGTCTGTGAAAAAATATTTGGATTTAATTCACTTGTAGATGTTGAAACTCTGCAAAATCTTTTTACAATGGACTCAGTGCTTATAACATGTTTCAAAATCATCAATTTATTGCTTGGACTTCTATTTAGGTGTTTATGATTAATTTTCATAACAAGAAATGACCCATTTAAAAACTAAATAAAAGTTAAGGGATCCAATTAGAAAAAAAAGAGTTCGGGAAACTAATTAAAAATTTGGTAAAAGCAGGAAGATCCTAATAATTAAACTTTTAGATTTTAATCTTCAAAAGAGAAAGACTTTGTTTTAATGAGAAGCATGGGTGCAATAAGAAAGTGTGGATTGAGTTGAATCATTATCGAGCATAAGACACGTACTAGTATTTTATTATGTGTGTTGCGTAAGGTAAATGTTTATTTTGTACAACTATAATTTATAATAAATAATTTTTTTAAATATATAAATTATATTATAATTAAAATATGTAATTAATAAATATTTATGTACTTATTAATTATATTTTAGATTTATAATAAATAATTTATATATTATTATTTTTCATTATTGATTAAAATTCAAGTCTTCATAATATATATTTAAGGTTTTCATTTTTAAAACAGTTAATAATATTTAATATTATATAAAGAATAGTTAATTCTATAGTAGTTTCACACCTCCTGATAATTTTTTGATATTGATTTGTCTGGTCTGTTTGTCTATTATTGACTTTATTCTCAAATTCGCATGTTCCTTCACCAACCTTAGTGCCTATTGGAGATTAGTTGGTTTCTAATTAAATGGGATAATTTAATTTCCCTGTATTGCTTCACTCAGGGTGTATAATATTAGAATCGAATATGATCTTCTTCCTTCTGTTTCTTTAATAGAATATGATCCTCTTCCTTTTGCTTCTTGATTTCAGTTATTGAAAATATTAATTTATACATAAATAAAAAAACTTCACATAATGATTGATTTAAATATTATTATAAAGAAAGTTAAAAAATCATTAAACATATTTTATAAAATAAATTGTCAGAATCTTAATTCTGAAAGTGAGATGAAGAATTTTTTTTTAGAGATGAAGAATTTTTTTTTTAGAGATGAAGATTTTTTTTTTAAAAAAAAAATGAACGATTTTAGATATTTAAAGCTACCTAAGTCTTTACTTATAATTAGGCATGACAGTAGGATCTGATCCCGTGGGAACCGAATCGAACTCGCCCTAACTTTGACGGAGAAAACCGCGTTGACCGGGTTCGAGATCGGATTCGGATTTTCCCCGATAACCCAAAACGGGGGCGAGGGCTGGTATGAGATTACAGATATCCGCCCCGACCCCGACCCCGACCCCAAACCCACCCCAGAATTATAGTGTATAATATTTGAAAGTCAAAACTCAAAACTCAAAACCTAATTCCTAAAACCTAATCTACGCTGTGGCTCCTCACTCCTCACTCTACTGCTGATTTGGAGTTGCCACTCCTCTGCTTCGATCTCCTCTCCGATCTCAATTTCGCCATTGACAAGGACACCAAGTTCTCTCTTTCTCTTAACCACCCATCACATTGTGAGTATTTGAAGTGTCTGGTTTGCTTTGTTGGTAGTGGATTGCATTGCATTTTTCATTTTCTCCTTGTTAACAAATTGCCAAGTGCACCAATTTTATCACAAGTAGTAAAGATTAAAATGAAAGTCTAAGTGTTGAATCCACAGGGACTTTGATTGTACTTAAGTGATGAAAACCTAATTATTAAGCAATGAAAAAAAGGAGAAGAAGACAAAGACAATGAATTGTAAATGTGAAATTTGAAATAAGGTAAAGAAAAAGATAATAGGAAAAGCAAGCAACGATTTAAATGTGAGAAGATAGAATTAGAATACAATGATTTTGGGGCCTAATATGTCAAAACTACTTATAATATAATGTAATTGATTTTCTCTATTTTATGAAATCTTTGTTTCCACCTGCATCTATTGAATTACCCCATCTTTGGTTTCCCACATGAAAGGCCTAGTTTATTTATCCTTTTCCCCCAAATTTCTTTGCAAAGAGATCAAATAACAAACCACATTAAGATAAGAGATGCAAAAATTCATGAGCAAAATAAATGTCAATTTATTTCTAGTAATAAATTCATTAAGATACCCTTCCCGAGTTCTTTAGAAAATAACAATTTTTTAATGCATTACCCTCTAAATATTATATGGGTGATCAGACCATAATAGCAGGAAAGCACCGAGAAGAATAACAGAAACATGATTGCATTAAATAGTAATAGGAAAGAATTACATTACAAGAGTTTGACCTCTAGGCTCCCAACAAAAGGGGTTTAGCCTCTCATAGTCATAAGAGGCTTTACAATTTAGGGGGTAGATGTAGATGGAAGAAGGTGATAGATGACTAATAAAAAGAAAAGAGGGGAATGGTTAAAGAGAGGGTTTCCTGTAAGGGATAGACCCAGTGTGTGGGTTTTGAGACTATTCCTTTTCCTTTTGCTTTCTCCTCCTTATACAGGCACCAGGTAGCTTACTTTTCATGATGACTTTGCGCTTAGTGCGGGCTTTCGCGCTAAGCACGCCTTTGAGCTTCTTTGTGGGCCTCATGCGCGCTAAGCCTACAGTGTGGGCTAAGCCTGGAGTGCGCGCTAAGCCTCCATCATTCGATTTTTCCAACTTTTTCTTCAAGGTTTTATTTTTCTAGTTTTTGCATCAATTTTTCCTCAAAACACTTGAAATCTTCTTCTTTTGAATTCTGCTAATAAAAAATAGCAAAGATGTTAATTTCTTCATTATTTCATTAAAAAACAATAATAAAGTAAAGAAATTGCAATCATTCTTAGCCAAAATTGACTATCAAATTACTTATGTTTCGCAGTTATCAAACTCCCCCAAATTAAAACATTTGCTTGTCCTCAAGCAAAACACAAGTTCTAAATATATCAACACATGAGATAGCTGCGAAACCTTTTCAAACCTTTCACTGACTGATCCTAAGCTTTGCATTTGTCTTGATCTTGTGATGGAAGCATGAAGGAATACATATGGAGATGAAAAAGGTTAGCAAGTAGAAACTTCATCAAGGCAAACTTACCACACTTCATTCCTCACAAGGCTAGTGTTTCCCTCAGCCCACAAGTATCGGCTAAAAGTTTTTTCAATCTAACAATTGAAATTAATATTCCCAACTTTGCACTTCATCTCAGTTAATGTAATCATACACATATTGTGCATCACTAAGAACTTTTTAGGCTTGTAACGGGGCCTGGCTAACAATGAACTCATGGTTTTTCTTTAGATTCAAAGTTAGGTTCTAAGAGAGCACTTACCTCATATTTTCTGATAACCCATGGCTTTATATTTTATAGCCCCAACTTTCATGTCTTCCATTCTTTAACAACACATTTCTTTTTGTACATAGTTGCTATCAGCTTTTTTTTTTTTTGGAGCTAAACGAAATTACATTGGTACTGTAGCAACTTATCGCAATTGAGTATGTGTTGTTATTAGTATTCTTGAATAAAAAATTTCACCCAAGAATCCTCCTCCCCCAAATTAGGGGTAAATTTATCTTAACCCATGCTCTCCTACAATCTAAGATAAGGTGATTATTAATTTTATTCGACTCGGGTTTCAAAGACAATTTATTCACATTAGGCTCAATGGGGTGTAAGAGATTTATTTTAGTAATAGGTTGGCTATTTGGCTCAATGGATAAGAAAATCAAAACAAGGCCTTGATCATTTCCACATTCAGTATGTACTCAAACAGTCTAAGAATCATGCAAAATCAGGAAATTAAGAACAATCGTTCTCTCACAATCAAAGGTTCACACAACTTACCGAATGTTTATGAAGTATTTGGCTTACCATACCATGATTTTTGTTCAGACATGCTAACATCTTCACTCTTGTGCTTTCAATTCATACTTCATCACTCATAAGTACGATTGTTACATAAGTACTTATAATATAATGTAATTGATTTTCTCTATTTTATGAAATCCCTGTTTCCACCCGCATCCACTGAATTGCCCCATCTTTGGTTTCCTGCTTGAAGGGCCTAGTTTATTTATCCTTTTTCCCCAAATTTCTTTGCACAGAGATCAAATAACAAACTACATTACGATAAGAGATGCAAAAGTTCGTGAGCAAAATAAATGTTAATCTATTTCTAGCAATGAATTCATTAGGATACCCTTCCCCAGATCTTTAGAAAATAACCATTTTTCAATACATTACCCTCTAAATATTATATGGGTGATCAAACCATAGTAGCAGGAAAGCACAAAGAAGAATAATAGAAACATGATTGCATTAAATTGATAATAGGAAAGAATTACATTACAAGAGTTTGACCTCTACACTCCCAACAAAAGGGGTTTAGTCTCTCATAGTCATGAGAGACTTTACACTTTAGGGGGTTGATGTAGATGGGAGAAGGTGATAGATAACTAATAACAAGAAAAGATGGGAATGGTTAAAGAGAGGATTTCCCGTAAGGGATAGACACAGTGTGTGGCTTCCTGTTCCCTTTCCTTCTGCTTTCTCCTCCTTATATAGGCACCAGGTAACTTACTTTTGATGATGACTTTGCGCGAGCTTTCGCGTTAAGCACGCCTTTGGACTTCTTTGTGAGCCTTATGCACGCTAAGCCTGTAGTGCACACTTAGCCTGTAGTGCACTAAGCCTGCAATGTGGGCTAAGCCTGGAGTGCACACTAAGCCTCCATCGCGCGCTTAGCGAGCTTCCGATTCTTCCAACTTTTTCTTCAAGGTTTTTTTTTTCAGTTTTTGTATCAATTTTTCCTCAAAACACTTGAAAGCTTCTTCTTTTGAGTTCTGCTAATCAAAAATAGCAAAGATGTTAATTTCTTAATTATTTCATTAAAAACAATAATAATGTAAAGAAATTGAAATCGTTCTTAGTCAAAATTGACTATAAAATTAGCTTATATTTTGTTGTTATCACTCCTTTTGTGAGCATCAAAACACATGTCCCTGAACATCAAGATATCTTTTTGTTGTCATGTTTTGTTCTATATCTCAACATTTAATTAGTTTTATTAATTTGAGTGAAATTTTTTAGTGCTTCATTTTGGTTATGTTTATGTTCTCAGGAAAAATAGTCAAAAAGTGAAAAATCTTTACCTTGCTTGTTTGTGCTATGGGCGCACAGTATGCTTCCTGTAAGTATTGTATATTTACTTTGAACCTTGTTTGAAAACTAAATGAAAGAAAAAAAAATGTTTTTAAAATCAATATTTTTCTTTTCTTTCATTTCATGCCATGCCAATAGTAAATTGGTAATATAGAATTGAGTACTAATAAAAAAAAAAGTTGCCAATATGATACCATCTGCTCTATTTTGAGCCATGACCAAGCAATACTTACAATGCACGAGACAGAGCGGAGTGGTACTATTCACATTATGAAGATTTTGTTGTCCATTTTGAAATTTTTAAATGTATTCTTAAAGTTTGGTTGTTACAACCCACTGAGCCAAAGGCAGTCAATGTTGACACTTAGCACTTTCAAGAAATTAAAAAAAAATGATGAATATAGTGTCGTTCGAATCTGATTTTCTTCTAGCAAATCAATGTTTTCCGCGTATTGAAAAGATCTGTGTAGAGCCATCTGCTTTTTGTTTGCCACGTTGCATCATAGAAGTAATAGATCTGATCTCCAACTACTTTAAGTTGCTGGTTTTTACTTTTCTTAAAAAAAAAAGTTGTTCAAATAATAGGATGCAAAAAGAATCTTGTTATAAGACTGAGATAAATAATAACTAAATATATTTACTAACAAGGTACTGCTTTTAAGATCATGTTTGCTAACAAGGTTCAAAGTAAATATACACTGCTTACTTCTATTAGCTTGTTTGACTTTTGACTTTGGCTATTAGACTTTAGAATTTCAGGATTTATGTTTTGATGCATGAACAAATAATGGCAAAAAAACGTGTCTTGTTAACAAGTATGCATTGGGAAAAAGTTAACTGTAAACATGTTTTGCTCTTTTTATATGTTTTGGTAAATACTATAATCCTCAAATAAGTGACCGAATAAATATTTGAATACTCAACATTTATGTCCAAATAAGGTCAATATCTCACTAGGGTATTCTGATTCATGTTTTTGCCACCGGAAGACTATTCTGTTTCAATCATATCCTTATGCTTGTGAATTGTGATAATGTCTTCCTTATAGAACCACGTTTACTCTGTTTCTCAGTATCGTGTGTTGCCGTCATGAGCTCTGTAAACTTAGGAAGTATAAAGGAAAAACGTCTTCCATTAGATTATAGCCAACTCAAACTATTGTTACAGGGCTATTCACAACATGTTTTGACTACTTCTAGAAATATATTTGATGTGATTTTTCATGTCTTTACTGACACCACTAATAGTGTGTTTTGATCCAAATTGAGAATCCACATTTTAATGCAAATCTACATTCATTTTTTTCATAAAAACATAGAAAAGCATTTTATGTGCGTTGGATGCTACAGACACCAATCCAAACAGGCAGTAATTATGTGCGTTGGACGTGATACACTGTCTTGCAAATGCATTTCTAAACACAATCACACATGCCATTGGGATCTATATAAGGCATCTGTTACACAGTGTAAAGTAGCTTTACTTGGCATAAGGTTATTCACTTTCTCATTTTCACAATTCTTTGCAACAGTTATAGTAATGGTAGTAGTATTCATCCCACGGTTAAATTCAAAACTCAAAATGTCTCAACTACAATTCTTTGATATCACTCATTGCAACTTGAAATATAAGAGAAGTAAAATAGAATGAATCCATTATTTTACTGAACTGCCGCAGTGTCAGGCTCACCTCTTCTTTGAGCTAACATTTTCAAGTTCAGAAAGCCTCACAAATATGTCTCACCTCATTTATATTATTAGGCCTTTTTATTTTATAAAATGATTGAATATGATTATATTATATCTCTTTTTTTTATATTATATCTCTATTTTTATGTTAGGTTCATTTATTTTCCTACTCCTCATACAAGTGATAGACTTTGCAATGTATTGACTGACTGTTTAATGGATTGGAATATTGACACAAAATTGTCCACTATCACCCTAGATAATTGTACCACAAATGATGCTATGATATATAAAATTAAGGATAAATTGCACTTAGGTAGTTTGCTTAGGGATGAGTCTATACTTCACATGTGTTGTGCACACATGCTTAATTTCATAGTAAAAGATGGATTGAAAGTGGTGAAAGAAGGTGTAGAAAAGATTCGAGATAGTGTGACATATTGAACAACAACATCTAAGAGGAAGGAAAAATATAAGGAAACGATTAAACAGTTGAGAATCCCTTACACTAAGAATTTGGCCTTAGATTGTCCAACTAGGTGGAACTCAACTTACAAAATGCTTGAAATTGCCATAGGATATGAGGATGTATTTTGTTGATTAAAGCAACGAGAGTCTCAATATACTTGTTTGCTAAGTACTTTACAGTGGCAATTTGCAAAGGATGTTTGTGGGAGATTGAAGTTGTTCAATACTATCACTGAATTATTTTCTTTTACTAAACATCCAATTGCTAATTTGTATTTTCCAAATATATGTGAGATTAAGTTGGCAATCAAACAATGGATTACCTCTCCTAACCCAATGATTCAACAAATGGCAAAAAATATGATGCTCAAATTTGATAAATATTGGGGTGTGATTCATAATGTGATGGTAGTTGCCACTGTTTTAGATCCTAGGTACAAGATGGAGTTTCTAGAGTATTATTATGAAAAATTGTATGAATATGACTCTTTTACTCAAGTGAGGTGCATTCAACAATTGTGTTATGACTTAGTTTCTGATTACCTAATGAAAATGAACAAATACTCTTTTGGTAGTAATATTGGTGATGTTACTGGTAGTGAAGTTGTTGGTGATGCATTATCTGAGTATGATAGATTTATTATAAGGAAAAAAGGGCTAGAAGTTCTTATGCTAAATCAGATTTTGACCACTATTTAGAATAAGAGGTTTTACCAAGAGCTGTTGACTTTGATATTTTGATGTGGTGAAAGTTTAATGGTGTCAAGTATCCAACACTTCAAGTAATTGCTAAGGATATATTAACTATTTTGGTATCTACCATAGCTCCAGAATTTGCATTTAGCACCAGTGGTCAAATATTAAGCCCACATCGTAGTCGACTTCAATGTACTACTTTAGAGCCTTTAATGTGTATTAGAAGTTGGTTGTGGAGTGCTCAAAATACTGGTAAAATTTTATTCATATATGTTGTTAAATTAATATTTGTGTTTATTCAACAAACTAATACTTGTAATGTAT
This sequence comes from Glycine max, assembly GCF_000004515.6. Taxonomy (NCBI): domain Eukaryota; kingdom Viridiplantae; phylum Streptophyta; class Magnoliopsida; order Fabales; family Fabaceae; genus Glycine; species Glycine max. The sequence continues at coordinate 35,398,123 of NC_038245.2, forward strand.
TTTTATAGGTTCTACAAGCTATAAAGTTGTTGCTGAATGTGCTACTGTAATGAATGAAATGGTTTGAGATGATGAAAACAAATAATATTCTGTATAACAATTTAAGTTGTTTCTTTTTTTATTATGTAATTTGAAAGAATGAAACATGTTTAAGTTGTTGAATTAGAACTTAAAGGACAACAACAAGGTATATTAGTATCTCTTTTTTTGCTAAACATAATCATATGCTACTTATTGTTGGGACAACATATATTTAGATGGTATAGTATTTTAGGAGAAATTAAATATGCATGTCCTTAATTCCTCATGCAATACCCAAATTTTATGATTTTAATTGAATTGATTGATTTGTTTTAGTAATTTTTTTTAGCAAACACATGTCTGATATATTGAATTTGGCTTTGTTATTATTTTTTTTCTACGTAACTGCATTTTGACCCCATTTTTTCAGTAAGTTATAATATTTTTTCTTTTTTTTTTTTATAAATTTTAATCAATACTAGCGGGGGCGGGACTGGAAAACCTGACCCCTAATGGGGACGGGATGGGTACATATTTTTTAATTTCGGCAGGGATCGAGGACAGAGTCGGGGATCGGTCACAAAGTCAGGGACATGGGTGGGAAATGCAATACCCGTCTCCGTCCCGTCACATTGCCATGACTACTTATATTTAGGTGGACTTAGAATTGTTCATTGCTTGTTCTTCTGCATATTAAGTCTGCATATATCATTTAAAGAGAGATTTAAAATTTGTTAGGAGAAAATTTTGAAACTTAATTCACCTCCCTCCTCTCTTAAGTTATTGAGGCCACTTGTTTAACAAGTGATATCAAAGCTTAATTCTTGTATAAAGTTTAGAAACTTCAAGAATAGTTATGGCTTCATCAAACTTTCTATTTCCCGAAAGGAACTCTATGAATAGGCCTCCTATATTCAATGGTGTGGGTTATCATTACTTGAAAACCCAGATGCAAATCTTCATAGAGGCTATAGATTTAAACATTTGGGAAGCCATTGAAATCGGTCCTTACATCCCTACTATGGTAGCAGGAAATGCAACTATAGAAAAACCCAGGGAACAATGGGATGAAGAAGAAAGGAAAATGATACAATATAACTTATAAGCCAAAAATATAATTACATCTGCATTAGGCATGGATGAATATTTTAGAGTATCAAATTGCAAGAAAGCAAAAGAAATGTGAGACACATTGCAAGTAACCCATGAAGAAACAACTGATGTAAAAGAGATGTGAGACACATTAGCCTAACCCATGAATATGAATTGTTTAGAATAAATCAAAATGAAACCATACAGGATATGCAAAAGAGATTCACACATATAGTAAATCATCGTGCATCATTAGGAAAGATATTTCCTAATGAAGATCTCATTAACAAAGTTCTGAGATGTTTAAGCAGGGAATGACAACCAAAGGTAACTGCAATTATAGAATCATGAGATCTTACTAACATGTCTCTTGCAACTCTTTTTGGAAAGCTTTAGGAACATGAAGAAAATGACAAGAAAAAGAAAGGAATCGCACTTAAAGCTTCATCTTCAATCCAAGAAGAAAGTGATAAAGAGGACTTGAATGAAATAGAAGAAGATGATGATTTTAATTTCTTCGTGAAGAGATTCAATAAATTCCTAAGAAACAAAGGAAATCAAAGAAGATCAAACTTCAAACCAAAGAAAAGAGGAGAAGATTCATCTTCTGTTCCAAAGTGTTATGAATGTTATCAACTAGGACATCTGAGAGTTTATTGCCCTAGTTTCAAGAAAAGAATGGAAAAATCTGAGAGGAAAACCTTCAATGATAAAAAATCAAAGAAATCTTACATCACTTGGGAAGATAACGATATGGATTCATTCGAAGACTCAGAAAATGAAGTCGTGAATCTAAGTCTCATGGCCAAAAATTATGAAAGCGAAGAGGTAACATCTTCTAACAATAACTTATCTATTTCCTTTGATGAACTTTAAGATGCAATCACTGATTTACACAAGAATCAGTCAAACTTGCAAAACTAGTTTCATTTTCTAAGAAAACTATTTCAAACTTAGAAAATGAAGTTTTGAAATTAAATGAAGAATTAGAAAATTTCATAACTGAAGTCAAAACTTTAAAATCAATTGACACAAATCAATCTTCTACCATAAAAGTAATACAAGATAGTAAAGAAGCATCTAACTCATGTAAATGATGTAGCAAGTTTATAGAAGAAATCAAGGATTTGAAAAACTCTTTTGCCAAATTTACTATTGGAAAAAATAATTTAGATATTATACTAGGAAAGCAAAGATATGTGTTTGATAAGGCTGGATTAGGATATAGACCTGACAAACAACAAAAATTATATAAAAATTTCTTTCCATCTACTCAAAAGAATAGTTCTCCTTTCTTAACATGTTTTTACTATGGAAAGAAAGGACATAGTGCATCAACATGCTATTTTAGGAAAAATAGTAATAATATTAAAATGATGAGTTCCAAAAGGATCTTTTATCAAAACTAACATTCAAGGACCCAAGAAAGTTTGGGTACCTAAGTCATAAACATGATTATATAGGATTCTTTGAAGAAAAGTTGGTACATTGATAGCAGATGCTCTAAACACATGATGGTCTTAAGCATAGTCTACTAAGTGTTAGTCAATTATGTGATAAAGGCTATCTAGTATCATTTGACTCTCATAATTGTGTTATTGAAAAAAACATGTTAGAAATATAAAACATATAGGTTATCGAACAAATAATGTATACATGATCAATTTAGATAAAACATCAAATCATGATCAATGTTTTCTTGGTAAAGATGATGATTCTTGGTTATGGCATAGAAGAATTGCCCATATAAACATGGAACATTTAAATAAACTATTTTCCAAGGATTTAGTAATTGGTTTACCAAAACTTAAATTTGAAAAAGATAGGTTATGTGATGCTTGTCAAAAAGGAAAACAAGTAAGGGTTTCCTTCAAATCAAAGAATATTGTTTCTACAACTCAACTCTTACAACTTTTGCATATGAATCCTTTTGGCCCCTCTAGAACTATGAGTTTTGGAGGAAACTATTATGCTCTAGTTATAGTTGATGATTACTCAAGATTCACATGGACATTATTTCTCACTCATAAAAGAGATGATTTTCATGATTTCAAGAAACTTGCTAAAATCATTCAAAATAAGAAAAATCTTAAAGTGACATCTATTAGGAGTGATCATGGAGGAGAATTTGAAAATAAAGATTTTGAATCCTTTTGTGATGAAATGGCATTGAACACAATTTTTTTGCACCTAGAACCCTTCAACAAAATGGAGTAGTTGAGAGGAAAAATATATCTTTAGAAGAGATAGCCAAAACTTAGCTTAATGATACAATCCTTCCTAAATATTTTTGGGCTAAAGCTGTAAATACTGCATGCTATATAATGAATAGAGCTTTAATTAGACCAATCTTGAAGAAAACTCCATATGAATTGTATAACAGAAGAAAATCGAACATTTCTCATCTTCATGTGTTTGTATGTAAGTGTTTTATGCTAAACAACGACAAAGACAACTTAGGTAAGTTTGATGGAAAATCTAATGAAGGTATATTCCTTGGCTATTCGTTGAATAGTAAAGCATTTAGAATTTATAACAAAAGAACTATGATCATTGAAGAATTCACCCATGTTGCCTTTGATGAAACTATCCCTATAAGGCCAAGAAAGGAAACTTTTGATGATATTTTAGATTCTTTAGAAGGTATGCATATTCATGGTGAAGAGCACGAAGGCAAAGGAAAGGGAAATGATGAAGACTTTCAAATTGACGAAACAAAAACATGTATAGATCTTCCAAGAGAGTGGAGAACTTCAAGATACCATCCTCTTGATAACATCATCGGTGACATATCTAAAGGGGTAACAACTAGACACTCTCTCAAAGATGCTTGCAATAATATGGCTTTTGTTTCTTTAATTGAACCTAGAAATTTAAAAGAAGCCATAATTGATGAACACTGGATAATTGCTATGCAAGAAGAGTTAAATCAATTTGTAAAAGTTTGGGAACTAGTTGACAACCCTGATAATCATCCAGTTATAGGAACTAAATGGGTATTCAAAAACAAATTGGATGAATATGGAGTAGTAATTAGAAATAAGGCTAGGCTAGTGGCCAAAGGATATAATCAAGAAGAAAGAATAGATTGTGAGGAAGCCTATGCTCCAATAGCCAGATTAGAAGCCATTAGAATGTTATTGGCTTTTGCATTCATAATGGACTTTAAACTCTATCAAATGGATGTTAAAAGTGCCTTTTTAAATGGTTTCATCCAAGAAGAAGTATATGTGGATCAACCTCCTGGCTTTGAAAACTCCGAAAAGCCCAATCATGTCTTTAAATTGAAAAATGCTCTATATGGTTTAAAACAAGCCCCTACGGCTTGGTATGAACGTCTGACCAAATTTCTTTTTGAAAAGGGCTTTTCAAGAGGAAAGGTTGATACCACCCTTTTTATTAAAAGAAAATTGAATGATATTCTCTTAGTACAAATATATGTTGATGATATCATTTTTGGTTCAACTAATTCTCTTTGCAAAGAATTCTCTCAAGATATGCAAAATGAATTTGAAATGTCAATGATGGGTGAGTTAAATTTTTTCCTTGGACTGCAAATAAAGCAAACAAAGAATAGAATATTTATCAGTCAGTCAAAATATTGCAAAGACCTAATTAGTAGGTTTGGGATGGAAAATGCTAAACACATGGTCACTCCTATGAGTATTGCTTTCTATCTGGATAAAGATGAAATCGGTCAGTCAATAGACATGAAGAAATATAGAGGTATGATCGTATCTCTTCCTTATTTATCTGCAAGTAGACCTGATATAATGTTTAATATTGTATGTGTGCAAGATTTCAAGCAAATCCCAAATAATCTCAACTTAGTGCAGTTAAAAGAATCATGAGATACTTATTAGGCACTATCAATCTAGGATTATGATATCCTAAGAATTCCTCTTATAATCTAATAGGATACTCTGATTCTAATTTTGTCGGGTGCAAAACTTATAGAAAGAGCACTAGTGAAACTTGTCATTTTATTGGCTCTGCTCTAGTATCATGACATAGTAAAAAAACAAAATATTGTTGCTTTATCCACTGCTGAGGTGGAATATATTTTTTATGTAAGTTATTGTGCACAAACACTTTAGATGAACAACAACTTTCTGACTATGGATTAATACTTGATCATATTGCCATTCGATGTGATAACATGAGTGCAATCAATCTGTCTAAAAATTCTATTCTGCACTCGAGAACCAAGCATATTGAAATTAAGCATCGTTTCTTGAGAGATTATGTTCAAAAAAGGGATTGTGTACTAGAATTTGTTGACACAAAGAATCAGTTAGCTGATATCTTTACAAAACCTCTCCCCAAAGAAAATTTCTTTGCTATTAAAAGAGAATTAGGACTCCTAGACATAAATAACTTAGATACATAGCCATTTTGTTTGTTTATTTTTTTATTATTTTTCTTATGATTATTTTTTATGATTATGCTTGATAGTTATGATGATTATTTTTAATGATTGTTTATGATTGTGTTTTGATTGTTTTTAATGTTTGTTTTTGATTGATTTTTGATTATCTTTAATGATTGTGTTTGATAGTTATGATGATTGGTGATTGTTTTTGATGATTGTGTTTTTGATTGTTTATAATGCTTGTATATTTTGATTTACTGAATGTGTATTTTTGTAGGTGAAAAATAGTTAATTTTAATGATTATTTCACTTGAAATTCCATGTTTTAGGGTCTGGTAATCGATTACCACTCTCTGTAATCGATTACCACAGAACAAAGCCCTTGTAATTGATTACAATAGGTTGTAGTTGATTACCAGAGGATTTTTGGCAGTTACAAGATAAGCCTGTAATCGATTACCATGAGTTGTAATCGATTACAGCTCGTCTCTGCCTATAAAAGCTGCACTTTTTTCTCTCCTTGCGCAGAACCCCTTTTTCCTTCTTCTCCTTCATGGCGCCCTCCATACCCACATCTTTAAATCTCCATATCTTTCTCATTTCTTGTCCAAATCACTTCAAACAAAGTACAAATTTCATCTTTTTCAATTCTCTACAAACTCCACCGAAAATAGAATATGCAAAAACAATCTGAAATGGAAGAACCATCAAAGAAGAGAAAGGGCTCAACCTCCACAACCACCGCTGCAGGACAACGCTGCCACAACACATCCGATGACCCACCAACACCACCTAATCCCTCTCTTTCTTTTCCACAGTCCTTAACTCTTTTTTTCTTCTGATGAATAGCGTCAAAGGTGCTAATCCCTATTCTCAAATCGCGTCATCCTTGATCCTAAATATATAGACATAGAATTCTTTGAAGGGGAAACCTTTGATTGTTATCAGGTTTTTCAAAATTCTGAGTTAATTGCTTTTATGTCTCTTAAACTGTCATTCTATCCTGAATTAGTTTGAGTCTTTTATAGTAATCTACAAATTAGGGATGGTGTCATTTTCTCCGAGGTGCATAAAATACCAATTGTAGTTGATCAATCTCTGTTTTATTCATTGACAAAACTAAGTAGTCAGGGTGTTCCTTTTGATGGCACTTTGGTTGATGATTGGAGGCATATCTATTCAACTCATGATGCACATAAAATGGTCTATAATGAACATGCTGATATGACCGGCAGATTGCTTGCTGGATCATTCACCTTTGAACGTCATATCATGCATTATATTCTGTGTCGTGTTTTGCTTCCACGTTCCACAAATCTTGCTCAGGCCTCTGAGGAAGATTTAATTATGCTATGGGTTCTTCAAACCGGTCGCCAAATTGATTGGGCCCATCTTGTCAGGTACCGTGTGCATAAGGCATTATGGGCCAATGCACCTCTTCCTTATCCTCATCTTGTCACTTTTTTTCTTTAGCATTTTAATGTTCCTTTAGAGGATGAACCATTTGTTTAAGTCAAATGTTCTTTTGCTATTGGTGCTAGTGTTGTTGCCTCCTTTGGATACCGAAAGGATTTGGAAGGCCAATGAGTGCGTAAACAAGACCTTCCACCTTCGATTCCTGATGAACGCACACCTTTCCCACCACCACAACAGGATTCCTCATCTTCCTTACCGAATGATGTTCTCACTGAACTTAGGGATCTTTGGGCTTTCATCGGTGATCATTTCGATGCTATGGACTCACGTATCACACGTCTTGAAGACGACATGAGTTTCATTTGTCGCTACTTTGATCCTCTTGCGGATCCATAGCATATTCTTTTTCATCCTACTTTTATCTAGTATTATAAGTCGTTAATTTTCTGGACATTTCACTATTTTTGCATTGTATTTGCTTTGGATATTTATCACTTAGGTACTTTGTGTTTGCTTTGCATATTTTAGCACTTGGTTATTTTGTGTTTTCTTTGGATATTTTAGCACTTGGTTATTTTGTGATTGCTTTGGATATTATGGCTTAGTTGTTTTGTCTTTGCTTTCGCTATCCCTCATTTTTTGACTTAGTTGAGAAATCTGTGCATGCTTTAGTTCGGTTTTATCGATTTTTTGGTGTTGCCAAAGGGGGAGAGATGTAAGCAAAAATGGGTAGTATATCTTTTCTGACAAACATATTAGCCAATAAATTGCAAACTTAAGGGGGAGTGCTTGTCTCGCAAATAGAATATTTTTTTAACCATACTTTCAGATAGTTGTCACATCAAAAAGGGGGAGAATGTAATTGCATAGGTTGTATAAAGGTTTTGATGATGCCAAAGATTGAAACAATTCAAAGTTTACTACAAGTTCAAGTCAAGATCAAGAGAAATGATTCACGTTAGTCCATTATTTGTTAAAAAATCTCTTAATGGTTGAAAAGGTTTGGCCTTAAAAGCTTAATTCTCAAAATCTCTTATAAAAAGTTTTAAGTGTTTTATACTTTTGAAAATAATATATTTCTCTAGTAATCGATTACCAGAGACTGTAATCGATTACCAGAAGCCAAAATTGATTTTACAAGTTGTTTCAGAAAGTTTGAATTTAAATTTTAAAAGCTGTAATCGATTACTACCTTTGTGTAATCGAGTACCAGTAACGGAATTTCTGAAATTCAAACTGAAAAGACATGGTTCCTCATTAAATAACTGTGTAATCGATTATCAAAGATTTGTAATCGATTACCAATGAGAAAATTTCAAAAATAACTCTGAAAAATCACATCCTTTCATGAGTTTTCGAAAAATCATCAAAGACCTATATATATGTGACTTGTGTTCGAATATATTTGTTTCTTATTCAACTACATATGTTTATTTTAGCTTAATTAGTCCATCATCTTATTTCCTGTATTCGATCTTGTAGAATATGCCGGTTATTTGTTAAAAAAAAAAAACATCAAAACTGTTTCTTAATTAATTTTAACAAGCTAATTATAAAGGCGTGTAATGACTTTAGTAGACACAATTTTACTACTATACAAATCACTAGCACATAATCTCAAATTCTTGAATAACTGATTGGTTGGAGCTGGTATTTAAGTCATCAGCTTCATACAACAGCCAATGACGAAGGAGCAACACTGGTTTCTTAGCCACATTAACTTTGTAACAATATTTTGATTTTGATGTCTGTAAAAAGAATAGTGAAATTTCTTCATACCAAATATTTGTCCTTTTCTTTGTGTCATCATCTTCTATATCTAGATGTTCATTTCTAAGTCGCTTTATTAATTATGTGCAATCAATATGAACCTAATTTGCTCTTTCGTCTTTTCATTTGTCATTACTTCCCAAAAGCACGATTCCCTGTCATTTATCGAATGATTTGAATTTTTAATCATGCAATTCGAGAACTTAAAAGATATTACAATACGCAAAATATGATTAAAATCAAAATCCTGTCATCTCGAATTAGTCTTGTTTGTGAGACAAGACTTATAACTGCACAAGTTCAATGTTCTTCAATACTCTTTAGTCTTTACCCTCATTTCATATCCTTTTTTCTCTCTCCTATCTTGTAAATCTTATTATTAGTCTCGGAGAAATAAAAATCAAAATATGAAAGCATACAATGGAAGTTTTACTACATATTTCTCTGTATTTTAACTATTTATAGGTAACAGTGGAACAAAATTGAAATGATCAGGTTTTGTAATATATAGTACTTGGTTAATTGCTATTGGAGATAGAGAATGTGTCGGCAAATGTTGACTTGATTAAGCCTCGAAATTGTTCAGGATCAGGGAAAAAAGTCTCCTCTCCATGGTTAGAGGAGACAAAAATTTGCATCAACTAGATGAATTTAAGTGTAGGTGAACTTTGAAGATTCTTCTCTTATATCTTTAACAAGGGCTTTTACATAAAATAAGATTTTTATATTAGGTAAGAAAAAATTATAGATATTAAAATGCTAGGTGAAGGTTTAAATATATATGATCATTTGCAATTGTGAGTCTGGTCTTTAATTAAATGGTCACGACAAAGATTTTTTAAGAGCACCTGCTAATAAAAATGTTTAAAAATGGACCATTCAGAGCACACCAAAAAATAATCATGTTGCATTTGGGATTTTTGAACTGTGGTATACTTATTTTTATGGATGATTGATGCCAAGAAAATTGACAAACAGTGATACCTATGGTACAAAACTAAGCCAACAATTTCCAAGTTGGTACCCTTCTAGTGAGGTAGAAGTAGAACATTGTCTCAAACGATAATATATATATATATATATATATTAAGTTATCATTTAGGAAGGGTTTTCATGCTTGGTTTATATATGCTTATTTGTTTATTCTCATTTCAACTTTCAACTCTCTTTTGCCATAAATTATGAACATATACTGCACAATCACAATTATCTATTGCATTATATATTAGTATGCTTGTGCACTATTTCAATGCCAAATATTCTCTCCCTTCTGTGTCTATTTGTTATTCTCTAGTTCATATCTGCTCTAGGGAAATCAATCTTACCATTAAACTGAAATTGTGACAGAAAAAGGCAAAATGGAGAGCAAGCCACTAGAAAAAGCAAAACCAAAATACAGAAAGGGCTTATGGTCACCAGAAGAAGATAATAAGCTCAGAAATCATATCATTAAGCATGGTCATGGCTGCTGGAGCTCTGTCCCTATTAAGGCAGGTTAGTCCTTTTTTATTCCCTATGATTCTTTATCACTCATATCAGTAACATATTCATGATGTATACCTATTTCCTACTACTACCTAGCAAAGGTTCACTATTCTTGGCTCTTATGCTGTCATATATCATTCCTTGGTTTCTCTTATACCTTGAACTTATGTGACTTCAGATTGAGTAACCAAGTTGAAATGTGTGCATGCTTCACAGTTTTTGGCACTAATAAATTTGACATATCTAGTGAAATGAATTAGCAGTTAAGACACTCTCTGGTTGAATCAATTCTAAGAACTTTGTCCTATCAATTCAAAATTAGAAAAAGGTGAAATGTGGTTAAAACTTAAAAAGTTCAGAATCTTCATTGTGAAGCATTTGATTTGCTAACTTCTATACTTTATGGCTCATTAGATAGGTATTTTGAGCCAACATTATATGTCTCTAGTAAAAATCAAAATGTTGAACTTTAGAAGAATTATGATGGATGTTGGTTGTGAATAACTTTTTATTATTCCTTATTTATGTAGTATTCATATCATGTGAGTTTGTATTTATTTGATTTGATGTTGAGTTGCTAACTAACTACACTTAAATATCTAGGCTTGCAAAGAAATGGGAAGAGCTGCAGACTAAGGTGGATTAACTACTTGAGGCCAGGATTGAAGAGAGGGGTGTTCAGCAAACATGAGAAAGATACAATCATGGCCCTACACCATATGTTAGGAAACAAGTATGCAAGCACAATATTTTTTTTCTTAATTTTTTTAAAATTTTAATGATTTCAAGTTTACTTTCAAGTTTGAAGTAAATTTTGTAATTTTAGTCAGAATACGGTACCCAATAATTAGTGCAAATGGACAAGTCAAGGAAAACATTTTTTTTTCTTTTATCTTTTTTCGAGGCCTTTAATTAAAGAATGCAATTGGATAGGCCAGCTAACTATTTCTATTTAACTTTATTTTGCAGAAGCAATTGGGTTCTACTTAAATACTAAGGAAAAATAGATAAGACGGTCAAACCATGAACTGGCATGGTTAGCAAGTTCTATTTTTAAAGGAGGGAAAGTTGTGAACGTACATAGAAAAGACAATTGTTCTAGTATTCTTTTTGTTTTAATTTAAATTAATTCTGCCCCAATATCAATTGTTTTAGATGTCTCCATCATATATAATTAACAAATAGTTTATTAAATACCACTGTTTTACACGCCAATATACTTAGGTATTCTTTCCTCGTGTATGCTTTGATATGAAATGCGTATTATTTTTTATAATTGTAAAGGGTATAAATATAAATATGTCTACTGCTAATTTAGTTTAAAGGACATCATGATCTTAATTAATTCTACAAAATTAAAATATCGCTATTTATAAATAAGCTCAATTTAGAGAACTTTAAACCTGATAACATTAGTTGATGTCTCAGCTTCATTCCCCCAATTTTATAAAACAAAGTCAACCCATTTTTTTCCAATTAATATGGTGCGGAAGAACAAGGTTTATTGTTACTCATTTTGCAGTGTACACTCTTTGGTTTTCCCTATTTCTTTCCTATAATATTTTTTTTATTAATGGAAACTGATGAAAGCAAATAAAATCATATTGGCCAGGTGGTCTCAGATAGCACAGCATTTGCCAGGAAGGACTGACAATGAGGTAAAAAATTACTGGCATTCATATTTGAAAAAGAAAGTCATCAAAGCTAAGGAAATGGAATCTGATAAACAAATTCAACATGCCGGCTCAAGTTCAGACACAGTGGAAAACGCACTCTCTCCTCAGAAACTTGCAACACAAGATTCAAGTTATGGGTTGTTAGAAAACCTTGACAAATCAATAGCACAAAATGATAACTTTTTCTCGAAAAGCTATAACTTTTCCAAGGAGGCTTATCAGAGTTCTCTACCACTACCAAAACTCTTATTTTCTGAGTGGCTATCAGTGGATCAAGTAAATGGTGGAATCTCAGTGAATTCTGATGATTCCTTGGTCTTGGGGAATGAATTTGATCAAAATTCAACTTTCCAAGAAGCTATAATGCATATGTTAGAAGAAAACTTTGGTGAGGAGTATCATAATCGTCTAATTCACAGTTCAACCACTGAGGTCTATAATTCACAAATAAAGTCAACAAATCAAATGGATGGAAGTGATTTCATGAATTGTATTCCCGGGAATGAGTTACGTAGCAATTTCAGCCTAACCAATCATGGTATGTAGAAGTACTAGGAAGGAGTTTACAAGGCTGCTCAAAAAGGAAGAATAATTTGTAATTAAACATACAGAAAACAAAACAAATTTTAGCAATGTAAAGTTAATGTTCATATTGTTTGAATTGTACTCCTACCCAACTCAAATAAATTCAGTAAGATATGAATAAAGTGTATTTCATTGTGATTCTTCTGGTGTTGTTTTAACATCTTGTGGTTTTCAATGTTCTTTTTGCCTGGAACTGTTTCGCATTTATTGCACTGATTTATATGCTATCTAAGAGTTCTCATCATAAAGCTCAATCTTCCCAGCCTGCAAGGAAACAGAAGTTCAGAACTACACACAAACAATAAACTCTCATGATCATCACTTATTTTGAGAAACAGAACACATAGCAAAATAGTAGCATGTCTCTATTTCAGTTTATTCCTTCACATTTCTCAGCATATGCTTAGAGCCAGATGCATATGATTCAGTCCTTGACCTTGACCTTAGAGTTGCAAAGTTGCAAATGATTTAGAAAAAAAGAATGAAAGTGTGAGAAGGGTAAAAAAGACAAGGAAACAAATTAATAACAAATTTCAAGTTATTGTCGGCACATGTATGCCAATATCCCAGCCTCTTCAGATGGTTAACAGCATGAAAATGGAACTATTATAGCAGAATCATGTAAAATTTCCAGTTAATTGATTCAACTTCGCCTGTAGATGATACTAAACTAAAGCCAAGCATAATAGAGAATTATACTTTACCCAAGTCATCAGTTGAGTAAAGTTTAAACATAATTACTGTGAACTAATTAATTAACAAAGAAACATAATTGGCTTTCTTAATCTCCAAATATATTAACATCAATTAACATATGATAAATATTTTTAATGTCCAAAATCTTTATTGTGATCTTATAATACTGATTCCAATTATCTGTGATTGTGTTTTCAAATTAACACGCCAATCATGAGGATTAGCTGGAGCACAGTGGACAGCAAGTTAGCACTCATCATTTTGCAATTCCCTCCATTTGACAACCATGCCACAATATATACCTACAGATGAGAAAATAAGCACCATAATGTAAAGGAGGGGGAACATGATCAAATGATTAACATACAGACTTACCTAAATAAGAATGTGGATTCTAAAGGTGAGTTGGAAGGAGAAGAATACAATGCAATTCCTTAGGTGAAAAGAACCTAAGTTTCTCCATTAAATGTTAATCACTTACACATTTAACAAAGAAACTTGCTTCAAGCTTAACGATCCAAGGATAACCAATAACCTTAATCCTATTTCTAGCTCTGAGGTTTAATGGGTGTTTTCCCACTGTTCAAGATAAAGAGAGTACCTTTCAATCACAATCTCATCCCAAAATGATAAGGACCAACTTAGGAGCATGGGCCTTGAAGCAAAGCATGGATTTGGTGGACCAATCACAAGAACACGTGCTAATCAAATGGTGAATGAAGTCCAATCTGAAATGAAAAACGTGAAACCCAAACCCAAATTGGTCAACTACTTGAGGAATAAAAAAAAGAGCTAACCTGAAGAAAAGATCCAAAAATAAATCTGATTTGTCATTTGAGTCCAATATTTTTGTTTGAATTTTTTTTTATCAAAATAATGGGCTGAAGTTTATTTTCTTTATTTTTATTATAATTTTTAGTTAGGAATAATATTAGTGGTTGTTGACTTGCTTACAAATATTTAATATCCACTAACTTGAAATATTTTTTTCCATTAAGAGTTTAATTACTAGTAGAAATTCTTGTCATGTCTTAGGACAACTATATGTAACTCATAATTTTAATTTTATCAACGAAGGAGACTTAGATTTGGATGAAATTAGAATTTAGCTTTGTACTAAGTGTGAGAGATTTTCTATCTCTTGGTTATTGTGTAGAATCCTACATTCTTGTTCTTACCAAAATTCAGAACCGTGACACGTCAGGATGAACGTGGTTGAGTGGAGTCCTGAACTTTGCACGTCGGCCTGGAGGGGTGCCTTTGTCAAGAGGACAAGAGGGAAGACTTGCAAAACAAAGAACTCCGATGATCAAGTAAGAATATGAGTTGGGAGAATAAAGTAAGTATATGCTTAAGTAAAACTTGTATGAGCGCGCTCGCGAGAGAGAGAGAGAGAGAGAGAGGCACAGGCTTGTTGCTTGGGTGCTGAGTGTGTGATGGGATTGTGTAAAGGGGTTCAATAAAACATATATTCATATTAGTTAATTTTGTGGGTCCTGGACAGTACATAAGCCCCCCAAGCTTTGAGTCGGCTTGCGGGCAAAAGAGGTTGTCCAATGTTGAAAAAGATTGTCCCATGTCAAGGGAATTTGTCCCATGCTGAGGGAGTTTGTCTGATGTTTAGGGTGGTACTCTTGACAAGCAGAGGGTGACAAGGGAATTTTGCTGCTATCGGGGAGCCTATCCGGGTTATAGTGATCCTTCCCTCATTTTGCTTCTGGGGTGTGAGGAGAGGTAGCAGCGGTGGAGATGCGAAGGTGTTTCTCCGTGTGCAACGTAGCTAAAGTGCTAGGTCATTGTCATCCATCCTGGCCGTTGCAGGCTATGAGTGGATGAGGGACTAAGTTTTGAAATAGAAGTTCTCTCTGACTTTGGTGGCGAGTGTCGCTACGCTTTAGCACTAGGTGAAGCTGGCGAACCCTGAGGACTCCTGTAAGCTAGTCGTTAAGGCTTGCAAGAGTGATGATTTTTTATTTTTGAGGGCAGCACCTAGTTGCCCACCCTTCTTCTTTATGTACAAATGTATGTTTGAGGTCTTGGGTATCATTCTACCCTTGACCACTTTTCAGTGTGCTCTATTGGAGCACTTGAATGTGGCTTTTTCCCAACTTCACTGGAATAGTTGGGCAATGGTGCAGACCTTTGAAATTATGTGTCCTTTCTTGAACATCCAGCCGAGTGCACCGATCTTTTTATTTTTCTTTCAAATGAAATTGTCTGGCAAGATTGGTTGGGTTTCCTTAAACAATGTGTGCAAGAAAACATTTGAGTTTGATTCAAACATATTTTTCCATTTTAAGGACCATTTTTTCAAGTCTTGGTTACTGATGTCATGGCTGATGGTATGCCACTGATGCTTAACAAGGACGGGGAGCTCCGCGTCCTGTTCTACTGGCAATCTGACCCTACCAGGTTCAAGTCATATGATGAGGATCTTGTGACCCTTGTGGAGAGGGTCGACAAAGGAATTTGGGAGCATCTGTCGGCCTCATTGGACGCGCGGGCCATTTTGTCTCTTCCTTCAGCGAGCGATCCTCTCATTGCCTTGGATTGTAAAGTGCCTAACGTCGCCCTTATTTATGTCTGAGGTCGATCTTGACCAAAGAGTACACTTGTTTGTGTTGTTTTTCTTGTTTGTTTTGCAAGTATTATAGGTGACTTCGCCTGGAGGATACTCACGAAGCAGATGGGACCATGCCACCATCTATCGTTGCTCCATCCATTGGAGAAGAGGATCAACCTGGTGGTAAGGTTGGCCCTGTTGTTGTTGGGGCTGAGGTCACCCGCAATGCTTCTTTCTATGTTTTGGCAAAGAGGAAGAAGGATGATGTGCGGGGCTACCTGGCCGCAAAAAGTCCAAGGCCCCTATGTGCCTTCGTGCCCTGAGGCAAGCTGCAGGGTTGATGCCCACTACGGGTCACCTTTTGACTGCGCATGATGTGCCTTTGGCTCCACCGGTCGTCGAGGCTCTTATTGCTACTCCTGCTACTTCTACTCCTTTACCTCCTCCCGTTGTTTCTATTTAGGAGGTTACCTTTGCTGCTGTTGAAGCTACTGTGCCTGCCACTCAGGCTGACTCTGTTGTGGTGTCGTCGTCCACTATCGTGATACCTTTGCTAAGTGCTGGTGTGGCAATCACTGGTGCTCCCATCATGTTGCCCCCTTCCTCGTCAGCTCAATTGGCTTCTCTCTCTACTTTCTTGGCGGCGGTGGCGTCGCCTTCTTCGTTCTCTCGCCCTCGAGTCTTCCTTGATCACTTGTACACCTCTAGTGATGCTAACTTGTTGTGGGGTGCAACTTATAAGCTGGAGCAGAAGACCCCGGTTGGTTTTATGTCAGCCTTCGACAAGAACTTTATTAGGTCAGCTGGGGTGCAAAATGCTATTGACTTTGCCAAAGCTTTTCTCCAAAGGAGTTTGGAAATTATGAAGGAGAATGTACTGCGACACTAAGAGCCTATGCAGAAGGTGGCGTCCCTTTAGGTGAAGGTTGCCAAGTGGAGGGCTACTACTCAAACACTTTGGCAAGTGGAGTGGCCTAAGGTGGCCAATGCCACCATCGTTTTTGCCGAGGTTGTTAGGTCAAACCGCCAACTATCTTCCAAAGTTGGTGGTGTGTTGGCCAAGTTGCTACGGACCCAGCTAGATGGTGATGAACTGTTTAAACACTGTAAGGACATGCAAGCAGAGAAGATGGACTTGGGTGGTAAAGTGGAGAGTGTGGCGGCTGAGAGGGACGAGATTGCCAAGGTAGTTGCTTATTTAGAGGCCCTGCTTAAGGAGTCAGAATCCAAGTTGGCGGAGTTTGAGCTATGGGTTACTAAGGAAAAGAAGGCCAATAGGGAGCTTGAGGAAGAGCTACTTTTGTACAAGAAGGAGGTCGTGTAGCAACATGAAAAAGTATTTCACAAGGCTGTCAGGCAGACCAGCTTCTTCGCAAAGGACCTTGACTTGGGTCTCTTCGATCCCTTCAAGGATGTTAATGATGGTGTCTTGCTTGATGAGGATGACATTGCTGTAGAGGACGAGGTTGTTGATGAAGAGCATGGTGCTGCGGAGCAAGGCGAGGATGTCTGTGTCTAAGCTGCCTTTGTCTTTTTTTTTCTTCTTTGTTGGAATTTGGCTACATAGGCCTTGTAACTATGACAATTATTTTTGTTTTTCTTCAATGCATATGGTTTTCATCAATGACAAATTTTGAACTGTTTGTCTTGTGTGTATGTACGTTGCTTTTGTCTTTGGAATGCTCCATTCATGTGGTCATATGAATAGGCCATCATGATGTATACATCATTGGAAGCAAGACCTTGTAAATGTAGAGATAGAACTATTGTGGTATTGTAAAAAGTAGAAAGACGCAGAGTCATTGCAAGTTTGATTTCAACATGGTTAAAGGTCTTGTCGCCCATCTGGTAGGGATTCCTTCTGTTTTGTGGAGCTTCTCCCGTGATGGTAGTGAGGAGTTAAGTTTGACTTGCCTCTAGTTAAAGGTCTTGCCTAACCAGTGTGGGGACAGGTCGCTTAACCTGCTAAGTTTCTCCTCTGATGGTTATGAGGAGTTAATGTGAGCGACTCTTGAGTGAAGGTCTTGCTTTGCAATTCGGTGGTGGGTCACCTTGACTAGTGAAATTACTCCTCTGATGATTTTGAGGACTAGGTGTAGCTTTGACTTGATTAAAAGTCTTGCCAAATAGTGTGGTGACAGTTTGTTTTATTGAACTTAGGCCTTGGACAATGGTCCTCGTAGTTGCTGCGAGTGAGCAGACCAATGCAGTTCCTTGGGTTTTGTGTACCAAGGGCAGACCTTGGGTTTTGTAGAAGTATGTACCAAGGGTGGGCCTTGGTTTTTACAAGTATGACGGACCATGGATTTCTGATAGGCCTGTATTCTTGCACAGATAAAAGTTAGGAATAAGAAAGATTGTCAGGGACAGACCTTACGTACCTTGAGTTCCCATGGAGATGGAACTTAGTAAATATGAGGGCTCACCAAGGGTGGACCTTGAGCTTTGTCAAGCTTGTGGAGCTATGTCGAGGCTTACCAACAAGCACGAAGCTTGGATTTTGTGGACCTTTGATGATCAACAAGCCTGAAGCTTGGGTTTGACAAGTATTATGCGCAACATAAGTGTTGTGCTCTTGCATACGTGGCACTAATTGTGGGTGGCATGTGTTAGAGACAAATCGACGTGCTTTTGCATACGTTCCCCTTACAAAGTGGCAGGTACTAAAGACATGGTGGTGTGAATCAGTAGGACTCACCAAGGGCAGACCTTGAGTTTTCCAAGCCCTTTGAACTATGGACCAGGGGACTGTCTGACGGGTTTTGGGCATCGTGCTCTTGCATACATACCACTCGTCGTGGGTGGCACACACTGGAGACGTGATAATAAGCTCTGGATGTATTTCACTCGCTGTGGATGGTATACACTAGAGGCTTAGTAGGGTGATCGTGCACACATGCCATGAGTGGTACGTGCTGGAGACTTAGTAGTATGCTCTTAGATATGTGTCACTCGCTGTGGGTGACATATACTGGAGTCATGATGGTAGTACGCTTTTGCATGTATGCCATTTGTCGTGGGTGATATACACTGGAGTCGTGATAGTGATACGCTCTTGCATGTATGCCACTCGCCGTGGGTGGTATAAACTGGAGTCATGATGACGTGTTGGTGCGCACATGTCACTTGTTGTGGGTGGCATGTACCGGAGGCTTAACAGTATGTTCTTGCATATATGTCACTCACCGTGGGTGACATATATTGGAGTCATAGTAGTGTGCTCATGCGCACATGCGCACATGCCGTGGGTGGCATGTACTGGAGGCTTAGCAATATGCTCTTCCATATATGTCACTCATCATAGGCTACATATATTAAAGTCATAGTAATGTGCTCATGCGCACATGTCGTGGGTGGTGTGTAGTAGAGTCACAGTGATACACACTTGTATAAGTTCCTCGTACAAAGTGGCGTATATTGGAGACTTAGTGCAAGAAGAGGGGCTCACCAAGGGCGAATATTGGATTTTAAGAGCCTCGAAGCTATGTCTATGGATGCTCTTGTCTTGATAAGAGAAATGTGAAAAGGAAGGGATGTAGAATTTTATTCAATGTATTTAATTGAGTACAAATTTCCTTGGTTACCCTAGATGTGCCTTGTTAAAAACCCCTCAAGCCAAAACCTTGATTTTTTTACTTTTGGAACAAAAGACCTGAGTAGGGAAAAATGTACAATATTGGGTTTGGAGTGTAGGTCAGCTGAAGTAGAACTTCAGTTGAGTGGCGTTCCACATTCTTGGAATTGCTTTGCCATCCAACTCCTGCAGTCGGTACGCTCCATTGTCAAGGTTGGTTGTGACTCTGAAGGGACCTTCTTAGTTGGGGCCAAGCTTTCATGCTCAGGGATCTTTTCTGGCTTCACCTCGGACTTGCCACATGAGGTCGCCGGGTTGAAAGGCTCGTGGCTGAACCTTTGTATTGTATCTCCTGGATGGTTTCAAGTTCCACCCTCATATTTTCTTCATTTTGTTGTTACTGGAATAGTAGTCTCCTTGTCGATGGTTCCTCGACTTCAACGAAGATCATGGCATTTGTGCCATATGTGAGTCAGTAAGGATTTTCGTTGGTTGCTGTTTGGGGTGAACAATGATACGCCCAAAGTATGTTGTAGAGTTCTTCTTTCCATAGACCCTAAGACATATCGAATCTAGTGTGCAGGGCCCTGAGGATGACTCTGTTAGCTACCTCTGTCTATCCGTTAGTATAAGGATGTTAGATAGAGGTGACTAGGTGCTTGATGCCTAGCCTTTTCTGGAAGTCTTCGTATGTATGTGCTTTGAATTGAGTGTCGTTGTGGGTGACAATGGCATATGAGAGGTCGTACCTACAGATGAGGTGTTTTCAGGTGAATTTCTCCAACTCATTGGTCGTAATTTCCTGCAATGGTCTTGGTTATATCCACTTGGTGAAGTAGTCGATGGCAACTAGTAAGTATTTGACTGCTCTTGAGGCCTTTTGGTAGTGGTCCCAGAATGTCCATTCCCCACATGGAAAATCCTGGGGAGCTCAGACTGTGAAAATTTTTAGGAGTGTTGTGTGGCACATTTGCAAAATCTTGGCATTGTCTGCATCTTCTAGTAAAGTTGAGGGTGTTTGCCCTAAGTGTTGACCAATAGTAGCCAGCTCGCACCGCTTTGGTGGCTAGGAAACATCCTTCAGTATGGAGACCACAGATCCCTTCATGAAGTTCTCTCATGACGTAGTCTACCTATTGGCAGTTTAGGCATTTGAGTGGGGGTGTTATCAACCCTCTTTTGAATAGCTTGCCATCAAGAATGATGTAGTAGCTGGCCTTCCATTTGAGGTGCTAGGCTTCATTCTCGTTTGGTGGCAGGACCTTCCAAATTAGGAAGTTCTTGTAAGGGGTTATCCAATTTGGTTCCTCCTCTTCTCCAACCATAATTTCCTCAACATATAAGGTGGGAGTTTGGAGCGTCTCCTAAATGATGGTCTTGAGATGTCCAACCTTGGTGCTAGCCAGCTTGGAGAGTAGGTCTGCTCGGGTATTGTTTTCCTTGGGGATGTAGTACATTTTGAAACATTTGAAATTGTCGATGAGAGACTTTTCTATGTGATAGTACTTGAGTGGTACTGTTTCCTTGGTCTAGTATGTGTTGGCAAACTATCCTTGGACAAGCTTTGAGTCTGTGTAGCATCGTAGCCTCTTGGCTTCGACTTCTCTTGCTAGCTTCTGACCTGCAATGAGCTCCTCGTACTCTAAAGTTGAGCTTTAGGGATTTCTCTAGAGTGATATTGTTAGGGCCTTCGAGGATGATCCTTGCCCTATTTCCTTTTACGTTGGATGCGCCGTCAATGTAAAAGGTCCACCAATCTAGGTGGTTGTGTTGTTTCCTGTGAATTCTGCCAGAAAATCAACCATGAATTATGTCTTCTTGGGGTCGTGTGGTTCGTACTAAATGTCAAACTCTAATAGTTCGATAGACCAAGCCACCATCCTTCCTGGGAGTTCAGTCTTTCTCAAAACCTGCTTGATAGGGTAGTTCATCTTGACTACCACCTGATGACTCTAGAAATAGGGCTTGAGTCATCAGGCTGAGTTTATGAGTGCTAATGCCACATTTTCGATCATTTGGTAGTTCTTCTCGATGTCATGGAGTATGCGGCTGGTGAAGTAAATATGGAGCTGGTGCTTCCCTTCCTCTTGAACGAAGGCTGAGCTATCGGCTTCGTCAGCTACTGAGAGATACATGAGTAGTGGGGGCCCTAGCCTGGGTCGACTTAAAATTGGCAGTGTGACTATGGTCTTCTTGAAAGCCAGGAAGGCTTGTTCACAAGTCTTGTCCCATGAAAAGGGCTCAGTTTTCTTGAGTAGTTTGTAAAATGGCTTTGCCTTTTTGGCGAGCTTCGAGAGGAACTTAGACAAGGATGCTAGCCTATTGTTCAACTTCTGAACTTCTTGTATGTTGGTTGGGCTACGCATCTCCAATATTGCAGTACATTTGTTGGGGTTGGCTTCAATCCCCCGATGGGTGATCATGAAGCCGAGGAACTTGTCGCCCCCTACTTTGAAAGTACATTGGTCAAGGTTGAGGCGCATGTCATATTTTTTTAGTTCCCCAAAGACTGCTTCCAAGTCTGCCACATGTTGGGGTATGCTTTGAGACTTGATATCCATTTCGTCCACGTATACCTCGACGTTTCATCTTATCTGTTGTTTGAAGACTCAATCCATTAGTCGTTGGTATGTTGCGCTTGCATTTTTAAGATCGAAAGGCATGACCCATAACATTGTAGCAAAAGTTGGCATCTTCAGTGATGAATGTTGTTTTGTCCTCGTCCGGAGGATGCATCCTGATCTGGTTATATCTAGAGTAGGCGTCCAAGAAGTTTAGCGCATGGAACCCGAATGTTCCATTGACTAGCTCGTCGATGCTGGGCAAAAAGTATGTGTCTTTGGGGCATGCCCTATTCAGATCAGTGTAGTCGGTGCACATTCGCCATTTCCCGTTGGCCTTTTTTACCATGACTAATTAGCAAGCCAGGTTGAAAACCTAACCTTTCTGATAAAGTTTGCATGGAGGAGCTTGTCGACTTCTTCTTTGACGGCTTTACACCACTCTTCTCTCATCTTTCTTTTCTTTTGTGATAATGGTTTGGCCTGGGAGCAGATAGCAAGTTTGTAGTAGATTATGCTAGGGTGGATTCCTGACATGCCAGATGGTTGCCAGGAAAATAAATTTGTGTTTCTGCATAGCACATTAGTGATGCGCTAGTGCTCGTGACTAGAAAAGTCCCTACTAAGCGGCGTGCAGTGCCCGGGTTTAGGTCCGAGTTGCAGCTGGACAAGCTCTTTAATGGGTTTCGGGCCTTTGTGGGAGGTGTTCTCTTATAGATCTATGTCAAATTCACCACCTAGGCTGGCTTGGTAGATGGTTAGGGCTCGAATTTGAGTGCCTTCAGCCATTGTAGGGTGAGGCGTGGTAGGCTCTCGAATGGGAGGATACAGTGTTATCTTCAGGCTCTCTACAAAGCACTATCTTGCTTGCTTTTGGACAACCTTGACGGTTACAATCTCCCCTATCAGTGTAGGGAATTTCATCGTCAAATAGGGCGTGGAGATTCTGACTTCAAGCTCATTGAGTGTCTTTCTGCCGATTAAGGAAAAGTATGATGTGTTTGTGTCAACCAGTAGATATATGATGATGAAGCTCTTAGAGAGCTTGCCTTGACCGAAGGTGGTCATTAAGTCCACATAGCCTCTGGTCTTGACTCTCTTGCCTGCAAAACCGAGGAGTGAATCAACATAAGGGTGGACAGTGTCGGGTGAGACCTCGAATCTCTAGAAAGTTTTCCAGTACAAGATATCAGTGAAACTACCCTGGTCGATAAGGACCCTAGACACCATGAAGTTTGCTATAATGATAGGAGGAAGACTTCGGTGTAGGGGTGTGTCGACAAAGTTAATGTCAATGTCCCGAATGGCGTGCAAATGATGTTTTTGGGACTGGCTGGACTATCCCCCATAGGAAAATCCGCTTGCAATGGTGTTGATTAAGCCTTTGATTTGTTGTGCGAGTTCCTATTCAGCTGGAGGAGGTCGCTCATGCCTTTATGGCTGTCGTCTTTGTCTGCCTCTGTCTTCTGCTCTTCTTTTGTCTGCTTCTTGGTTCCTATGTTGCTCATTTTGGTGTCCTTTAGGTCTTGCTCCTACTTGGTGACCGTTTGGTCTCTTAACAAACTAGGCTAAGTACCCAGCCTGTATAAGTTCTTCTATCTTGTCCTTTAGGACTCAAAAGTCTTCGGTGTTGTGACCAATACCATGGTGATATGTACAGTATTTGGTTGCGCTTGACCCTAGCCTGGGAGGTTTTGTTTGGGGTAGCCGAATGGGTGCCTCTAGGTTGAATGCTTCCTAGAGAATCATGGTGCGATTAGGCGTTAGGGGTGTGTAACACCTATACCCAGGTTTCGTCTGACCCTTGTCAAGCTTATGCCTCTTATCCGACTTGTGCAAGTCGGCCTTGGTGTTGGCTCGCGCTTGTCAGGCTTTTGTCTGACTTGGTGGACTTCATTACAAAATCTGAACATTTCTTTCATCTGGATGTAGCCCTTAGCTCGCTCACGCAGCTCGTCCATGCTACTGGGTGGTTTTTTGCACAGACTGTCTGCAAACTTGCTGAGGTGTAAGGCGAGGAGCATGGAATGCAATGCTACCTCGGGGTTGAGATTTCATATTTGGGTTGTTGTGTGCCCAAATCTGTCTATGAACTTTTTGAGGGACTCGTCATCAGCTTGTCGTAGACTGGCCAAGGCAATCGAGGTCATGTGGTGAGACTTGGTAGTGGCGTACTGCATACTGAATCGTTCGACAAGGGTGCTGAAGATGTCTACGGACCTAGGTGGGAGTCCACCATACCAGGTCAATACTGCTCCCTTGAGGGATGTCGGGAAAACACAACATATAATCCTGTCATCGTTGGAATAGAGGTTCGCCTATGTTGGGAAAACACAACATATAATCTCGTCTGGATATGTTGTCCCATTATACCGCTCAAGGTGCAGTGGTTTCTACCCCAAGGGTATGTCTACCTCCATGATGCGGTCGACAAAAGGATATCGACGGACAGTCTGCCTTGGTGGACGATGCATGTAGAAGAGACTTAAATCATGTGTAGTGTTGCCTATGCGTCTGGGGTGTGATTCCCCCTGGATGCTTTTAGGCAAGGTGTGGGAGGATTATTCGTTGTCTTGGGGATGTCTGACACGAGCCTCTAGCTTGTCATGGTCATCCTTTAGCTTTGTCAACTCTTTCTCATGTCGTTGCTCCATCTTCGCGATGCGGCTTTGAAGTTGTTGTAGAGTGTCTGTGTTTGTCATAGCTGCCAAATAAGGATGGGAGTCTGTGAAGGGGGTCTCATGTCTAAGGCCAGACTGAGTGTTAACCATGGATGGATGTGAGAGAATTGATGAGAAACCACAGGGTATGTTTTACCGCAGCCTATGGTGGGCAGCAAATGTTCTTACCAAAATCTGGAACCGTGACACATCAGGGTGGACGTGGTTAAGTGGGATCCTGAAATTCGCACGTCGGCTTAGAGAGGTGCCTTTGTCAAGAGGACAAGAGGGGGACCTGCAAAACAAAGGACTTTGATACTCGAATAAGAATATGAGTTAGGAGAATAAAGCAAGTATATGCTTAAGTAAAGCTCATATGAGAGAGAGAGAGAGAGAGAGAAATAAATAAACTTGTTGCTTGTGTGCTGAGTATGTGATGAGATTGTGTAAAGGGGTTCGATGGAACCTGTACTTATATTAGTTGAGCGTGATTGTCAGTCCTTGTTTGTAGGGACTGTTGTAGCCTTGGAAGATAATTCCTAACTTGTAGATAATAACAGGGAGCTTATAGATAATGTAAGAGATAAACATTTGCTTATAGATAAAAGGTAAAAGATAATTGTACCTTGTAGATAATGTGTGATATTATAGATAATTAATTACCTTCCTATAGATAAGATATTCAAATACATTTTGAATATTAATAGGTTAAAAATAATATGTTTGTTGGGGAGCCTGGTTGCTAAGGGTTAGGCATCCGCACTCCTGTAGCAGCGTGGAGGGTTGACATATGTCTCTGAATGCCATGTAGGATGCCATGTGGATTTTGTGGGTGTTGGACAGTATAATTCTTATCAAAGAATTCATATACTCTATGGAGAATTTTCCTCAACTTATTGATCCTTAGGGATTGTGATGTTGTTCATTCTCATTTCTCACCTCAATCTGTTTTTCCTTTTTTTCTACAAAATTTTTCTTTAATTTTTGTGCCTGGTAAGATGTTGAATTGTGATATATGAAAAAAGAGTCCTCATCATTTGGTATCAAAGCCTAGCATCAAAGTGTGTGTTAATTCGGTTTGGTGCCTTGATCTCATCAATTTTTGAGTTAAGTCCTGGCATCATTTTGTGCGGCTTTAATTTAGATTTGTTCATGCCAATTTTGCTACCTGTTGTTCGTCATATATGGCCAAGTAGTTGTGCTTGTTTGAATTTGTTCATGAATTTTGATTGGTAGTGCCTCAATTTCAAACGGTGGCATGAATTAGAATTTGAAATTGGATTCAAATTTCATTAGCACTTGATTCAGTAATTGAACTGTTTGGTGCCTCTTCCTCGAATTTGTCTGCACACATGATTGGTTCATCAATTCTGATTGGTGCAGTAACGTTTAATTCTGATTGCTAGCATCAAATTCAGTATTTGTATTGCAAAGCAACTTGGATCAATGGTAGATCTAAATTTTCCATACGATTCTATATATTGATACTGTTTACATCCAAGTTTTGGTCCAATTAGAATCTATTTTAGTGCTAGTTGGAATTTGTGTCTATCGCAACCTACCCTTCGGCAGGAGGGCGACGCGGGGCTCATAGGTGCGTCTTCCAAGAAAGAAAAATGTGCGGAGTCGCCACCAACCTTTATTTGAGGAAAACATCGGAAAAACTGGAAAAGGTGTGGTCTACGAACTTTTAGTGTGAAAGGTTCGGGAGTTTTTTTTACGCACGAGGAAGGTATTAGCACCCCACATATCCGTCACAAGGGACAACAACCTTTAATCAAATGTGCAAATATGACTTCAAAATGTTTTATTTTCCCTTTTTTATGTCTTTTTGTGTTTTTATGCTTTTTATGTTTTTTGTATTTTTTATCTTTTTTTGGTCGACAAGGGTGTTTCCCTCGCTCCTACGTATTCCTCAATTGTTATGAGGAAATCAGACCCACGTAGTTCTTTGAGAACTAAACGTTGGTTAAGTTGTTTTGATCTTTTTCCGCAAGATCGATTTTAACCTGACAAAAGTCATTTAAGGCGTTGGACCATTAAACGATCTTTTGATTCTTTTGAAAGGAGAGAAACGTTAAGGCGTTGGACCATTAACAATCTCTTGTTTTTGAAAGGAGAGAAACATTAAGGCGTTGAACCATTAACGATCTCTTAGGGTGGTCGACAAAAGCAGAGCTTTTGCTCCTACATATCCTCAATTGCGATGAGGAAATCAGACCTACGTAATTCTTGCAAAAGCGGTAAAGTTACATGTTGACTTTATGCTTTTAAACGGTCCATGTTAACCGATAAAAGCAAAGAGGACCGTTTAAGGCGTTGGACCTTAAAACGGTTTTTAGTGATTTTTGCGGACAAAGCTTGATTTGTGAGTTGATTTTAGCCTTAGTTTCACCTTGGTTATTAGTCAATTTATTCAATGAAACTTCCAAAGAAAAATGCCCGATTGATTTTTTTATTATTTTTTTATTTTTTTCAAGATATTTTGATTATTTTATTATTTTATTGCTTTTTTTTTGTTTAATCGAGGTTACAGCGTGAACGATCGGTTAGATTTTGTATTAACAGTGATTAAATGAGATTACAACACAAATGATCGGTTGAAATTCATTTTATCATTTATTAGGTGAGAAAATGGCATAAATAAACGGTTAAAATCTCGTTGAAGCGGAAGAAAAGAAAACTGAAAGTAAGCGAAATGAAAATGAAAGTACACAAAATAAGAAATGAATTGAAAGTGTCGGATTCGAACACTTACCGGTTGAAGAACGAAGAACAAATGAAGAATGGATGAAGAACGGTGAAGAACAGAGGAAAATCTTCACAGATTTGCTCACGGAAACGTCTTGGAAGCGTTACGGAAGCACTTCAACTCGATTTTTCTTCACGGAAACGTGTTTTTTTACCCAAAATAGCCGAAATGCATAGCCTAAGGGTCATGAACCTTTTTGAAACAACCCCCCTCCCCTATTTATAGGGAAAAAGGGAGGTGCTTGGCCGCCCAGAGGCTTATTGAGGAAGATTTCTAAACGCACCCCAATTATTAAGTTCACCCCCCTTTTTGTACTTTACAGAAAAGTTACGGAAGCATTATGGAAGCCCCGGAAGCCTCGGAAACCATTTTTCAAATAAACGTGAACGAGCTTGCCGCCCAGTTGCTTCCTCCTTAAGAAATCCAACTTCCAAAATGTTCCGGAAGGGCCTAGATTCGAATTGCTATTTACACCTCTATCTTGATAAGTTCACCCCCCATTTTTGTGTCTTTGGCTGTTTTCTTTCCAAAATCTCACGAAACTTTACGGAAAGCCTTCCAAAGTGATCAACAATGGTCCTTGGATGAAATTAGAGTGTAACAGTTTATTTAGACATACCCCACTTTGCAAAATACACTCCCGTTTTTGTGTTTTTGACCGATTTCTTACCGAAACATCTCGAAACTTTATGGATTCCACAACGATGGGTGTTAAAAATTTTGAGGTGGTCAAACGAAGGTCACATGCCGACAAACAATGGTCCCTAAACGAAATTAGGGTATGATAGTTGCCCCTCTTTACTTATCTTTTATTGGAGATAAAAGGGAAGTAAAGATAAGACACTAATTTCGTTCGAGCTGAATCTTTACCCGACCAGCCACTAGCGCAAATCCAAGCAGTAAAACCCGTGAAGGCATGAAGATACTGAAATTCCTTCTTTTCTCATTTAATTCATTTTCATTTTCACTCTCCCCTTTTTTTTAAAGCGTACAAACAAAGGATGTCGAGTCCTACAAAGCACAGGGGAAAAGGATATTGAAGTTTTTGAGGTGAAGACATTGTCGTCTTCGAAATGCAAATGAAGACATTGTCGCCTTTTGAAGGCATGCAATGACTAAAGACATTGTCGTCTTCGAAATATAGATGAGGACATTGTCGCCTTTGAAGGCATGCAATGATTGAAGACATTTTTGTCTTTGAAATGTGTGCAGATTACCGTATAGGCCGTCTCTACATGCTACCGGACACTTGATTTTAACGGCAGAAATGAGACTTTTTCACGGTCTCGGCCGGAAGACGCTGACATCTCCGGGAAAGGTGCAGATGACGACGTTAGTCTATGTGTGTCAACGGGCTCGCTTGCCTCTAGCTGACAAAAGGTGCAGATAACCATAAGGTATCTCTGCAAGTCATTGGACTTGTCGTCTCTGGATGGAAAAGGTGCAGATGACGATGTTAGTCATTGCATGATACCGGACCCTTGAGTCTGACGGATAGCAAACGAGACTTTTTCGTAGTCTCGGCTGAAAGACGCTGACATCTTTGGGAAAGATGCAGATGACGATGTTAGTCTCTGCGTGTCAACGGGCTCGCTTGCCTCTAGCTGACAAAAGGTACAGATAACCATAAGGTATCTTCGCATGTCATCGGACCTGCCGTCTCTGGATGACAAAGGTGCAGATAACGACGTTAGTCACTACATGCTACCAGAACCTTGAGTCTGACAGATAGCAAACGAGACTTTTTCGCAGTCTCGGCCGGAAGACACTGACATCTCTGGGAAAGGTGCAGATGACGACGTTAGTCTCTGTGTGTCAACAGGCTCGCTTGCCTCTAGCTGACAAAAGGTGCGGATAACCATAAGGTATCTCCGCATGTCATTCGACTTGCCATCTCTGGATGACAAAGGTGCAGATGACGACATTAGTCTCTGCGTGTCAACGAGCTCGCTTCCCTCTAGCTGACAAAAGGTGTGGATAACCATAAGGTATCTCTGTATGTCATCGGACATGCCGTCTCTGGATGACAAAGGTGCAGATGACGACGTTAGTCTCTGCATGCTACCGGGCCCTCGAGTCATGATAGCAGAAGGTGGGGTGGTCGACAAAAATGAGGCTTTTGCTCTTATGTAGTGTCGCAAACTACCCTTCGGCGGAAGGGCGAGGCGTGACTCGTGGGTGCGTCTTCCAAGAAAGGAATACGCACGGAGTCGCCACCAATGTTTATTTGAGGAAAACGTCGGAAAAACCGGAAAAGACGTGGTCTACAAACTTTAGGTGAAAGGTTCGGGAGTTGTATTTACGCACGGGGAAGGTATTAGCACCCCACACGTCCGTCGCAAGAGACGACAGCCTTTAATCAAATGTGCAAATATGACTTCAATTTTATGTTATTTTCGCTTTTTTACGTTCTTATGTCTTTTATATTTTTTATCTTTTTGTGGTCGACGAGGGTGATTCCCTTGCTCCTACGTATTCTTCAATCGTGATAAGGAAATCAGACCTACGTAGTTCTTTGAGAACTAAGAGTTGGTTAAGTTATTTTTTATCCTTTTTTGCAAGATATATTTTTATTGAATGAAAGGTCATTTAAGGCGTTGAACCATTAAACAATCTTTCGATTCTTTTTGAAAAAAGAGAGAGAACATTAAGGCATTGGACCATTTAATGATCTCTTTATTTTTGAAAGAGGTAATAAAGCTACATGTTGATTTTAGGCCTTTTAGAAATCTACATTTAACCAATAAAATCGGAAAAGACCATTTCAAGGCGTTGGACCTTAAAAATGGCTTTTTTAGGTGATGACAAAAGCTTGACTTATGAATTGATTTTAGTCTTAGTTTCACTTTGGTTATTAGTCAATTCGATTAAGAAAGAAAAATCCCAAAGAAAAACGTCCGATTGATTTTTTTGATTATTTTACTAAAAGGTATATTTTTTTATTATTATATTATTATTTTGCCTCTTTTTTGGTTTTAAACATGGTTACGGCATGACCGAACGGTCAGATTTCATTTTAACAGAAATTAAAAGATGTTACAATATGAATGATTGGTGGAAATTTATTTTGTTTTTTGATTTAGGCGAGAAAATGACTTAAATAAATGACTAAAGCACGTCAAAAGGGGGTACGGAAAGTAAATGAAATGGAAATAAAAGCACGCGAAACAAATGAGGACCACTAAGGGTACATAGAATGAATTGAAAAGTTCAATTTCGGGAACTCACCGGTTGAAGACCTAAGAACGATGAAGAACGATTGAAAATCTTCGCGAAATCACCCAGGGAAACGTCACAGAAGCGTTACGGAAGCGCCTCGGCTTGAATTTTCTTCACGGAAACAATTTTTCTCACTAATTTTATGTGAATCTCAGATACCAGGAGGGTTGAAAGTTTTTGTTCTTCCCTCCTTCCCCTATTTATAGGAAAATGAGGGAGGACCATGCCACCCAGCTCGCCCAGGCGAGCTAGGTTGCTTCCTCCAGAAGGCGGTGCCTTCTGGAGAACTTCCTGGAAGGCCCAAGTGGGCCTGGTTGCTATTTAAACCCCCCCTGTTTACTAAATACACCCCTTTGCCTTTTTTGTTGATTCTTTTTCCGTAACGTTACGGAATCTTACGAATTACGTAACGACACTTGCTTTCTTTCCGTAATGTTACGAAACCTTACGGATCACGTAATTTTCCCTTTTTTGGCTTCTAGGATGTTACGGAACTTTACGGATTGCGCACTAACACTTCCTTTTGACTTTCGGCATGTCACAAAACTTCACGGATTGTGCAACAATGCTTTCTTTTGACTTCCGGCACGTCACGGAACTTCACGAATTGCCTAATGATGGGTGCCAAGTACCTCGAAGTGGTCAAGCGAGGGTCGCATTCCAACAACGGATGGTCCGTGGATGAAATTAGGGTATGATAGTTGCCCCTCTTTACTTGTCTTTTATTGGAGATAAAAGAGAAGTAAAGATAAGACACTAATTTCGTTCGAGCGAAACATCATTTGGCCGGTGAATCTCCCTGCCAGCGGAACCTGCAAAAATTTTGAAAATAATCAGTACCGAACGACCAACATCATCCTGATACTGTCGAATTCGTTCCTCTTGGTTGACACAAAGTGTAGAATGACCATAGTTTGTCTTTGCGTGCCATCGGACACGATCGCCTCTGGATGGCGAAAAAGTGTGGGGAATTACTGATGGAAGCTTGCTTGTGGAGCTTCTATGGAGGCTGGATCTTTGAGCTTCAATGAGGTCCTTCAATGGTGATTTTTCACCATGGAGATGCAGCGGAAGGCAAAGGAGAAGAGGATAGGGGAGGCACCATCCACTAGGGAATAAGCCAAGGAAGAAGGAGCTTCACCACCAAGAATTGCCTTGGATAAGAAGCTTGAAGAGGATGCTTTAATGGAGGAAAAGAAAGAGAGAAGGGGGGAGCACAAAATTGAAGGAATAAAAGAGGGAAAGAAGTGGAACTTTGAATTGTATCTCATAAGACTTTCATTCATCAAAGTTACCACAAGTGTTACACATGCTTCTATTTATAGACTAGGTAGCTTCCTTGAGAATATTTCTTGAGAAAACTTCCTTGAGAAGCTTCTTTGAGAAAACTTCCTTGAGAAGCTAGAGCTTAGCTACACACACCCCTCTCATAACTAAGCTCACCTCCTTGAGAAGCTTCCTTAAGAAGATTCCTAAAGAAGCTAGAGCTTAGCTACACATACCTCTCTAATAGCTAAGCTCACCTCCTTGAGATGAGAAGCTAGAACTTAGCTACACACCCCCTATAATAGCTAAGCTCACCCCCATGACAAAAAACATGAAAATACAAAAAAAGGTCCTTACTACAAAGACTACTCAAAATGCACAGAAATACAAGGCTAAAACCCTATACTACTAGAATGGCCAAAATACAAGGCCCAAACGAAGGAAAAACCTATTCTAATATTTACAAAGATAAGCGGGCTCATACTTAGCCCATGGGCTCGAAATCTACCCTAAGGCTCATAAGAACCCTAGGGCCTACCCTTGGATCTCTAGCCCAATCTACTTGGAGTCTTCTACCCAATGCCCTTGCGGGATAGGATTGCATCATTCCCTCCACCTTGGAAAGGATTTGACCTCAAATCCCGAGGTTCTTCATACTCTGGGCTCCTTCCCTCAACACCTGTAAAAAGAACAAAAACATATGTATTAGTGGTGTTTGGTATATTGAAGTAAGGTAAGGTCTGAAAACCCATTTCTTTGGCATCTTCCCCTGAAGGAACATGGTTTCTCACCAACTCAATGAGTGGTGCTACAAGTATAGAAAAATATGGGACAAACCTTTTGTAAAAGTTTGTTAAGTCATGGAAGCCCCAAATGTTTCTCATACTTGGTGGAGTGGGCCACTCAAGAATGACCTTTATTCTCTTAGGGTTCATGGGAACCCCTTGATCACTATTTGAAAAATTAAGAAAAGTAACGCAATAAAACATACCTTTTTCTGTATTTTCATATTGATTATTCCTACCAAAAAGTATGACAAACCTAAGGTGTCCCATATGAGTACCTAAGTTTGTATTGAAACTAAAAATAAGAACAAACCTACCTAATGGGTCCCTATGTACACACACCATGAAGATGTTAGGTGTACGAGTGATTTTACAAAAGAGGGTTGCACCACTCAAAACATTCATCATACCACCTATTTTAGGGACTCGGTGCCTAATAATACCTATTTTGGGCACCAACAAAGCACAAGGATTTAAACTCTTGTGAACCAAACCCTCATCCAACAACTTCTTTACTTGAGGAATAAACTCAAGCCCAAGAGGTGTGGCAATGCTAGCAAGTGCCTTTTTACAAAAGAGAAAATGTGGAGGTTGTCTAAGAGGGAAAGTTTCTTTAATGTTTGTCTTTATTGTAAAATGAGTTTCCTTCTTAGCTAAACTCTTGGAGGAGACACTTACCTCCTTACACTTCTCTTTAACCACTAATGGTTGTCCTTCTTCTTGGGGGTAGATTTCTTCCCCTTTTGCTTTTTCACTTTCACTAGAGGAAGGTGAAGTAGTAGCCTCATCTTGTCTACTATAAATGTCTTGGCCCCTCATAATCATGGTTTTTGTGGTGGGGCATTGAGAAGTAATGTGTCCTCTTCCAAGACATTTAAAGCACTTTATAGAGCTAGTTTTCTCTTGCATACTAGCCTTAGGGGCTTGCTTTTCTATTGTCTTCCCCTTATCATCTTTGGGCTTAGAAGGTGTCACCCCTAAGATGCCTTGACCTTGGTCTTTCTTTGGATAAGAGTGAGAGCCATAAGATTTTGAAGTAGACTTCTTTTTAAGTTGTTGCTCTACCCTTATTTCCCAATCTAAGTTAGCCTCTACATTGTCCTTCCCATGGAAGTATGAGAGTTTAATGTTAGCCTCTTGAGGCTTTCTTTCCTTTTCTCTTCTATGGGAGTGAGGTCTAAGATGTGACCTATGCCTTCCTTCGTAATAGTCACGAAGTTCTTCACTTAGGCTTTTGCAAGAGTTATGACTACTATAGGAGGCATGTTTTTCTCTTTTTATTTCTTTCATTATTTTTCTTCTTTCTTCCTCTCTTATTTTCTTTCTTTCATCTTGACTTATTTCTTCCACTCTTTTTTTTCCTTTTTCTTTTCTCTCTTGTTTTTCTTTCCATAACTTGAGGGAACTCAACTCATCTAAGATTCTAGATAAAGGGTCTTTATGACTAGTACCCTTGCCATTAACACTAGATGAATGATGACTCATGTTGGTTCCTAAGTTGTGGTTCTTTCTTGTTGGAGGTTTGAAAACAAAAGGTAAAAGAAACTATGGTTGAAACTAGCCAAATAAACACTAAAAGAGGTGTGAAAGATAAGGTAAAAGGAAAGCTATCTAGGCGGTTTGACAATGGAAGGTAAAGGAAATAAGCTATGAAAGTAAGCAAGAAATGTAAACTAGGCGAATCCTAAGAGTGTTTGGATGACCACATTCAAGGTTCCCAACAAAACACTCACTATCCTAAGGAAAAATTGCCTAAAATTATTACACACAAATGGAAGTTTGGTAACCTATTGGAGGCTCCCAACACACTTCCAATGAAAGGCCTTTTTGTTACAAAACTTGAAAGCAATGAAGGTAAGTAAATTGCAAATTACAAAATTACAAAACGGTCCTCAATTTTGGTGGTTGTTCTCTCTTTAGTGATTCACTCAATTTGGAGTGCTTCTTAGTCCAATAGCTCTTAAGGTGGTTGGCCCCTTGCTTCTGGACTCAAATTCTTCAAGGGATGGCACCAATCCTCCTTCCAACTTCCTATATGGCAACCCACAAACAAGGAAACAAAGAGACAAGCAATAACCAAAGACCAAAAAAAATGAAATGAAAGCTAAACCAATGGAGTTTTAACAAGACAATTTTTCAAGGATTATTCAACAATTAAAGCAATGAAAAGGACATAGAAGCAAGTTAGTACTCAAAGAGAAACTTAGAATGGCTCTAGAGTAGAGTAAAAAAAACTGAAAAAAAGACTCAACAAAACTCTAGCTTTGGCACTTGTCTTCACACTAATTTTGAATTGAAATTTCCAATTATAGAATAAATTTTGAGCCAAAACAACAAGCACACTTCCTTTTCACCTTTTTTTTTTTCTGGATACTGATTTTCCTGCCAACTTGTGTGATTTTTCGTATTTTTTATTTTTATCCAAATAACTTGTTTCTTTTTTTATAACTTTTTTCCAGATGTCTAGAAAATTCAGTAAAAATTTCAGCTCAAAATTCGAAGTAACCAATTCTCAGTAATTTTTAAAAGTTTGTATGCCCAAGCTGCCAGCACCAACGATTTGATTCTTTAAGCATGGTATATTGATTGCCTTGGGCTTACTTTCAACCTTCCTATGTATGTTGAACTCACTAGGATTGTTTAACACTGTTTTAGGAGTTCAATATTCACTTAGGATCAACATTTCAGCCAGCAATTCAATCACCAAAACTCAAATTCGCAATAGACACAATCATAAGGAAACCTAAAAGTTCAAGAAAAGGTTCACAATCAAAGACTCTCTAAGAATTTTGCATGAACATGTTAAGCACTAATTAACATGAAAGATTTGACTCAAATCAAATAATAGGCTAAAAGAATTTCATACACTCATGAACAAATGAGTTAGACAAAGAAACAAGAAAATAAAATTCAGCACAACATAAGAAATCTTATGTGACAAGTTTCATGACTAGACATGACTTCTATGACAAAACTACAATAGGTGAACAAGTCACTCTAGATTTTTGAGGTTTTCTTCTACTTTAATATTTTTGTAAGAATTTTATGGTTTAGGTTTCAGCCACAAAAAATAACAAGACAAAACTCAAAGGAACCTAAACTCAACACAATTCATGGTTCAAGAACAAGAACAAGAAATTTGAACCATAGAAAATCAAATCTAGTTTCTATAGCAAGTTTAATCGGTGGAAACTTCTAAAGAATCATGTTAACAACATTTAGAACAAGACATGTGAGGAGATACATGGAGAAAAATGAAGAAACAACAATGGAAGAGAAGGTAAAGAAAAAAAATTAATGGAGATTTAAGGAGCACCTACTTGAAGCTCTTGTGCTCTGATTACCACTTGATGGAAGCTTGCTTGTGAAGCTTCTATGGAGGCTGGATCTTTGAGCTTCAATGAGGTCCTTCAATGGTGATTTTTCACCATGGAGATGCAGCGGAAGGCAAAGGAGAAGAGGATAGGGGATGCACCATCCACTAGGGAATAAGCCAAGGAAGAAAGAGCTTCACCACCAAGAATTGCCTTGGATAAGAAGCTTGAAGAGGATGCTTTAATGGAGGAAAAGAAAGAGAGAAGGGGGGAGCACGAAATTGAAGGAATAAAAGAGGGAAAGAAGTGGAACTTTGAAGTGAATCTCATAAGACTTTCATTCATCAAAGTTACCACAAGTGTTACACATGCTTCTATTTATAGACTAGGTAGCTTCCTTGAGAAGATTTCTTGAGAAAACTTCCTTGAGAAGTTTCTTTGAGAAAACTTCCTTGAGAAGCTAGAGCTTAGCTGCACACACCCCTCTCATAACTAAGCTCACCTCCTTGAGAAGCTTCCTTAAGAAGATTCCTAAAGAAGCTAGAGCTTAGCTACACATACCTCTCTAATAGCTAAGCTCACCTTGAGATGAGAAGCTAGAACTTAGCTACACACTCCCTATAATAGCTAAGCTCACCCCCATGACAAAAAACATGAAAATACAAAAAAAGGTCCTTACTACAAAGACTACTCAAAATGCCCAGAAATACAAGGCTAAAACCCTATACTACTAGAATGGCCAAAATACAAGGCCCAAACGAAGGAAAAACCTATTCTAATATTTACAAAGATAAGCGGGCTCATACTTAGCCCATGGGCTCGAAATCTACCCTAAGGCTCATAAGAACCCTAGGGCCTACCCTTGGATCTCTAGCCCAATCTACTTGGAGTCTTCTACCCAATGCCCTTGCGGGATAGGATTGCATCATTTACCATAATTTGTCTCCGCCCACCTCTCAACTTACTGTCCCTGAATGACAAAGGGCGCAGAATGACCATAACTTGTCTCTACGCGTTATCACTTAACTTGCTGCTCCTGAATGACAAAGGGCGCAGAATGACCATAACCTATCTCTGCGCGTTTATCACTCATTGAGTCTTACAGCTAGCAAAAGCGTGCGGATGACCATACTTTGTCTCCGCATGTCATCGGGCCCGTCGTCTCTGGATGACAAAAGGCGCAGAAGACAACGTTAGTCTCTGCGTGCCATCGGACACGACTGTGTCAAAATGGCTAAAAAGTGTGCGGAATGACCATAATTCGTCTCCGCATGTCATCAGGCCCGCCACCTCTGGATGACAAAAGGCGTAGAAGACGACGTTAGTCTCTGCGTGCCATCGGACACGACTGTGTCTGAATGGCGAAAAAGTGTGCGGAATGACCATAATTGGTCTTCGCATGTCATCGGGCCCGCCGCCTCTGGATGACAAAAGGAACAGAAGACGACGTTAGTCTCTGCGTGCCATCGGACGCGACTATGTCTGAATGGCGAAAAAGTGTGCGGAATGACCATAATTTGTCTCCACATGTCATTGGGCCCGCCGCCTCTGGATGACAAAAGGCGCAGAAGACGACGTTAGTCTCTGCGTGCCATCAGACACGACTGTGTCTGAATGGAAAAAAAGTGTGCGGAATGACAATAATTTGTCTCCGCACGTCACATGACCGCAAGGTCAGTATGACAGAGATTGTGGGGTGGCCGACAAAAGTGAGACTCTTGCTCCTACGTATCCTCAATGAGGAACTCAGACCTATGTAGTTCTGGATAACTTGTGAAACTAAAAATAGTCTCAGAGTTCTCTTCACTAAAATGCGAAGATGCTTTAGTTAAGAGACAAAACTTCCAACTAATCAGAGCAACATATGCTTTTCGGATGAAAAACAATGCGTCTACCGGGGAAGGGGAGCATGCTGATGAAATCTTCTCATAACCATAAATGAGATTTTGGATGTTAGCTTTTTGTTTCTAAATGACCATTTAGAGGAAACACTGGGTTCAACAAAAATAGAAGAAAATCACTCAAAGTGTATCAATCTCAAACAGGTAAGTGTTTCATCCTAATTTCGAACCATAGATATGCCATGACTTGATTTTGCAAAGCATTTCCTGTCAAATCAAAGATTACATGCGTGATCATGGATCAATAGGACTTTTCTTTGGGAATGGTGTTTTTTGGTGGAAAATTTGGCTTTGAGAGTTTTTGGCCTTTTCCTTTTCTATTTTTGTTTAGTGTGAGGTGAACAAGTCACCGACGTACAAGATTTTTGGTTGGCAATCAAAGGGAGAGGACCACTTTAGATCGTGGTTTCCTTTCTTTTTTGCTTACTTGGTGGTAACTCTGTATTTGTTCAGATGTTGTCTGGTCCAAAGACCTTTCTGCGTATTTCTTCTGTTTTCTTTCGATCCTTGACCGGGAATTTTCTTTCCTTTCTTTTTTGCTTTCTCTCAATCTTTGATTGGGAATTTTGTCTTTTTTTTTTTTTGTTTTCTCCCACTCTTTTGATTGGAAAATTTTCTTTTTTCTTTTTTTTTTGTTTTCTTCCGAGGGCAAGGATTGACATTCTCACCCTAGGTCAAGGTTTATGGCAAGTTGGAATTTTGGCTCGAGGCTTGTAGAACGGCTGGTCATGATATATGTCAGGGTTTGGTTTGGTTCAAGGATAAAAGAGGACGTCCCACATTATTTCCATGACACAAATGCAACAATGATGATTTGGAAATTTTATGCAAAACTAGTCATGCATGCACCTACGTGGACACTCAAGTGTCAAACTTTTATGGTCATGTGATGCTAGGGCTCATGATTCATTTTCTCTACTTTAGTCAACCCAGTGTTTCCAAAATATGTTCTTTTATTCATCCGAGTCCATTTTTGGGTGTTCGAAAAAAACTTTCACAGCATTTACCCTTCAAATGTATACACATTTTTTTCAAAAACTGGTTATGATCAGTGAATTCTTTCAAAGAAAAGTTGGAAGTGATCTCTTTTCACAAGCGTGTTTCGTTTTTTTAGCTAGACGACTTTTTGTTTTTATTATCTTCTTCTTTTTTTCTTCCTTGTTTTTCTTTTCTTACTTGCTCTCTTTTCCTTTTCCTCTTTTTTTTTCTCTTCTTCTTTTTTTAAGTTATTTATCATTTGTTCATTTTTTTTCTTTTTCTAAAAGATCGTGCAGACGGGGGCGCATACTACCTACTTACGTCTAGCCACAAGGTAAACGAAAAACGCACGAAATGGTAAGTCGCAAAAACGGGGACGAAATAACTAAGAGCCATAACAAAAAAAAATTCTAACAGAAATGAACGATAATAATAGTAATGTTAGTAACCATATGAACAAAATAGAAAATAATAGTGTCAACAGCAATATAGACAATAACATAAAATGTCAATATCAAACTAACAGAAAAATGTCAAAAAAAGTGTGGTGACCTCGGTCATGCGGCTCCGCTTCCTCCCAAGAAACCGAGCAAGTCTGTCATCTCCTCATCCATTCAGGCCTCCTCTGCATCGCCGGGAGCTCCTGCAGGCGCCTCCCCTGCCTAGGCCTCGGGCCAATCTCTGGGCCATGCAACCTCAGCCCTAAACTGATCTGGAGTAGGGCACGCAAAAGGAGCGAAACCCTGTCCCTACTGACTGAGGTTGAGCTGCTAGAGACACTCATGTATCTGCACCTGCCCCCGGTGGTTGGCCACCTGCTGGCGAACCAAGTGCTATAGATATCGCTCCATGCCTAATGACCCAGTGGGATCAGCCTAATGAGGTGGTGGCGGTGCGTCTGCGGCCTGAGGTACATCACCCTGTGCCTGCCTAGGCGTGCAATACTTCTCAATGAAGGCCCGGGTGATCGGCGGTCGGATCACCTTGCTAGGAGTGA
This sequence comes from Glycine max, assembly GCF_000004515.6. Taxonomy (NCBI): domain Eukaryota; kingdom Viridiplantae; phylum Streptophyta; class Magnoliopsida; order Fabales; family Fabaceae; genus Glycine; species Glycine max. Next base: position 35,437,806 of record NC_038245.2, read on the forward strand.
CGGGAACCCCGAATGACTGGCAGAGGCCCGTGATCAATGCCGGAAACCCCAGGGCCCTGTTAGACTTATCCGGGTCTAGAGGGTGCCTGGTGGGTGGCATACCTGCAAATAAATAGATGGCGTCAACTATCAACTGAGCCACATGGACGCTCATCCGTGTCAGGATGGCATACACCAGCTGACACTTCGACAGAAGAAGGTCGGAGTTATGATCACTAGGCAAGACATTGCTGAGCAGCAATGTCATCCACATCTGGGTCAAGGTGGTCATGCTGGTGCGCATGATCCGCACCCTCCTCCCTGCAGCGGTCCGAGCGAAATCCTGACCCGATGTGCATAATAGCTGGGCAATGGCCTCCTCGTCGAACCCATCGGCCTTGTTCCTCCTCTGACTAGAATCGCACTCCTGGCTTTCCTCCAACACTAGTGGGTCACCCAAGAATCGGCTGAGGGCATCTACATCAAAGGGAATCCACTGACCCCTCACCCATGACTGCATGTCTCGCCAAGCATTAGCATAAAACTCTAGGACTATATCTGGGTCAAACTTAGCCATGGGAGTGACCAGCGACGTCTAGTGTCGGTGAGCTATCTCCTCCTGAAAATCTGTGTACTCATCGTCCCTGAGCTGGGCACGTCTCTCTTTGTGGAACGACCATCCTTTGATGGCCTCGAAACGCTGCTGGTGCTCGGCTCTCCTGAAACGGTGGCTATCAAACTCGGGGGCGGCACTGGTCCCTTTAGCCACGACGTCCCTCCTAGATCTCTTTGCGTAAAGCTTTTTCGGAGCCATTTCCTGCGAGGACAAACATTAGGAAAGTTAATTTACAAGGAAATACCAATCATTACGAACAAGAGCCAAACAACACTTATATGGTGCGAGTGTCAACATGCACTTTACAAAACAATCACATTGGGGAATATGCTATTTTATGACACGTATCTATATACATGCATTTACACACACATAAATTTTTTTGGTGAAAGGCATTTTATGACATTGTCATACCCTAATTTCGTCCGGAGACCATCCGTTGTTGGGATGCGACCCTCGTTTGACCACTGTCATACCCTAAACGCGTAGATACAAATTTTGCGCCCTTTGTCATTCACAAGTTGGGTGATAAACATGTAGATACAAATTCTGTGCCCTTTGTCATTCAGATTTCACAAGTTGGGTGGTAAACGCGCATAGACGAATTATGCGCCCTTTATCATTCAGAAACAGCAAGTTGGGTGGTAAACGCATAGATACAAATTATGCGCCCTTTGTCATTCAAGAACAACAAGTTGAGAGGTGGGCGGAGACAAATTATGGTCATTCCGCACACCTTTCCTCCATCCAGAAGCGATCGTGTCCGGTGGCACGCAGAGACAAATTATGGTCATTCCGTGTCTCGCCGCCCAGGCTCGATCGTGTCCAACAAAACGCAGAGACAAATTATGGTCATTCTGCGTCTTGTATCAACCAAGAGGAACAAATTCAACAGTATCAGGATGATGTGTCGGTACTGATCATTTTCAAAATTTTGCAGGTTCCGCTAGCAGGGAGGTTCACTGGCCGAATGGTGTTTCGCTCGAACGAAATTAGTGTCTTATCTTTACTTCCCTTTTATCTCCAATAAAAGACAAGTAAAGAGGGGCAACTGTCATACCCTAATTTCGTCCGGAGACCATCCGTTGTTGGGATGCGACCCTCATTTGACCACTTCGAGGTATTTGACACCCATCGTTAGGCAATTTGTGAAGTTCCGAGACATGCCGGAAGCCAAAAGAAAAGCGTTGTAGCACAATTCGTGAAGTTTCGTGACATGCCGGGAATTAAAAGGAAGTGTTAGTGCGTAATCCGTAATGTTTCGTAACGTTCTGGAAGGCAAAAAAGGGATGATTACGTAATCCGTAAGGTTCCACAACATTACGGAAAGAAAACAAGTATCGTTACGAAATTCGTAAGTTTCCGTAACTTTACGGAAAAAGAATCACCAAAAAGGGCAGGGGGTGTATTTAGTAAAAATGGGGGTTCAAATAACAGCCAGGCCCACTTGGGCCTTCCAAGATGTTCCTCCAGAAGGCGGTGGCATCTGGAGGAAGCAATCTAGCTTGCCTGGGCGAGCTGGGTGGCAAGCTCCTCCCCTATTTTCCTATAAATAGGCGGAGGAGTGAAGGAGAAAAATGTTCAGCGCTCTTGGTATTTCGAGATCACTTGAAATTAGTGAAAAAAATTGTTTCCGTGAAGAAAATCCAAGCCGAGGCGCTTTCGTAATGTTTACGTGGGTGATTTCGCGAAGATTTTCAACCGTTCTTCGACGTTCTTCGTTCGTTCTTCGTCGTTCTTCGGTCTTCAACCAGTAAGTTCCCAAAATCAAACTTTTCAATTCATTCTATGTACTCTTAATGGTTCTCATTTGTTTCGCGTACTTTTATTTTCGTTTCATTTAGTTTCTGTATCCCCTTTTGACATGCTTTAGTCATTTACTTAAGTCATTTTCTCGCCTAATAAAAAAATAAAATAAATTTCCACCGATCATTTGAATTGTAATATCCGTTAATTTCTGTTAAAATGAAATCTGATCGTTCGGTCATGTTGTAACCACGTTGGAAACCAAAAAGAGATAAAATAATAATATAATAATCAAAAAATATCTTTTAGTAAAATAATACAAAAAATCAATCGGACGTTTCTCTTTGTGATTTTTCTTTCTTAATTGAATTGACTAATAACCAAAGTGAAACTAAGGCTAAAATCAATTCATAAACCAAACTTTTTGTCAACACCTAAAAAGCCATTTTTAAAGGTTCAACGCCTTGAAATGGTCTTTTCCGCTTTTATTGGTTAAATGTAGATTTCTAAAAAGCCTAAAATCAATATGTAACTTTGTTATCTCTTTCAAAAATAAAGAAATCGTTAATGGTCCAATGCCTTAATGTTTTTCTCACTTTTCAAAAGAATCGAAAGATTATCTAATGGTCCAACGCCTTAAATGGCCTTTCATTCAATAAAAACATATCTTGCAAAAAAAAAGGATAAAAAATAACTTAACCAAAACGCTTTGTTCACAAAAGAACTACGTAGGTATGATTTTCTCATCACAATTGAGGAATACGTAGGATCAAAGGGAAACGCCCTTGTCAACCACAAAAAGATAAAAATATAAAAAGGCATAAAAAAGACATAAGAACGTAAAAAGGGAAGATAACATAAATTGAAGTCATATTTGCACATTTGATTAAAGGTTGCCGTCTCTTGTGACGGACGTGTGGGGTGCGAATACCTTCCCCTTGCGTAAATACAACTCCCGAACCTTTCACTTAAAGTTCGTAGATCACGTCTTTTTCGGTTTTTCCGACATTTTCCTTAAATAAACGTTGGTGGCGACTCCTCGCGTATTCCTTTCTTGGAACACGCACCCGCGAGTCACGCGTCGCCCTCCTGCCGAAGGGTAGGTTGCGACAGACACACATCCATGTATGTTTTTGACAAGAATTTTCATGCTACATCCCACATATATGCACATTTTTTGAAAGGCTTCTTATGCTACCTACTCACAAATATACATATTTTAAAAGGCATTTTTTACGCTACCTATCCAACATACACATTTTGAAAGGCATTTTTTTGCTATATATTCACACACTTTGCAAGGCATTTTCATGCTATATATTCACACACTTTGCAAGGCATTGCATGCTATATATTCACACACTATTGAAAGGTATTTTTCATGCTATAGGTGCAAGGTATTCCTCATGAGGCAGCAAATTCAAATTCTAGTCAAAAACCTCTCAAACATGTTCTAATATTAAAAACTTAGATTCCTAGGCGTAAGTCATACTTTTGGCACCTTAGTCTAGCTTCTACAAAACTGCCCACACACTCACAATGGCAGCCATATGTGCATAATTTGTTCCACAAGCTAAGTTTCACAAAATCATGTGCAAATGCCATTGAGGCATTTCACCGAACACTTGGTGGGCGCATGTTTAGGCATGAAAATCAAGGGAATGGGGGCAATGTGGCATGGCCCATTATTCCAGAACACAACCTAGGCCTAAGGCCATCCCCTACAACCCCTCAATTCAACAAAAACAAGCAACAATCGAAGGATAAATCCCTCACGTTTTTGAGCAAATACATGCAACTTAGAGCACCAAAATAAATCAATGGAAAGCTAGAGAGCCCAAGAATGAGGTACTTACTTGTTAGAGATGAACAATAGTGCCAAATGGAATCAAAAACGCGAAAAATGGTGACCTAAGGGCTGCAAAACTCGTGAATCCCGTGAGCCTTCATTTTTTGAATGAGGGGGGGAGAGTTTTTGGGTGCAGAAACCTTCCCCCCCCCCCCCCCTTTTTAACCACCCTCGTGCAGGGGTTGCTCGCCCAGGCGAGCTAACCTACATTTTTTTTTTGGGGAAGAAATAAGTAAGGCTTTCTATGGGTCGGCGTGCACTTACTCGAACCCCCTTAGGGTAGATTAGGCATCCAATATTTATTTTAAAGACACAACAGTAATAATTACTAGGAATTTAAAGGATACTAGGTTGCCTTGCAGTGGCACTTTCTGTTTGTCCAGAGCTGGGCAAGGGACGACGATCTATCGGTCGTGACCCTAGCCTCTACTTGCGTCCGTCCCTAAGTACCTGAAAGTAGGAAATGACATTGCGCGGCAAACTGTGGCCGCGTTACCGTTTTACCTTGATTGGTTTCTGCCTTCAGCTTCGTCCCGGCATCTGACCACTGCCTAAGACGATTCTGCCCCTGTTATCACAAAATATGCATGCGTATGCATATGCATGAGTGTTTTCAAATGCAACAATCTTTTTAGTGAAAGCTGGTTAGGTTCAGTTTTAATTAAGCGCTTGGGGCATCCCATGGACTGAGCGAAAAGGCTCATGTCATCACAAACTGCACATGGTTTAAAGCACAAAGTGAGGACTAAGTCTCAAACTCATGTTCTCTTCTTTTAAAAGACTGTGACGAGAAATATACATCAAACAGGAATCCCTGGGGGAAACCAAGAAGAACACACATAAAAGTAAAAGAACATGCAGCGATATCCTTAATTGCCCCAGATTCTAAGCATAGTATCGCTTGACAACATCAGAGTTCACAGGTAAAGGTAGCTCCTCGCCATCCATGTTGGTAAGCACCAGGGCCCCTCTGGAAAAAGCCCTTTTCACAACAAAAGGCCCTTCGTAGTTCGGGGCCCACTTCCCTCGATTATCTTTAACATCGTGGGACATTTTCTTCAGCACAAGGTCCTCCTCATGGAACTTGCGCAAGCGCACCTTCTTGTCGAACACATTCTTCATTCATCAAGCGCTTACCTTCAATAAGGTTGAGTTGGTCGTAGCGTGTTTGAGCCCACTCCTATTCTTTTAAGCCTGATTCTGCTAGTATCCTCTGGGAGGGGACCTCTACCTCAAACGGGAGTACCGCTTCCATTCCATAAACTAAGTAGTACGGTGTTGCCCCAGTAGAAGTTCGTACCGAAGTTCGGTATCCATGCAGGGCAAAAGGCAACATCTCATGCCAGTCTTTGTACGGCACTGTCATCTTCTGAATAATATTCTTAATATTCTTGTTGGCTGCTTCTATGGCTTCGTTCATCTTTGGTCAGTAGGACGTGGAATTGTGATGCTGGATTTTGAAATCCGTGCACATTTCCTGCATCAATTTGTTATTCAGATTGGTGCCATTGTCAGTAATGATCTTCCTAGGGAGTCCATACCGACAAATCAACTCCCTCTTTATGAATCTGACCACTACACTCCTCGTGAAATTGGTGTAGGAAGCCACCTCGACCCATTTGGTGAAATAATCTATTGCCACGAGAATGAAGCGATGATCGTTTGAAGCCTTGGGTTCGATTGCCCTGATGACGTCTATCCCCCACATGGAAAAAGGCCAAGGGGCGGACATGACATTCAGAGGATGTGGCGGAGCATTGACATTGTCCGTGAATGCTTGACATTTATGGCATTTCCTTACATGGATGCAGCAATCACTTTCCATGGTGAGCCAGTAATAACCTGCTCTCAGGATCTTCCTAGCCATAGCATGCCTATTGGCGTGCATTCCAAACGAACCCTCATGGACTTCCTCGATCATGTGGTTCGCCTCTTTGGCATCCACACATCACAGGAGAGTCATGTCATGGTTTCTTTTATATAGTATGCTCCCGCTCATGAAGAAACCGGCTACTAATCTCCTCAATGTCCTTTTATCATTGTCGGAAGCCCCCGGTGGGTATTCTTTGCTTTCAACGAATCGCTTGATATCGAAATATCAAGGCTTACCATCTTGTTCCTCTTCCATCTGACAACAATGCGCGGGTCTGCCACGACACCATAACTCAATGTATGGTAGGTCCCCGTGCGGTGTTAGCTGGAACATGGATGCCAAAGTAGCAAGCACATCCGCCATTTGATTTTCCTCCCGGGGAACGTGATGGAAGGAGATCTCATCAAAGGAATCAGCCAACTCCTTGATATAGGCTTTGTAGGGTATTAGCTTGGGGTCTCTAGTTTCCCATTCCCCTCTCAGCTGGTGAATCACCAATACTGAGTCCCCGTATACTTTGAGCAGTTTGACATTAGAGTCAATTGCCGCCTGGACGGCCAGGGCACACGCTTCATATTCAGCCATATTGTTGGTGCAGTCAAACCCTAGCTTGGTTGTGAAAGGTATACATTGATTGTCTAGAGAGACCAATACTGCTCCAATGCCATGGCCTAGAACGTTTGACGCTCCGTTAAACCACACGGTCCACTTGTCCCAGTCTTCGTCTAGTTTTTCCTCAAACAAGGCCATGGTGTCCTCATCCGGGAATTCGGGATGCATGGGCTGATAGTCATTGAGAGGCTGCTGAGCCAAATAATCTGCTAAGGCGCTTCCTTTTATCGTCTTTTGGGTGACGTAAACTATATCAAACTCGGATAGCAAGACTTGCCACCGGGCGATCCGTCCTGTGAGAGCAGGCTTTTCAAAGATGTACTTAACCGGGTCCATCTTGGATATCAACCAGGTGGTATGGCTCAACATGTATTGTCTTAGACGGTGGGACGCCCAGACTAAAGCACAACACGTTCTTTTGAGCAGGGAGTAATTCATCTTACAGGCCGTGAACTTCTTACTCAAGTAGTAGACAACACGCTCTCTCTTCCAGGACTCATCATGTTGCCCCAGCATACATCCCATCGACTCATCCAAAATTGTCATTTATAAGATGAGAGGCCTTCCGGACACCGGCGACATAAGCACAGGAGGGTTCATGAGACACTATTTGATCCTTCCAAATGCCTCTTGACAATCCTCATTCCAGCGGACGGACTGGTTTTTGTGTAAGAGTTTGAAAAATGGCTCACAAATAGCGGTGAGCTGTGATATGAATCTGGCAATATAATTCAAACGTCCCAGGAAACCTCAGACCTGCCTCTCAGTACAGGGTTCCGACATCTCAAGGATGGCCTTCACCTTTTCGGGGTCCACCTCTATCCCTTTCTGGCTCACGATGAAACCTAGCAATTTCCCTAATTTGACCCCGAAGGTGCACTTAGCGGGGTTTAACCTCAATTGATACTTCCTAAGCCTTTTGAACAACTTCCGCAGGTTGACAAGGTGTTCCTCCTCGGTTTTAGACTTGGCAATTATGTCGTCCACATAGACCTCGATTTCTCGATGCATCATATCATGGAACAAAGTTACCATAGCCCGTTGATAAGTTGCCCTGGCGTTCTTGAGTCCAACGGACATCACCTTATAAAAGAACGTTCCCCACAGGGTGACAAAGGTAGTCTTTTCCATATCCTCCAGCGCCATTTGTATCTGATTGTAACCGGAGAACCCATCCATGAAGGAAAACAAAGCAAAATTGGCCGTATTATCCACGAGGATATCGATGTGCGGCAAAGGAAAATTGTCTTTGGGGATGGCTCGATTCAGGTCCTGATAATCCACACACATTCGCACCTTCCCATCCTTCTTAGGGACTGGTACAATGTTGGCAACCCATTCTGGGTACCGAGCGACAGCCAAAAACAGCGTCAAATTGTTTCTTTACCTCTTCTTTTATTTTCAAGGATGTCTCGAGCTTCATCCTCCTCAGTTTTTGTTTCACCGGGGAACACTCGGGATTTAGAGGTAATCGGTGTTGTACAATGTCAGAACTCAAACCGGGCATATCTTGATACGACCAAGCAAAGATGTCTTGGTAGTCTTTTAGCAGGGCTGTCAATTCTTCACAGATGGGTGCGGTCATACCCGTGCCTATCTTTACTTCCTTTTTTCCACTATCGGTTCCTAAGTCCACTAGTTTCGTCTCTTCTTGATGAGGCCGCATCTCTTGGTCCTCATGGGCGACTATCTTCTCCAACTTCGGGGGAAGTCCCACATCCTCGTCCTCTTCATCCTCTGTCTGATTCGTTTCTTGCTCGAAATCGATGGTCGGGTCCCAGGTATTTGTACCTTTGAGGGACTCGTCATTGGATCTGGCGTTTTTAAACGTAAAGAAATAAACATGCAAATGGATGAGAATGGGTAGAGACGCAGGAACAGATGAAGAAAGATCTTTGTATTATAAATTCAGGAACAAAAGACATAAAGCCTTAACAAAAGGAAACTCTAAAGCCTAGGCCCAACTGTAGAGTTTAAAAGCCACAAAGGGTTACATTATGCTTGTCGCATAAATATCCGGGCGCTCGTCCACTCGCCAATTTCCTAGTCGGAAACCAGGAGGACATGGTCGTACCAAATCCGATCCACTCGGAGAATCATCTTCGCATATCGCAACGACTTGGCCTTCGTGTCCTAGACCCGCGCTTATAAAGCTCCTACTGATGTGGCAGGGCGGGCTTCCTTCGACTTCTTGTCCCAATCGCGAACCTTGACCTCCGCTCTTCCTTCCTGTAATGCTTTTCCTTATGTCTGCTTGTGTGGGTTTATAGCCTAACCCAAACTTCCCACGGTTTCCTCTGGCGCTTATCAGGCTGGTTCTGCCGCCGTTGTCCTTGCCTAAACCCATTCCGGGCTCGTAACCATTCCCCAACATCACTCGGGCCACCATTATTGCCGTATCGGACAGGCAAGGTTGCCCAGAGAAGGAATCTATAGAGGCAATGCTTACCACCTCAAAAGACTAGAAGGCTGTTTCTAATGACTCCTCTGCGGCTTCCACATATGGCATAGAGGACGGGCAACTCACCAAGATGTCTTCCTCGCCCGATACGATAACCAAATGCCCCTTTACTACGAATTTCAATTTTTGGTGGAGTGTAGAGGGAACGACTCCCACCGAGTGGATCCACGGGCGTCCCAAAAAGTAGCTGTAAGCGGGGTTAATGTCCATTATTTGAAAGGTAACCTGACAGGTATGAGGGCCTATCTGTACAGGGAGGTCGATCTCTCCCCTATCCTCTCGGCGGGTGCCATCGAAGGCACGGACCACCATGGAACTTAGCTTTAGATGGGAAGCATTAAACGGTAGTTTCTCCAACGTGCTTTTGGGCATTACGTTTAAACTGGAACCGTTATCGATGAGCACCTTGGCCACGACGTGGTCCATGCATTTGACTGATACATGCAGAGCCCTGTTATGCCCTCTCCCCTTGGCAGGGATTTCTTCTTCGGCGAAGGCAAGATAGTTGTTGGCGGTGATATTATTGATGAGTCCCCCAAAGCCCTCTACAGAGATATCTTGAGCCACATGAGCTTCGTTCAAGACCTTTACTAGCAAAGCCCGATGAGGCTCAAAGCTCATGAGTAGTTCCAAAAAAGAGACCCTGGCCGGGGTTTTGTTGAGCTGCTCAATGACCTTGAACTCGCTCTGCTGAATAATGCGGAGAAACTCGCTTGCTTCCTTTAGTGACACTTCCTTCTTGCCACAACCATCCCTTTTCTCCGAAAGACCTTTCATTGGAATATCCTCGTTCGGAGTGGGGGTTATTTTGTTATTTTGTTCTTCCACCACCTTTGCCTTTCCCTTAACATTTGCGGGTTTTGTCGGCAGGTCGGGGGGTGCAAACACGCAACCGCTGCGGGTCACACCGCTCAGCCCCGTGATATTGGTCACCTTAGCTGACAACGAGCTAATGTCGGTGGCCTCTTCTTTCCTTTCACTTGGAGGTGCATACCTCCACGGGACTGCGTGGCTGTTTCGGTATGGGAAAGGAACAGGTTTAACTACCGAGGGGTATCAAGGCTTTTGTGGAGCAGCATCCTTGGTGAAATATATCACCAAAGGTTTAGGCCTCCCAAAACTTCTTTCATCTTCGGACTGCATACATATATGCTGTTCTTCCCTCCCCTCATCGCCGACTTCCAGTCGGCCTTGATCTATCATCTGTTGCAACAAGTCCTCCACTTCTAAACATGTTTCCATGTTATGTAGCTTGACAGGATGCAACAAACAAGAATCCTCTTCATGCCCACCGTGGGGAATTACACCCCCCCTTTTGTAGGGCCTCATAGATAAACCTCCTAGGGGTCGCGACATCCTTTAAAGGCTTAGACCTGCGCGACCTATCCAACTCAATGGCATTAACTGCTCCTCCTGCATGATTGGCGAGCGGGTTAGTTTTTACGTTGGGCCGATCCTCTTGAAATGTCAGCCATTCGGCGTCTATCAAATGTTGGACCTTGTATTTAAGGGCCAAGCATTTTTCGGTGGAGTGGCCCGGGGTTTTCCCATGGTACGTGCAAGTCGCATCAGGATCATACAACTTTGGGAAAGGATATTGGTAGATCTTCCCAGGAGTTATTACGACCATTTGGTTGGCGATGAGGGACAGCAAGAGGTCTTCGTACGTCATTGGGATCGGGGTGAATTCTGGAATTGGCTTCAGGGAAAAGTTCCTCATCGCATTGGAACCGACACCAAAGTGGGCATTGTCGGCCGGGCGAGTCGTGGTTGGAGCTGGAGCTTGGGGGCCTCCGTTTGGATGGGGGTGGGCACTCTAGGCTGTGCGGGTGTTGAATTGGAGGAGTTCCCGGCGCGAGCTGAGAAGCTCAGATGATGTTGCGCGTACTAATGGGTACCATGAGAGGCCTGAGGGGGCTTGACCCATGCGGGCGCCGAAGTGACGGCATGGGTATCTCCTTCCTTCGTTTTTGCCCCAGTTGCTCCAATTCTCCTAGCATTGGTACTGGTGGAGGAGACGTAATCAAACTTCCCTCTCTTCAAACCTACTTCGATTCTTTCCCCGGCGAATACCAAGTCCGTGAAGCTGGAAGGCATGTAGCCTACCAACTTCTCATAGTAAAACACTGGCAAGGTGTCTACCATCATGGTAATCATCTCCCTTTCGACCATGGGAGGGGCCACTTGTGCTGGCAGGTCTCTCCACCACTGTGTGTACTCTTTAAAGGTCTCATTTTCCTTCTTTACCATATTCTGTAGCTGAGTGCGATCAGGAGCCATATCGGAATTATACTGATATTGCCTCAGGAAAGCAATAATCAGGTCCTTCCAACTACGGATGCGAGAAGCTTCCAGATTAGTGTACCAAATAACCACGGCTCCAGCCAAGCTATCTTGGAAAAAGTGCATTAACAACTTTTCATCCCTAGAGTGTGCCCCCATCTTGCGACAATACATCTTGAGATGGTTCTTAGGACAAGTCGTCCCTTTATACTTGTCGAAATCAGGCACCTTGAATTTTGGGGGGATGACAACATCTGGTACCAAGCAAAGATCTGTCATGTCCGCGAACGGATAGTCACCAAAGCCTTCAACAACTCTCAATCTCTCCTCGAGGAGATCGAGTTTCCTTCTTTCTTCGGGCGCCGGGGGTGGTCCTTCTGTGGACAAGAATATTGGCTGTGCTATGAGGTTGGGCTGAGGCAATGTGTTGGGTGCCGGCCCCTCGACGGGGATCGGGGGGTAGAAATCGACATCCCCTTGGGCATACTCTCGATGATCTTCATGGACCTTGTCGGGCTATCGAGGAAGCTCCCCTTATAGGATGGAGGAAGAGACACGACCCGCGTCATCATGCATGACTGGCGGCATGTAATTAGGTAGTAATCCATAAGGGTAAGCCACCCAGTTGTATCCCAAATGGGGTTTATTGTTGTGCCCCAGTGTGCTCCTTTCTCGTCCTACTGCGTTTGGGGGAGGATGGTGTGTGGTAGCTAGGAGAGTTGGGTCTGCTTCGGCACCGAACTAACAGCGAGTGGTGGCCATGTTTTTCTGCATGAGTTGCCTCATTCCTAACTTGGCCTCCATAATGGAAGCCATTTGTTCTTTCAAAGTTGACATGTCGGCTTTCATCTGTTCTTGTGTCTCCTCTTAATCAGCCATCTTTCTAGATTTGGATCTGGTGCGATAGGGATGCCTTGGGGCACGTTTAGTTATGGTGTTTTTCCTAAAAAAAACCAAACGTGAGGAGCAGGTAAAAAAATGAATGCATGCTAGAGATAAAATGCGGGAGTGATTTGATTCGCACTGACTTTGGAGTAAAAATATGCGATAAACTCATTTTATTCAGAAAGTTATAACTAGACAAGATCTAAGCGACAATACAAGCTTTCTAACGGTTTCTAATTATATGGGCCATTATATCTATCATATGTTGACAATAGCCGAGAAGTTCGTGGATCTCCTCGGGGGCGAAGTAGGTGTCTGCCATCGCTTTGGTCTTGGCTAGCAATCGGGGAAGTTCTTGACTCTCGTTCAAGGTAAGAGCAAATCGGTCCATCCACATTGTTGCTTCTTGATGTAACGAGTCGATCACCTTTCTTCTAGCCTCCTTTTCCAGGTACACTTGGGCATACTCGTCCGCCACTCTATGCTCGTGGGCCGTGGCTAGATTTAGTTCTTCTTGGTACTTGTTGATGATGGCTAACATGTTGGTCTCTGTCTCGCATAACCGGTGAGACAGGTTTCTTTAGACCTTGATCAAACCTTCAACTCATCTTTCAAGATCAAAATGTCTACCCGTGATTGGTCCCTTTCCTCTCTCCGAAGCTTAAGCTCGTTGTTGCTGCCCCACAGAGCCCCTTGGAACTTGTTCCGACCGTGCTCTTCCCTACGAGCCCTCTTGGTCTCTTGTTCCAAGGCCTTGGTGGTTGCTATATTTATATCTCTCAGTTCGGCATTCTCTTTTCGGATTTTAAGAGCTGCTGATTTGAACCTTTCTTTGACTGTTTGGGCTTGCTCGAGTTCTATCCTAAGGGCCTATACCTCTTCGTCTTCCTCCGGTGCCTCAACTTCCTCCCTTTTAGCGGTTCTCAAACTCAGGAGCCAATCCAAACTTTGCACGTGGGCTTTCGACCACTTACGGTAGCCACCGATGGGCCCATTGTTACTGCCCCTGAGTTCTTTGTCCTTCTTTCGCACCACCTTCCATGCCTTGCGGACCTTCTGAAGTGTCTCCATGTTGTTCCTATTAAAACCTCGTGAAATGATAGGCGCGATCTCTTCCTCTAATGGTGCCCCTTTCATAGGGTAGCCAAGTTGCCTTATAGCAAGAACGGGATTGTAACTGATGCAACCCCTCGTCCCTATCAAGGGAACATTTGGAAATCCTCCGCACGAAATAAGAACTCCGGTTCTTCCTTCTTTCCATCGAGGGAACCAGTTGACAGACGCTCCTTCTTTGTTTGCTAAGAGTTGGTCCCAATTTGCCCCTCCTTTCTCTGTGCATGAACGGTGGCTTTCTAGCGGGCAAGCATGCCTCACCTCTTGGCGAAAAAGGTGCAAAACCAACCATACATAAAGAACTAGAGTACAGCAAACAATCCTCGTACTTCTCTTCTCACACCTTTGGTCGAAGGTGTCATATAGGTCAGCTAGCATAGCGACAACTGGGCTTTCCTTGTGGTCATGATAGGCGAGAAAAGCGTCGATCGCTGCTAGGTCCACCAACCCATCCACATTCAGAAAGAGGACTCCTCCAAAGATCAACAATGCGAGAATGTCTATGAACGGGGCCCATTCGCCTTTACCTGCCAAGATTCTTGCTTTTGCCTCCAAATATTTTCTCGGTATTCCAATCACCCCATTTTCGACTTGCTTTCTGTGGTCTAATTCCTGGGCCAAGATTTGGACTATCTTAGAAATTCTAGCTAATGATGGATAGAACCCTGAGAAGAGGTATGGTCTCCTTCCCCCTAGAGGGCATCCTAGGATCTCTTCAAATTCTTCTATCATTGGTGATAGTTGGAAGTCCCCAAAGGTGAAGCACCTCAACGGCTGATCATAATACTAGGCGAGGGAGGCAATGGCCTCTGTGGAGACTTCTACCATGACTAGGTCCCAGATTTTACCGTAAGCTTTGCGAAAAACTTGTCGCTGGAGCTGACCCATCAACTGCCCTAACTCTTTTAGACTAGTGATCCCTAGGCTCTTGACCTTGACTTGATAGAACCTCTTTTTAAGCAAAGGCGTTTGACTTGATCCCATGTTTTACTAAAGTGAAACAAAACCTAGCGCGAATCAAAACTCCGACATCTATCATGGGTGGAATGGATGAATGCATGAAGAAATGCATATAACACAGATGCAATTATGAATACGGGAGCTCGGGAAATTGTCTCTTTCTTAGATACAACGTCTTGGGGTAGCACAGTGTCTGACGTATGTATTTAAGAAAGTGACACGGACCCTCCGTTGGTTTGCTAAAGGGATCAAGATAGAACCCGTGCATGATGCATATGCGAAATGCATAACACGGGGATGTACATAATATTCACAAACAAATATAAGCAAAAGGGTACATGACACTTTATGCATGGCAGTGTGAAAAATGGCACGCAGCGTGTTTGCTCCGTGCCCCTATTTTAGGGACCTACATGGGAGGGAGCTAAAAGGGCTTTTAGTGATAATTCCCAAGGTGGTCATATCTCTCTTGATGGTCTCTAGAGGTATCATCCCCTTTGAAGGATATATTGCAGCAGTAGGGACTACTAGCAACAATATGTTATCAAAGATAAAAACTCTAGATGAGGGTTCAATGTAATCAAGCAAGTCGAAGACCTAGCATGACCACAGATTCACCTACACTCCTTATGATCCCACGAACCCGGGTATAGGGCCCTTTTTCAACTCACCGTGTGTGCAAATAGTGTTGGTGTTTGTGTGCATCAAATGAATACATATTTACCTCATGTACACATTTTAAAACACACTAAAAGCATCAAAGAGTTATATACAAAGAACATAAGAAAAATAAAGGGAAACAAACAAAGGAGAAAGTCATGATAAAATATTGCACAAGATTAAATGACCTAACTCTCTAAAAAAAGTCCCCAGTGGAGTCACCAACTGTCGCAAACTACCCTTCGGCGGGAGGGCGACACGTGACTCGTAGGTGCGTCTTCCAAGAAAGGAATACGCAGAAGGTATTAGCACATGGGGAAGGTATTAGCACCCCACACGTCCGTTGCAAGAGACGACAACCTTTAATCAAATGTGCAAATATGACTTCAATTTTATGTTATTTTCCCTTTTTTACGTTCTTATGTCTTTTATATTTTTTATCTTTTTGTGGTCGACGAGGGTGTTTCCCTTGCTCCTATGTATTCCTCAATTGTGATAAGGAAATTAGACCTACGTAGTTCTTTGAGAACTAAGCGTTGGTTAAGTTATTTTTTATCCTTTTTTGCAAGATATGTTTTTATTGAATGAAAGGTCATTTAAGGCGTTGGACCATTAAACAATCTTTCGATTCTTTTTGAAAAAAGAGAGAGAACATTAAGGCATTGGACCATTTAATGATCTCTTTATTTTTGAAAGAGGTAATAAAGCTACATGTTGATTTTAGGCCTTTTAGAAATCTACATTTAACCAATAAAAGCGGAAAAGACCATTTCAAGGCGTTGGACCTTAAAAATGGCTTTTTTAGGTGATGACAAAAGCTTGACTTATGAATTGATTTTAACCTTAGTTTCACTTTGGTTATTCGTCAATTCGATTAAGAAAGAAAAATCCCAAAGAAAAACATTCGATTGATTTTTTTGATTATTTTACTAAAAGGTATATTTTTTTATTATTATATTATTATTTTGCCTTTTTTTTGGTTTTAAACGTGGTTATGGCATGACCGAACGGTCGGATTTCATTTTAACAGAAATTAAAAGATGTTACAATATGAATGATCGGTGGAAATTTATTTTGTTTTTTGATTTAGGCAAGAAAATGACTTAAATAAATGACTAAAGCTCGTTAAAAGGGGGTTCGGAAAGTAAATGAAATGGAAATAAAAGCACGCGAAACAAATGAGGACCACTAAGGGTACATAGAATGAATTGAAAAGTTCGATTTCGGAAACTCACCAGTTGAAGACCGAAGAACGACGAAGAACGAACGAAGAACGATGAAGAACGGTTGAAAATCTTCGCGAAATCACCCACGGAAACGTCACGGAAGCGTTACGGAAGCGCCTCGGCTTGGATTTTCTTCATGGAAACAATTTTTCTCACTAATTTTAAGTGAATCTCAGATACCAGGAGGTTTAAACGTTTTTGTTCTTCCCTCCTTCCCCTATTTATAGGAAAATGAGGGAGGACCTTGCCACCCAACTCGCTCGGGCGAGCTAGGTTTCTTCCTTGGAGAACTTCCTGGAAGGCCCAAGTGGGTCTGGTTGCTATTTGCACCCCCCTGTTTACTAAATACACCCCCTTGCCTTTTTTTGCTGATTCTTTTTCCGTAACTTTACGGAATCTTACGAATTACGTAACGATACTTGCTTTCTTTCCGTAATATTAAGAAACCTTACGGATCACATAATCATCCCTTTTGGGCTTTCGGGATGTTACAAAACGTTACGGATTGCGCACTAACACTTGCTTTTGACTTCTGGCATGTCACGGAACTTCACGGATTGTGCAACAATGCTTTCTTTTGACTTCCGTCATGTCCTGGAACTTCACGGATTGTGCAACAATGCTTTCTTTTGACTTCCGGCATGTCCTGGAATTTCACAAATTGCCTAACGATGGGTGCCAAGTACCTCGAAGTGGTTAAATGAGGGTCGCATCCCAACAACAGATGGTCGTAGCCTCAATTTTTGATGAGGAACTCAGACCTACATAGTTCTTGCATTTGTGAGACTAAAATAGTCTCGGTGTTCTTCCACTAAAATGCGAACATGCTTTAGTAAAGAAACAAAACCTCCAACTGATCAGAGCAACATATAATTTTTGTTGAAAAACAATGTGTCTATTGGGGGAGGAGAATATGCTGATGAAATTTTCTCATAACCATAAATGAGATTTTGGATGTTAGCATTTTGTTTCTAAACGACTATTCAGAGGAAACACTGGGTCCAACAAAATAGAATAAAATCACTTGAAGTGTATCAATCTCAGATAGGTAAGTGTTTTATCCTAATTCCGAACCATAGACATGTCATGACTTGATTTTGCAAATCATTTCCTATCAAATCAAAGATTACATGCGTGATCATGTATCAATAGGACTTTTTCAGGAATGGTGTTTTTTGGTGGGAAATTTGGATCCGAGTGTTTTGGCCTTTCCCTTTTTCTGTTTTTGTTTAGTGCGGGACGAGAAAGTCGCCAGCGCACAGGATTTTGGTTGGCAATCAAAGGGAAAGGGCCACTTCAATTCGTGGTTTCCTTTCTTTCCTTATTTGGTTGTGAATATTCTGTATTGTTTGGATATTTGTCTGGTCCGAAGACCCTTCTATATAATTCTTTCATTTTCTTTCAATCTTTGATCGAGGATTTTCTTTTTTTCCTTTGTTTTCTTCCGATCTTTGATCGGGAACTTCTTTTTTTTTCTTTTTGTTTTTGGAGCACGTTGGCCGCTTAACAGTGAATGGCTCCTCTTTCTTGGGAGATCCCACTGTTCCTTCTTCCGAGGGCAAGGATGGAAATTATCATCCTAGGTCAAGGTTTATGGTGATTTGAGGTCTTGGCTCAAAAGGCTTGCATAACGACCGGACGTGATGTATGTCAGGGTGTTGGTTTGGCCAGCGGTTCAGGGATAAAGGAATGTCCCACATTGTTTCCATGACACGCGTGCAACAATGATGATTCAGAAATTTTATGCAAAACTGGTCATGCATCCACCCATGTGGACACTCAAGCATCAAGTTTTTATGGTCATGGGACACTAGGGCTCAGGATTCATTTTCCCTATTTAAGTCAACCTAGTGTTTCCAAAACATGCTCTTTTATCAATTCATGCATTCATCCAAGTCCATTTTGGGCTTTCGGGAAAATTTTCACAGCATTCACCCTTCAGGTGCATACACATTTTTTCAACAAAACCCTTTTGTGTTTTGATCGATGAATCTTTTTCAAAGAAAGAGCTGGAGTTTATTTCTTTTCGTAAGCATCTTGGCTTTTTAGTCAAAAAAATATTTTGTTCTTGTTTTTTTTGTTGTTTTTTTTTTGCCATTTTCAAAAGATTAAAAACAGCTCGTAACCTGTAGTAGATCTAAGATTACATTTTATTGAAAAAAGGCGTGTGAACGAAATTACACCAGACTTACACACATTTTTGTGTTTCGAACAAATCATCATAAAGTAAGTACGACCATATGCCAAAAGCGGTAAATTACTCACAATGCGACAGATAACTGCATATGCAGTTCAATCACAATGGACATAATAATTGGAAGCAGATAATGTCAAATCACAAAGGAAATAACAAAATAATAGAATAACTGAAAGTAGTAATGAAGGATAAATCACAAGTTTGGCGATCCCGATTGTATGGCTCCGCCTCCTCCAAGGAAGTGCAAAAATTCATCATCCCTTAGCTGCCCCTGTCTTTGTCTGAGGAATGACCATCCTTTGATGGCCTCGAAACGCTATTGATGTTCCACGTTCTGGAATCGGTGTTTGTCAAAGCCTGTGTCGACTTGTGGGGCTACACTAGAATCCTCTTCAATGGTGCCCTTCTTGGACCACTTCGCAGGGAGCTTCTTCATAGCCAATTCTAGGTTGCCTCCTAATAGCGCTTCTTTAACATCTTGAGCCAGACGCGTGATGACTTTTGGGTCACGGGCTTAGTACTTTTGCTTACCTTTGGCTTTGGACTTGGTCGCATGTTGGTCGGCCATGTGTCGTAGGCAACGCTCCAGCCTTTTTGTGGATGAGCTGAGGTGAACACTGGAGGTGGTGGCAGTGCGTCTGTTGCCCGCTACTGTGATGCCTCGCCCTGCACCTTCTTGGAGGCGCAGTACTTCTCGATGAAAGCCCTGTTAATAAGGGCCTGATGACCCTGCTGGAGGCGACGGGCACTTCGTAGAACTGACGGAGGCTCGTAATCAGAGCTGGAAACCCCAAGACCCTGTTGGACTTCTTAGGGCCCACTGAGTGTCTTGTAGGCATGATCCCTACAAATAGTAGATGGCATCAGAAATCAATTGAGCCACGTGCATACTTACCTATGTTATCATGGCATAAACCAACTGACACTTCGGTAGGGGGAGATCAGAGTGGTGGTCACTCTGTAGAACCGAAAGAGGTCGATAATCAGAGCTAGAACCCCAAGGCCCTGTTGGACTTCTTCGGGTCCACTAAGTGTCTTGCAGGCGCGATCCCTGCAAACAGTAGAAGGCATTAGAGACCAGTTGAGCCACGTGCATACTTACCTATGTCATGATGGCATAAACCAGCTGACACTTCGACAAGGGGAGATCGGAGTGGTGGTTGCTGGGAAGAAGGTTGCTAAGTAGCAACATCATCCATATGTTGGTGCGCATGATCCACACTCGTCTCCTTGCAGCGGCTGAGTGAAATCTTGCCCCGGTATGCGTAGTAGTTGTGCAATAGTATCCTCCTCTAGTTGTCCTTGCATAGTTGGTCACCCTTCAATATCAGGGGGTGGCCCAGGAACTGATAAAAGCAAACTACTAGCCTTTCACTCGGGAGCGCATGCCTCGATTAAGCATTAAGGGCAGAGGACCTTGAGTTCTCCAAAGGGGCAGATGTGGAGCCCTTTGAATGCGAGGATGTGCAGCCCTCTAAAGGCGAGGACGTGTACTCCTCTGAAGGCGAGGATGTGTAGCCTTATGAAGGCGACGGTGTGCAGCCCTCTAAAGGTGACGATGTGTAGCCCTCTGAAGGGGAGGACGTGTAGTCCTTTGAAGGTGAGGACGTGTAGCACTCTGAAGGCGAGGACGTTCAGTCCTCTAAAGGTGAGGACGTGTAGCCCACTGAAGGCAAGGATGTGTAACCCTCTAAAGGCGAGGATGTGTAGTCCTCTAAAGGAAAGGACGTGCAACCCTCTGAAGGCGAGGACGTGCAGCCCTCTGAAGGCGAGGACATGCAGCCCTTTGAAGGCGAGGACGGGTAGTCCACTGAAGGCGAGGGCGTGCAGCCCTCTGAAGGCGAAGGCGTGCAGCCCTCTGAAGGCGAGGGCGTGTAGTCCTTTGAAGGTGAGGACGTGTAGCCCTCTGAAGGCGAGGACGCGTAGTCCTCTGAAGGCGAGGGCAAGTAGTCCTCTGAAGGTGAGGGTGTGTAGCCGTCTGAAGGCGAGGCCGTGTAGTCCTCTGAAGGCGAGGGTATGCTGTCCTCTGAAGGCGAGGGCGTGCAGCCTGTTAGTCGATGAATACGACTAACTTTTGTGTATAAAACCTTTGTATATTGTATCAAACTTCTCCAATTTATAGTTGTTTTGTAATATTATAAGTACTTTTTGTTAAATATAGGTAATAGATAATTTATACTTTTGTTTTGTGTGTTTAATAATCAATTCCTCTCAATTTCTGGTTAATTAGGCAAATTGGTAAAAGTGATGTTTTCACCTTCTTGCTAAGCCAATATGTTGGCTTAGCGAGCATTCACTAAGCGCGACATTCAGTGGCTAAGAGCGAGGAAGAATCCAGAAGAAGATGAGCTGTCAAGTTCACTAAGCGCACCACTCCAGGTCATCAAGCGCACCGCTTCAGCTCATCCGCTAAGTGAGAGAAGCGCGCTACGCCAAAAATCACTAACGTGCGCTAAGTGGTCCATACGTGCGCTAAGCACACGAGCACGAATAAGGACACGTATTTAAGCCTGAAATCAGATTTGCAAAGGGAGTTTGGAGTTTTTCTTGAAGAAGCCTCTGCATGCACGAGAATCTAGCCCTGGCTTGAAGCTTTTGCATGTTTAGGAAGTTCTAGAGAGAGAAAGGTCCAAGTTCCAAAGAGTTCTAAGAGATTTTGTTGTGTGAAGATCTGTAGAGATGCGAGTTTGAAGCGGAAGCCGTTCTGAGAACTTGAGATGAGTTTGTGAGTGATTGTGAGATCCTAGAGGTGAAGGAGACATCCTCACCACTTGTGTTTTTGCAGTCTTTCATCTTGTTCTTCTCTTTGTTGTAAAAGAGGTTTCCGAACTATGGAAAGCTAAATCCTCTGTTGGATCTTTCCTGTAGGTACCTTATGTAAATATATTTCTATCTATGTAATGATGATTTGTGTATTCTCTGTGCTATCTGCTTTTCATTCCAGTGTGCTTTTACCTTGATCACGTAGATGCATGCTTTGTTAGGGTTATTCAACAGTGGGAACTGGTTTGATTCAAAAGTCCTTGGTAGTACGGGACTAAGTTGTTGTGCTATCACGAGGGATCGGGGTACAAGAACTTAGTTGTGTATGTGTGTCTTAATGTGGTCTTGGTTGAGTTTAGTCTTACAAGAGGGATCTGCGGACGAGGCTTGATCAGGACTAGGCTAGGCTATCATGAGGAATCGAGGTCTAGCAGTCCAGGAGGCAACATAGGAACGCATGAGCATTGTTAAATAGAGAACATCCTTTTTAGCATCAGGAACCTATGAGGAAGACCAACGCTTTCTCTACTTGTTTTTACACAGTATTTCTCTTGCGTGATTTTCTTTCTTTTTGCCTAGATAGTTTAAATACCTGTCCATAACTATAGTTATATTTTCATACCAGACGCCTAATTATCGAAATAGCTTGCCAGATAACACAAGTTCCCCGAGAGTTCGATACTCGGTTCTTACCGTTTTATACTACTTGTGCGATCTGGTGCACTTGCCGGCCGCGAACAAGTTTTTGGCGCCGTTGTCGTGGAACTTCTTTTTATTTGGGAAGTTAGCTCATTTTTAGGTGTCTATTCTTTATTTTTTATTCTTTGATTGTTTATGTGAATATTTGTTGTTTAATTTATTTTTATCTTCTCTAATTGAACTGGATAACCACTACTCTGTTAGTACTGTTTATGCATAGATCTCCTACAGGTACTCTAGTTCCTTTGGACTTTGAAATAGAAGCTACACTAAGAAGGAACAGGGCTGAGAGGAGAAGGAAACTGTTGCAAGACAAAACAGTTGCGTCCATTCTTGAGGAGGAGACTCATTTTTCGGATTCATTATCACTTGATTCATCATCATCAAAGGAATCCGCTAATCAACATTCTGAAACTGCTACCATGGCAGATGAGCATGATCAGAGGACTACCCTTGAGGACTATTCAAGTGGCTCTGTACAACAATTTTTCACTAGCATTACACGTCCAGAAGTGCAAGCGCAAAACATTACCTACCCACATTCTTTGATCCATCTGATACAAGGGAATTTATTTCAAGGATTACCTAATGAAGATCCCTATGCATACTTGGCAACATTTACTGAGATTTGCAATATTGTTAAGATTGCCGATGTACCAAATGAAGCTATCAGACTCAGCTTTTTCTCATTTTCACTGGCAGGAGAGGCCAAGAGGTGGCTCCACTCATTCAAAGGCAACAGTCTTAAAACCTGAGAAGAAGTGGTGGAAAAATGTCTAAAGAAGTACTTCCCAAAATCTAAGACTACTGAAGGGAAGACAACAATATCTTCATTTCATCAGTTCCCTGATAAATTCTTGAGTGAGGCATTGGAGAGATTCAGAGACTTACTGAGAAGAACTCCCATCCATGGATTCTCCGAGCCAATCCAACTAAATATGTTCAAAGATGGGCTGAGACCACAAACCAAGCAATTACAAGATGCTTCTACTGGGGGAAAAATAAAGCTGAAAACCCCAGAAGAAGCAACTGAGCTCATAGAGAACATGACAACCAGTGATCATGCCATTCTAAGGGATAGAACCCATCAACCCACAAAGAAAAGCCTATTGGAGCTAACATCACACGATGCTTTGTTGGCACAGAACAAGTTGCTATCTAAGCAACTTGAGATCCTAACGGAAACACTTGGTAAGCTGCCAACTAAACTGTTGATTGGACAACCTACACATTCTTCTGTTTTGCATGTCACAGGTTGTACCATGTGTGGTGAATCTCATGAGATAGGCCAATGCATTCGCACTGACGATAACACTCAAGAAATTCATTTCATGGGGAATCAGCAGAGGCAAGGGTACACTCAAGGAGGATTTTCAGGGTTCCAGCAAGGTCCTTATAATCAGCAAGGACAGTGGAGGACACACCCTGGCAACCAGTTCAATAAAGACCAAGGTAGATCCTCAAATAGGCCAATTCAGCGAGGGCCTAAGATCTTTCAGAGGACAACTAAGTTGGAAGAGACCTTGACTCAGTTTATGCAGGTAACAATGTCAAATCATAAGAGTATTGAGTCAGCACTAAAGAACCTTGAAGTACAGATGGGACAACTGGCCAAGCAGATAGCTGAAAAGTCATCAAACAGCTTTGGAGAAAATACGAAAAAGGTTTGTGGAAGCTGAGGATAAAGAAAATGTGGTAGACAAAGAACAACTGAGTGAAAAGAAAGGTGTTGAGGTTAAGAAAAATGATGTGAAAGGTAAAGAGAATCAGGGAAAAGGGAAGAAAATAATGGTCCAGAATAAAGAGATGGAGGACCAAGAAAAAGAAAAAGAAAGAGAAAAAGAAATAGAAAATGAGAAAAATGAAAATGAAGAAAATAAGGTTGCAAAGAACCATGCCCTTTGGTGAAGCTCTACAGCAGATGCCACTCTACTCTAAATTTTTGAAAGATATGTTGACAAGGAAGCACAGGTACATTCATCAGGCAAACATCATAGTGGAAGAAAATTGTAGTGCTGTAATCCAAAAAGATCCTTCCACCTAAGCACAAAGATCTTGGGAGTGGAACCATTCCTTGTTCAATAGGAGAAGTCAATGTGGGAAAGGCTCTGATTGATCTGGGAGCCAGCATTAATTTGATGCCACTCTCCATGTGCAGAAGACTGGGAGAGTTGGAGATTGTGCCCACTCGAATGACTTTGCAATTAGCTGACTGCTCCATTACCAGGCCCTATGGAGTGATTGAAGACGTGTTGGTCAGGGTAAAGCCTTTTATCTTCCCAACAGACTTTATGGTCATGGATATCTCTGAAGATATTGAGATCCCTGTAATCTTGGGAAGGTCGTTCATGTTGACTGCAAGCTGCATAGTTGACATGGGGAAAAGAAAGCTGGAGTTAGATTTTGAAGACCAGAAAATTGATTTCGACCTGTTTGTAGAAGACAAGCCTGCTATAGAACACAATGTTTGCTTGCAGGTAATGGCAGAAGGTCAAGAGGTTCTGAAGGTGAGAACCAAAACATGAGATTGCCCAGAGAGGTAAAAGTGATGCAATCCTATCCCGCAAGGGCATTGGGTAGAAGACTCCAAGTAGATTGGGCTAGAGATCCTAGGGTAGGGCCTAGGGTTCTCATGAGCCTTAGGGTAGATTTTGAGCCCATGGGCTAAGTATAAGCCCGCTTATCTTTGTAAATATTAGAATAGGTTTTTCCTTCGTTTGGGCCTTGTATTTTGGCCATTCTAGTAGTATAGGGTTTTAGCCTTGTATTTCGGGGCATTTTGAGTAGTCTTTGTAGTAAGGACTTTTTTTGTATTTTCATGTTTTTTTGTCATGGGGTGAGCTTAGCTATTATAGGGGGTGTGTAGCTAAGTTCTAGCTTCTCATCTCAAGGAGGTGAGCTTAGCTATTAGAGAGGTATGTGTAGCTAAGCTCTGGCTTCTTGATGGAAGTTTGCTTGTGGGGCTTCTTTGGAGGCTGGATCTTTGAGCTTCAATGAGGTCCTTTAATGGTGATTTTCCACCATGGAGATGCAGCGGAAGACAAAGGAGAAGAGGTGAGAGGAGGCGCCATCCACTAAGGAATAAACCATAGAAGAAGGAGCTTCACCACCAAGATGAGCCTTGGATAAGAAGCTTGGAGAGGATGCTTCAATGGAGGAAAAGAAAAAGGGAGAGAAAGAGAGAGGGGGAGCACGAAATTGAAGGAATAAAAGAGGTAGAGAAGTGGAACTTTGAAGTATGTCTCACAAGACTCTCATTCATCAAAGTTACAACAAGTGTTACACATGCTTCTATTTATAGACTAGGTAGCTTCCTTGAGAAGCTTTCTTGAGAAAACTTCCTTGAGAAGCTTCTTTGAGAAAACTTCCTTGAGAAGCTAGAGCTTAGCTACACACACCCCTCTTATAACTAAGCTCACCTCCTTGAGAAGCTTCCTTAAGAAGATTCCTAAAGAAGCTAGAGCTTAGCTACACATACCTCTCTAATAGCTAAGCTCACCTCCTTGAGATGAGAAGCTAGAACTTAGCTACACACGCCCTATAATAGCTAAGCTCACCCCCATGACAAAAAAACATGAAAATACAAAAAAGGTCCTTACTACAAAGACTACTCAAAATGCCCCGAAATACAAGGCTAAAACCCTATACTACTAGAATGGCCAAAATACAAGGCCCAAACGAAGGAAAAACCTATTCTAATATTTACAAAGATAAGCGGGCTCATACTTAGCCCATGGGCTCGAAATCTACCCTAAGGCTCATGAGAACCCTAGGGCCTACCCTTGGATCTCTAGCCCAATCTACTTGGAGTCTTCTACCCAATGCCCTTGCGGGATAGGATTGCATCAAAAAGCGTCAAGCTAATGATGTTAAAAAGGCTCTTCCTGGGAGGCAACACAGTTTTAATTTTTGTTGTGTTTGTTTTTCATGCATTTGATCATTTAGAACTTGCAATGTAATTTGTACATAGCAGTATATCAGCCAATCTTTGAATGTTTAACATAAGGGTTTCAATTTCTTGGAAAAAGAATTGAAAAATAACTTATAAAATCTTTTTGAAAAACAGTCCTTTCGTTAAGCGCAAGCCTCGCGCTAAGTGCATCTCTGTTCATGCGCTAAGCCACGAGTCTTGAGCGCTTAGCGCCCAACCCTTACATCTGAGGCTGATTTAATCCGCTAAGATGGCCAAGGTTGAGCTAAGCTAACTTTGATACGATCTGAATTCAACTAAGCTTCAGCCAGATCGCTAAGCGACAACTTATCAGTGGCAAAGCGGAACCTATTGTTGCCAAGCACAATTCCTTACGGCCATAACTGAGGTCGATAAAGCAAAGCGCCAGTCATGGCAGCTAAGCGAGATTCATTGCAGCAATATGAGCGCTAAGCGAGAACCTCTCAGCTAAGCGCATGCTCCTCTGTACTTAAGATGCATCATTTTAGCTAAGCTGGCCAGAGCCAGGCTTAGTGAGAGTTGCAGCTTTTCTAATCTGCAGACCTCGTTAAGCAAACTTACTCGCACGCTAAGCCGAGTTTCTGTTAAAAAAAATTCAAATTTGAAACGTCGTCTAAGCGCACGTTCACTAAGTGAGCCTGGTTTAGAAACTAAATGTCTCTCTTGCTCGCTTAGTGCAACGGTCCGCTAAGCGAAAGTATCGAAACTACAGTTACACTCATATTTTCCAGATTACAGAAACCTCGCCTCTGCATTCTTTCTCTTCTAAAATTTTCACATTTTGCATTTGTACTCTCTTTGTGCATTTTCAACTTTGAAGCATCAACCATACACTGTCCTAGTAAGTTTCTTGATCCTTTTTCTCTTTTTCTTGTCTTAACTTTAGGGTAGAAGACTTTAACTATAGCTTTAGATTTTTAGGGTTTTTATGTTCTGTTAGAATTAGTTTAAGATGAAGGCTATGTAATCTTGTATATTGAATTGAGTATGGCACACACATTGCATGCCTGATATGCCTTTTAGAGGCTTGAAAAGTGCGAGAAAACGAGTTGTGTTTTTCGCATTTTCTGGAAAATGCAATGAACTCGCTAAGCGAGAATGCTGCGCTAAGCGAGTTCATCAATACTCATTGTATATAAGCTTTATCTGAAGAACTCGCCAAGCGCACTTACTGTGCTAAGCGAGTTCATCCTTTGAGGATGAACATTCATCCTCTTGCTGAACTACCTGTGGCTAAGCGAGGCTGAATCGCTAAGCCTAGGTGAACTACCTGTGGCTAAGCGAGGCTGAATCGCTAAGCCTAGGTAACTTAACCATTTTTTTTGTGATAGCCACACGCTAAGCTGAGCATTCCTGAGCCAAGCGCAATTGGTTGCGGCATCCGCTAAGCTAAGCGAGCTTCACTCGCTAAGCTCCCATAACTTAGTAAACTTTTTGCTCAGTTTAGTGCTGCTAAGCGCAGCTTATTCTTGGCTAAGCTCAAATCCATGCAGCTAACCTTAGGCTTAGCGGGCTCCTCGCCAGCTAAGCCAATTTTGAAAACACTGGACCGTAGCAATTTCTGCTAAGCGGCACTCCTTTGTCGCTAAGCCCAGTGTCGTTTTTGTGAAGGCTTGCTAAGCGAATTATGTCTTGCTAAGTGACCAGAGTTATTTTCAGTTTTATTTTCCAGTTTTTGAAGTTTGAATAACTTGTGTCCTGACATGGAGCGTCTTCTCATACTCAAACCTAGGTCCTACCTCCCGCACTTCAAATTTGAGCACAGACAGAGCTAGGTTGGTCTATGGCTTAATCACAAGGATGGACATTAACATTGGCAGTTTGATCACTGGACAAATAACCATGTTGGCTCAGTCTAACTCTTCTCGCTTAGGCTTTCCAGCTTTAATCACAACCTTGTGTAGATCGAGGGGAGTGGGATCTGATGCCCTTACCTCCTATGAAAACTTAAGGTCAGCCATTGACTTAGCTTATATCATAAGGAACTATTGGAATGCGAATGACCAAACAGTTAAATTTCTAGAGGCAAGGAAGACCAAGCTCAGAGCAGCTGATGATCCCTTTTCCTTTGCTCCAATAGCTGGCATCCCTGAATCCTCTACTTCAGCCCCACTTCCAGCTTTAGCATACTTATCTGCCCAGAGCTCTCAAACTTCAGATGCCAAATTGAAAAGCTTGTTTGAAGGACAAATTCTCATTATACAAAGCTTGTAGGAACTAGCTCAGCAAAGGCCAATTATAAGTGTAGAGCAGTTCATTGAGAAGGTGGTCTGGCCTGGGGCTCGACCTTCTTTTGTGGGGGATAATGAAAGTTTTACAGCCCAAGCACCTCAACAGCATGAGCCAAAACCAGAAAATGATCACTCATCTGAAGCCACCATCTCTGGAGTTGTTGATTGTAAAAAAAGAAGATTAGAGACGAGATCCAATGAGGCTGCTTATCATGGACCAATGCCAATGTCAGCTGATACACCATTTCCATGAATGGATCCATCTCCACCTCAGCACGCAGTAGACTCTTCCATTCCTGTCTTAGAGATACATGAGGCCCAGACTTGATGCAAGCTCCATTGGAGCTTGTAGGCCTAGGATCTTCTTCATCAATGGATTCCTTTGCTTCTTGGAAGATAAATGGCAGCGGAATGGAGAAGGAAGAGAGAGAGGAGATGCCACTTCAAGGAGAAGATGAGTCTAGAAGAAGCTCACCACCATAGGAGGCCATGGATAAGAGCTTGGAGGAAGATGGAGATGAATGAAGGGAGAGGGAGAGAAGAGCACGAAATTTTGTGCTTTAAAGGAGCTCTGAAATCTGAAGTTAATATTCAAATGATCAAAGTTCAAAAAAAATGCACACACATGACCTCTATTTATAGCCTAAGTGTCACACAAAATTGGAGGGAAATTCAAATTTCACTTGAATTTGAAATTGAATTTGTGGAGCCAAACTTTGGAGCCAAAATTTCACTAATTATGATTAGTGAATTTTAGTTATGGTTCAGCCCACTAATCCAAGATCAATTCCAAGATTCTCCCCTTTAAAATTTAATTGGATTGGGCTTCTACCAATTCAATTAAATTTATTTCCAACCACACACATCAAATATCCACTTAGTGCATGTGAAATTACAAAACTACCCCTAATACAAAAACTAGTCTAGGTGCCCTAAAATACAAGGGCTGAAAAAAATCCTATATTTCTAGGGTACCCTACCTACATTATGGAGCCCTAAATACAAGGCCCAAAAATAATGAAACCTTAATCTAATATTTACAAAGATAAGTGGGCTCGTACTTAGCCCATGGGCCCGAAATCTACCCTAAGGCTCATAAGAACCCTAGGGCCTTCTCTTGCATCTCTGGCCCAATCTACTTGGAGTTTTTCTATCCAATGCCCTTGCAGGGTAGGATTGCATCAAGACTATACCAGTTTTTCCTTTGGACACTTCTCCTCCAATTACTCCAGTATGGCATATAACAGATGAGAAGAATGTTCAGATACAGGACAATCAGGATCAGTCACAGGAATTTTAATTCCTGATGACACTTTTTGCTTTTTTATTTATTATTATTATAATTTTGGTTTTCGTACAGTATTTCCTTTATTTCTATATATACTACTAGTTTTATATATGAATAGTTAGTATACTTATCCAGGAGCATTTTGAACAGTTTAACTTGTTTTGATGACATGGCAGTGAAGCACTTTTATTGACTGGTGAAAATGGGTGTATGACTTTGTTTTAAATTGAATGCATGCTTAAGATGAGATTTGTGTTTCCTTTCATGAAGTTGAGCAAATGTGTATGTTAGACGAAGAAAGAACAAGAATGCGAACTTGCATTTAGAATTGTTAGTCAGTAGACAGATTGATTGTGAAAGAAAAGCATGAACCAAAAACCGGTGAAAGTGTGACTTTAAATGATTATCTCCTAATACCTTGTTTAGATTCTAGGATAGCATATGGTTCAAGGAAAATTTACTCTAAATTTGGGAGAGAAAAGTTGAAAAGAATGAAAAGAAAAAGGTTAAGCATCAGCACACATAACAAATAAGTTGTATGTTAAAAAAAAAAGAAAAAAATAAGTTGTGCTGTTACAATAAGGTCAAAAGTAAATTAAGAAAAAGGGAATAGTAAGAAGGCTATTTTTTACAAAACAAGAAAAGATCATTGGGATAAGTCAAGGATTTGTGCTCTCTTAGAATCTAAACCTTTGAATCCTAGAAAAACCAATGAATTTTTGTAGCCAAGCCTCACTACAAGCCTGAGAAAGTCCTTCTGATTCTGTTTATACATTTCTGACTTGATGGCATGAGATGAAATGCAAAGATTGGACCTCCTGTTAGTTGTTATCAATGAATAGCTTAAACACTTGTGCTTGAGTGAAACAGTAGCTGTGAGACTGTGGTTTGAGCTACTGTCCTTGATATTTGTCTTATGATTAACTTCATCTAACTGTATAGTTCACATTTTGTTCTCCTCTTTGTCTGCCTGCATATTTTGTGAAAACAAGTGATAGGTAGACATTGCTTCATCTTTCTCATCATGCAATCAATAAATTTTGATGCATACACCCTATACATAATCACTGCATGTTTTATCACTTGAGGACAAGTGAGTTGTTCTCTTTTGCTTGAGGACAAGCAAAACTATAAATTTGGGGGAGTTGTTAGTCCATGAATACGACTAAATTTTGTGTATAAAACATGTGTATATTGTATCAAACTTCTCCAATTTATAGTTGTTTTGTAATATTATAAGTACTTTTTGTTAAATATAGGTAATAGATAATTTATACTTTTGTTTTGTGTGTTTAATAATCAATTTCTCTCAATTTCAGGTTAATTAGGAAAATTGGTAATAGTGTTGTTTTCACCTTCTCGCTAAGCCAATATGTTGGCTTAGCGAGCATTCGCTAAGCGCGACATTCAGTGGCTAAGCACGAGGAAGAATCCAGAAGAAGATGAGCTGTCAAGTTTGCTAAGCGCACCACTCCAGGTCATCAAGCGCACCGCTTCAGCTCATCCATTAAGCGAGAGAAGCGCGCTAAGCCAAAAATAACTAACGTGAGCTAAGCGGTCCATACATCCACTAAGCACACGAGCACGAACAAGGCCACCTATTTAAGCATGAAATCAGATTTGCAAAGGGAGTTTGGAGTTTTTCTTAAAGAAGCCTCTGCATGCATGAGAATCTGACCCTGGCTTGAAGCTTTTGCATGTTTAGGAAGTTCTAGAGAGAGAAAGGTCCAAGTTCCAAAGAGTTCTAAGAGATTTTGTGGTGTGAAGATCTGCAGAGATGCGAGTTCGAAGCGGAAGCCGTTCTGAGAACTTGAGATGAGTTTGTGAGTGATTGTGAGATCCTAGAGGTGAAGGAGACATCCTCACCACTTATGTTTTTGCAGTCTTTTATCTTGTTCTTCTCTTTGTTGTAAAGGAGGTTTCTGGACTATGGAAAGCTAAATCCTCTATTGGATCTTCCCTGTAGGTACCTTATGTAAATATATTTCTATCTATGTAATGATGTTTTGTGTGTTCTATGTGCTATTTGCTTTTCATTCCAGTGTGCTTTTACCTTGATCACGTAGATGCATGCTTTGTTAGGGTCATTCAACAGTGGGAACTGGTCTGATTCTAAAGTCATTGGTAGTACGAGACTAAGTTGTTGTGCTATCACGAGGGATCGGGGTACAAGAACTTAGTTGTGTATGTGTGTCTTAATGTGGTCTTGTTTGAGTTTAGTCTTACAAGAGTGATCTACGGACGAGGCTTGATCAGGACTAGGCTAGGCTATCATGAGGAATCGGGGTCTAGCAGTCCAGGAGGCAACATAGGAACGCATGAGCATTGTTAAATAGAGAACATCCTTTTTAGCATCAGGAACCTATGGGGAAGACCAACGCTTTCTCTACTTGTTTTTACACAATATTTCTCTTGCGTGATTTTCTTTCTTTTTGGCTGGATAGTTTAAATACCTGTCCATAACCACAGTTATATTTTCATACCAGACGCCTATTTATCAAAATAGCATGCCAGATAACACAAGTTCCCTGAGAGTTCGATACTCGGTTCTTACTGTTTTATACTACTTGT
Organism: Glycine max; assembly: GCF_000004515.6. Classification (NCBI taxonomy): domain Eukaryota; kingdom Viridiplantae; phylum Streptophyta; class Magnoliopsida; order Fabales; family Fabaceae; genus Glycine; species Glycine max. The sequence continues at coordinate 35,469,770 of NC_038245.2, forward strand.
GCGATCCGGTGCACTTGTCGGCCGCGAACACAGCCCTCTGAAGGTGAGGACATGCAGCCCTCTGAAAGCAAGGATGTGTAGTCCTTTGAAGGTGAGGGCGTGTAGCCCTCTGAAGGTGAGGGCGTGTAGCTCTCTGAAGGCAAGGACGTGTAGTCCTCTGAAGGTGAGGGCGTGCAGCCCTCTGAAGGCGAGGACGTGTGGTCCTCTGAAGGCGAAGGCGTGTAGCCCTCTGAAGGTAAGGACGTGTAGTCCTCTGAAGGCGAGGGCATGAAGCCCTTTGAAGGCGAGGGCGTGCAGCCCTCTGAAGGCGAGGATGTGTAGTCCTCTGAAGGCGAGGGCGTGTAGCCCTCTAAAAGCGAGGATGTGTAGTCCTTTGAAGGCGAGGGCGTGCAGCCCTTTGAAGGCGAGGACATGGAGTACTCTGAAGGCGAGGGCGTGTAGTCCTCTGAAGGCGAGGGTGTGCAGCCCTCTGAAGACGAGGACGTGTAGTCCTCTGAAGGCGAGGACGTGTAGCCCTCTGAAGGCGAGGACGTGTAGTCCTCTCAAGGCGAGGACGTGCAGCCCTCTAATGGCGAGGACGTGTAGCCCTCTAAAGGAGAGGACGTGTAGTCCTCTGAAGATGAAGACGTGTAGTCCTCTGAAGGCGAGGACGTGTAGTCCTCTGAAGGCGAGGACGTGTAGTCCTCTGAAGGCGAGGGTGTGTAGCCCTCTAAAGGCGAGGACGCGTATTCCTCTGAAGGCGAGTGCGTTTAGTCCTCTGAAGGCGAGGACGTGTAACCCTCTGAAGGCGAGGGCGTGCAGCCCTCCCAAGGCGAGGGTACTAGTACCCAATGGTCCACCCTTATGAGAAAGCAAGAGATTGACTCATTCAGAGGGTCGGTCATCCCAAATTCAAAAGATTGGACATTAGAGGTAAGAAATCTATGCAGTTAACAAGATTTTTAGGGATGCAGATGCATGCAACCTTTGTCTTGAAATGTGGTAAATGCAGACTTTGTATGCAACAATACAATGTCATGGAAAGTTGTACAATGTTCGTGACATTCTTTCCTTATTTTGTGATTTTGATTTGATTTTTGAAAAAACACAGATTGACTATCCTTTTGAAAGAGGTGATAATTCATGCAACCTTATCCTATCTTTCACAAATCTCTCTGGGAACTCCCTCAGAGTATATGTCCTATTTGATTTACTCACTTGATAATTTTGGACTGACGGTGATGGAGCCATTTAATCAATCCACTAAAATCCCAGGGTTTTCCACTCCCCTTTTTTTTAAAAAAAAAACATCGACGAGTGAGAGCTTTTGATCTGCCCCTAGGTTTGCTTAAGGCTCATGCACGGTGCCCCTCATTGCCCTAGTGTAGGGCTTTGAGGTATCAATCATCGTCTTTCGTCATGACCTTGTAGCAGAGAACCTATTGGGTGAGAATTTCTGATCTGCCCCTAGGTTCACTTGAGGTTTACGCATGGCGCCTCTTATTTCCCCAGTGTAGGGCTTTGAGGTATCAATCGTTGTCTTGTTTTCACAACCTTGTAGCAAGGAAGAATGAAAGAAGTGGCTGATTCTCAAAAAGGACTTTCAAGGACGAGAAACAGTTGAAGGATTTTTCTATTGACGGATTAAGTCAAATGACTCTTATTCTTAATAACTCACTTCTCTCTCAAAAAGACAAACTGTCAGGAATGATAAAATGAGGTCACATGAATGTCTATATTTTTACTTGAAAACACATGCAATCAAATGCTTTTTTTTCTTTTTCTTTTTTGAACTTTTCTGCTTTACTCGTTGTTTACGGCATCCTCACCAAATGTGTAGCACGAGTAATTTCTGATTGAACGGTCTTGGAAAGTCCAAACTCAAGAGCGCAGGTCACTTGAGCAAACAAACCAATGGCTTGCATCCATATTCCAGTGGAAGCAAAGATGTAATTATGAGAGGATGAGGGACAAAGATGTCAAATTTATCCATTTTATTTAGCATTGTAACTATGGTTTACAATAATGGCATAAACTTGAAAATCCTGATGAGTCATTAGAGACATCTAACAACAGCTTTCAAAATTTCCCCATGTGTGGTGTCGCTTGTCAATGTTAGGATTCACAAGTGATTCTCCTCAAATTTCAGCCAACCTGCCTTAATTAGACTTTGCACCTTACGCTTCAAGGTCATATAGTGCTCAATGGAATGTCCCAGAACTCCTCCATGATATGCACATGTTGCATTCGAGTCATATCCTCAGAAAAATGGAGGTTGAGGAACCCTGGTAGGGGTTACTGCTACCATTGCATTATCAAGTAGATATGGGAGCAAGTTAGCATATGACACCGGAATTTGGGGTGAATCCTACAGGTTTTTTGCTGCAAAATTCCTTTTTGGTTTTCTCTAAAGGTGGTGTTTGGGCATTGGGCGTACGGTAGACAGGCTTTGTGGTTGATTTAGGGATGGCCTTTGTGGATGACTAGGTGGTCGATAATGAGAAGGGCTAATATTGGCTGCGTAATGATGTTGTTGAGCTGGTGGGGGATTTTCCATGTAGGAACGGCAGTCGCAACATGGGTTTCTCCTTCATTCTCACCCTCTTCATTTGCCCCAGTTTTCACATTCATCAAAGCAGGATGATCAAATTTGCCTCTTTCCAGACCCATTTTGATCCTTTCGCCGGTGAAGACCAAATCCACAAAACTTAAAGGTGCGTACCCCACCATTTTTTCATAGTAAAACACTGGTAATGTGTATACTATTATTTTGATCATCTCTTTCTTCGTCATTGAGGGAACCACTTGGACTGCCAGATCTCTCCACCTTTGGGCGTATTCTTTGAAAGATTTGTGCTCCCTCTTGCATATGCTATGTAATTGCATCCTATCCAGAGCCATATCAGAATTGTACTGATACTGCCTAACGAAGGCAACCATTAGGTCCTTCCAAGAATGGACTTGGGAAGGTTCCAAGTTAGTATACCAGGTAACAGCTGCCCCAGTAAGACTTTCTTGGAAGAAATGTATCAATAGTTTCTCATCTTTTGTGTATGCCCCCATCTTCCGACAATACGTCTTTAGATGGTTCTTGGGGCAAGTAGTCCCCTTGTACTTGTCAAAGTCCGGCACCTTGAACTTGGGAATGACCATGTTTGGGTACTAGGAACAACTCTTCTACGTCAGTAAAGGCATAATCTCTGCCTCCTTCAATGGCCCTAAGCCTTTCCTCTAGATGATCCAACTTTTCTCATTTCTCCCATAACAGGAGGGATTTTAACCGCTGTAGAATGCAAGGTTGTGGTTGGGGGCAAAATTGAGGGCCCTCCAAAGTGTTTTGTAGGGGTATACCACCAACTGCTTGCCCTTCAGTGGCATATCCGAGGCAAGCCTCGAAGTTGGCTAGATTGTGGTGGGGTATTTCATATGTCTGCCCCATAGGTTGAGAGACATGTGCATGATGAGGTTGTCGACTCTCAATGAGTATGCGAGCGGAGTTATTGACATCTTCATCGGGAGTGTAAGCCACATTGGGTGGTGTATAGTTGGAAGGCAAGCCATATGGCGGGAAAGCGTGCTCGTTTTGAATTTGCACATCATGGGGGTCGCCCGTACTTCCCAAATCTTTGGCTACCATATATGAGATTGGATGATTCATTTGGTTGAAGCCAGGTGAGGGAGTCGGGTTCACCTTAGAAACAACGCTGGTAGCGGCAATTGCAACCACATTGGCTTCCATTATCTTCTTCATGCTCATCATGGCCTCTATCATTGTGGTCATTTGCTCTTTCATGGCCTCCATGTCGGCCTTCATCTACTCTTGCACCCCCTCTACTTAACCCATTACTCTACCTCTAGCACGGGTTCAGTAAGGGCACCGTAAAGCGCATTCTTTCATTTGATTACAATGATTATAATTTGGTTTTCAAGGAAAGAATGCAATAGGAAATGCAACCAATTGAAAAGCATAAATGTATGCGAATGGTGCACAGTTGAAGTATTGCAAATTTTACACAGGACATGGGGTTGAATCAATTTAGATTTTCAACATGGTCCATGACATCTTTGTCAAGGTGAAACTGGAAGTAACAAGGACATCAACAGTCCTAAATGTATTTGGCAGTAGACGAAGCAACGATGTAACTTGATCCATCTTTTGCCTAAATTTTTTTTGCAAGATGGTTACCTCCATACTTTAACTTGACTTGATGAGCCTTTTCGTAAAAGGATGAGCTTGGTTCAACCCCATAACCCAAGGAATGGCAATTTTGATCGCCAATACTTCGACAATATTTCATAGAGATCAAAGACTCGGGAATACGTATGCTATGCATGGAAAATGTAATTATGAGATTGAGATGTTCAAAGAAACATCATTTCCTAGTTAACCACACATTAGGTACCATGCTCAATCATTTTTATTTTTTTTTAGAAATGGTTTTATGATCCCAACATGGTTGGCTCATGGTACCTGACACATGCAACTAAGAATGCAGTGTGAATTTTCACACTTCCTTTTTTTGCTTTTGTTTTGCAGAGGAAAACGCAAGGATCATGCATGAGTAAACATGAAAATAAAAGGTATGCAAAAAGCATGTTATATGCATATGCAAGGTGATCAAATGACTTATGCAAAATGCAATGCATGAAAATGATAAGTGACAAATGCAGGAACGATATGAATGCATTTACGGACACGAAAGCCCAGAAAATCATCTCTTCTTACTTGCGCATTCGGGGGCGCAGTGCCCCATGTGTGTAGTTAAGAAGGTGAAATGGACCTTCCGGCATCCCGTGACAAAAGACGAGACCACCATACAACGCATGCGTGACGACATGATGCAAATGCGCAAAAGCGCAACAGGGGGATGTACACAGCATGGCAATATCCTCAAATAATCATGCAGTAAAGATGTACATGACATTTAGGTTATATGCATGGCAGTGTTCAAAAGGCACGTAGTGTGTTCGCTTCGTGCCCCTATGTTAAGGACCTAAATGGGAGGAACTAAAAGGTTTTTAGTGATAATTCCCAAGGTGGTCATATCTCTCTTGATGGTTTCTAGAGGTATCATCCCCTTCGAAAAAACATATTGTGGCAGTACGGACTACCAGTAACAATATGTTATCAAAGAGAAAAACTCTAGATGAGGGTTCACTGTTATCAAGCAAGTCGGAGACCCAGCATGACCACAGATTCACCTTCACTCCTTATGTTCCCATGGACCCGGGTATAGGGCCCCTTTTCAACTCACTGTGTGTGAAAAAAGGTGTTGGTGTTGTGTGCATCAAATGAATACATATTTATCCCATGCATACATTAAAACACGCTTACAGCATCGAAGAATTTTATACAATGTTAGTGCTTAGCACTACTGAGTTTAAAAAGGTTGGCTAAGATTTTGTTAAAACATAAGCACTTAGACAATGAAGGAAAGCTGGAGTTGCTGCACATGATGTCCAACGTTATGTCAAGGAATAAGATCGGGCTGCATAATGCACAAGGCAAGATAAAGTGTCAAGTGATGAATTGAAGTTGAAGGATCCACGATGTCGGATACAATGTCCTGACATCCTGCTCGAGAATACTGGAAGTGCTGTACAATGCAAGATAAAAGTCAAGTGAAGCATTGAAGCTGCAGGATCCAAGATGTCGGATACGATGTCCTGACATCTGGCCCGATAATACTGGACATATAAATCTGTTATATCTTTAACAGATTATTGTGCAGTTAGCAAGAGATTAGAAGATCTATCTTTAGGAACGAATTAAAAGATCATTAAAGTTCGAATTTCAAAGTAGAAGAGTTCGTTCAGGGATTAAAGATTAAAGATTAAAGATTCAAACTAAAAGATCAAAAGTTATCTTTTAGTTCTTTAACTGCAGATTTTTCAGAAGAAGATAGATCTCCTCCAGCATCAAGAACTTGCAGCCCAGAATCGTACACGGCTATATAATCATGGAGGCTGCACGAGTTCTGTACCAAGTCCGGGATTGAAGAGTTATTTTGTGAGTTTTTGGGACTTGAGTCTTTTGTGAGCCACCTTGATGGTACCCTAACATCAAGTGTTGGACCTATGTGTGTAGAGTTGATCTCTTGTGTCTAGAGTTGATCTCTAGTGTGTAGAGTTGATCTCTTTTGTACAGAGTTGATCTCTGATGTGTCTTTGAATTAATTGTAAACACGAGAGTGTGAGTGAGAGGGAGTGAGCAGAGGTTCTCATATCTAAGATTGGGTCTTAGGTAGAGATCGCACGGGTAGTGGTTAGGTGAGAAGGTTGTAAACAGGGGCTGTTAGACCTTGAACTAACACTATTGAGAGTGGATTTCCTCCCTGGCTTGGTAGCCCCCAGATGTAGGTGAGGTAGCACCGAACTGGGTAAACAATTCTCTTGTGTTATTTACTTGTTTAATCTGTTCATACGGACACATATAATCTGCATGTTCTGAAGCGTGATGTCGTGACATCCTGTACGACATCTGTCCTCTGGTATCAGAATTTCAATTGGTATCAGAGCCAACACTCGAAATCACAGAGTGAGATCTAGGGAGATAAATTCTGATGAACATGGAGAAAGAAGGCGGACCAGTGAACAGACCACCAATTCTCGATGGAAGCAACTATGAATATTGGAAAGCAAGAATGGTGGCCTTCCTCAAATCACTGGATAGCAGAACCTGGAAAGCTGTCATCAAAGGCTGGGAACATCCCAAGATGCTGGACACAGAAGGAAAGCCCACTGAAGAATCAAGATTCAAGACTCAAGATTCAAGAATCAATCAAGATAAGTATTAAAAAAGTTTTTCAAAACATTGAGTAGCACAAGAAATTTTCACAAAATCATTACCAAAGAGTTTTACTCTCTGGTAATTGATTACCATAATGCAGTAATCGATTACTAGTGTTTTTAAAACGTTAAGATTTTCAAAATTCAAAATGAAGATTCACATATGTTGATGTGTAATCGATTACACCTTAATGGTAATCGATTACCAGTGACTGTTTTCGAAAAATTCATTTCCAAAAGTCACAATTCTTCAAGTGACTTGTTTCTAAAGATTCTTTCAAAAGTCATAACTTTTTAAGTAATTAGTTTTAAAGGAATTGCCAAGAGTTACAAGTTTTGACTTGAGTCATCAAGAAATTATAAATATGTGACCTTGGCATGAAACATTAATTAATTGATCCATCATCTCTTTCAATCATTCTATCTTTCAACATCTTCTTTCATTTCTTTCTACAAAATTTTTCTGATTCTTTTTCTCTTCATCTTTCTAAAATTTTTTGTTCAAAACTTTCTCTTCCATGAAAAGTTCTTTGTTCAAAAACTTGTGCTATTCATCTTTTTCATTCCCTTCTCCCTTTGCCAAAAAGAATTCGCCAAGGACTAACCGCCTGAATTCTTTTTGTGTCGCTCTTCTCCCTTTTCCAAAAGAACGAAGGACTAACCGTCTGAATTCTTTTGTGTCTCCCTTCTCCCTTGTCAAAGAATTCAAAACAACACAGTCTAAGAATTCTTTTGATTCTTCCCTTTCCCATAAACAAAAGATTTCAAAGGACTAACCACCTGAGAATTCTTTTATTTCCCCCTTCACAAAGTTTCGAAGGACTAACCGCCTGAGAACTTTGTCTTAACACATTGAAGGGTACATCCTTTGTGGTACAAGTAGAGGGTACATCTACTTGGGTTGTTGTGACTGAGAACAAGAGAGGGTACATCTCTTGTGGTTGAGTTCTTGTGGAGGGTACATCCACTAGGTTGTTCAAAGAGAACAAGGGAGGGTACATCCCTTGTGGATCTTTGCTTGTAAAGGATTTTACAAGGTTGAAAAGAAATATCAAGGACCGCAGGTCGCTTGGGGATTGGATGTAGGCACGAGTTGTTGCCGAACCAGTATAAAACTCTTGTCTTTGTCTTCTTCTTCCCTACACTCTTTAATTTCTGCTGTGCATTTTAATTATCGCTTTTACTTTTGGTTAAAGTTTCAATTGTTGTTCTTTACTTTCTTAACATTATAGTAAAAGCCTAATTGAATCTAGTAACATTAAGAAGGATACATTTTAAATTAGTAAAGGTTCATTAATAATTAAGTCAACCCCCCCCCCCCCATTCTTAATTATTCCGAGGCCACTTGATCCAATAAGTGGTATCGGAGCAGGTATCTTGTAGAAAGTTTAACAACTTCAAGATTCATGGCCTCTTTAAATTCTTTGTTTTTCAAAAGTATTTTCAGGAATAGGTTATTTCAAGATCATGATAAAGACCAAGTCAACTTGTGTCTCATGACAAAATTTCATGACAACAACAAAGAAGAATCTGTAAGGAAGAAATGGTACATCGATAGTGGATGTTCCAAGCATATGACGGGAGATGTATCCAAATTCACAACCATTTCCACCAAGAAAAGTGGACACGAAACATACGGTGACAACAATATCTGTAAAATCTCAAAAGCGGTAACATCTAAGCCATCTCTATGAACTAATGTATGATTAGTATTTTCAGTTAAGTTATTTTTGTGGCTAATAGAAAATAATTGTTGAAAATTGTTTGATTGTGTTTACAATGTTTAATCATACTAATGTATGATCAGTATTTTCAGTTAAGTTGTTTTGATCTTTTTTCGCAAGATCGATTTTAACCGCACAAAAGTCGTTTAAGGCATTGGACCATTAAACGATCTTTGATTCTTTTGAAAGGAGAGAAACGTTAAGGCGTTGGACCATTAACGATCTCTTGTTTTTGAAAGGAGAGAAATGTTAAGGCGTTGAACCATTAACGATCTCTTGGGGTGGTCGACAAAAGCGGGGCTTTTGCTCCTACATATCCTCAATTGCGATGAGGAAATCAGACCTACGTAGTTCTTGCAAAAGCAGTAAAGTTACATATTGATTTTATGCTTTTGAACGGTCCATGTTAATCGATAAAAGCAAAGAGGACCGTTTAAGGCGTTGGACCTTAAAACGGTTTTTAGTGATTTTTGCGGACAAAGCTTGATTTGTGAGTTGATTTTAGCCTTAGTTTCACTTTGGTTATTAGTCAATTCATTCAATGAAACTTCCAAAGAAAAACGTCCGATTGATTTTTTTGATTATTTTTTTTCTAGATATTTTGATTATTTTATTATTATTTTACTTTTTTTTGTTTAATCGAGGTTACAGCGTGAACGATCGGTTAGATTTTGTTTTAACAGTGATTAAACGAGATTACAACACAAATGATCGGTTGAAATTCATTTTATCATTTATTATGTGAGAAAATGGCTTAAATAAACGGTTAAAAGCTCGTTGAAGCGAAAGAAAAGAAAACTGAAAGTAAGCGAAATGAAAGTGAAAGTACACAAAACAAGAAATGAATTCAAAGTGTCGGATTCGAACACTTTCTAGATTTGAATTTCTATTTACACCCCTATCTTGATAAGTTCACCCCCCCATTTTTGTGTTTTTGGCTGTTTTCTTTCCAAAATCTCATGAAACTTTACAGATTCCACCGCGATGAGTGTTTAGCCTTCCGAAGCAATCAACAATGGTCCTCGAATGAAATTAGAGTGTAACAGTTTATTTACACACACCCCACTTTGCTAAATACACTCTCGTTTTCGTGTTTTTGACCGATTTCTTCCAGAAACATCTCGAAACTTTACGGATTCCACAACGATGGGTGTTAAACATTTTGAGGTGTTCAAACGAAGGTCGCATGCTGACAAACAATGGTCCCTGGACGAAATTAGGGTATGACAGTGTCAATTCCATATCCATGAGTTTCTTTTTTCTTCATCAATTGATTCTTGTTTTGTGTCCAATTGGGAATTCTAATTAGTACATTTGCCTTTAAGTATTCATCTTTGTTCTTGAGAAATTAACAAAATCCTTTTGTTTGATTCACAAAAATATTGTTTGGAGTGAGTTGGGGTGTTTGTGCAAATGCTGAAAGCTTGAGTACTTATTCACAATTAGAAGGGAAAGTAAAAAAAAAACAAAAAGAAATATATTGGAGCAAAAGTAAAAAAAAAAAAATCTAAAAAAATTGTCTATAAAAGGTCTTTCTACTCTAGTACTAAATTCTTTGTTTTTTTCACACACCTGCACTTATTTTGTCTCTCTTGAATATACTAGTCTCACAGTGAAATCTTGGAATTCTTATTTTGTGTTGCTCTTATTCTTGAGCCTCCTAGTTTGTATTTCCTTGGCATTCTATTTTGAGTTGTCCCTTTTATTTCTTTTAGCTTTTATTGCTTGTCTTTTAAATTTCTTTGGTTTTGTCTTAGAATATTTCTCTTTCTTTGGACTCTTGAGTTGAGCTTAAAATTTGTTACATTTTTTTCACATCAAATACTTTTTTATTTGAATTTTGAATGTTCCACTTAAGAAATTTTAGAGGAACATAGAATGAAAAAAAAGGCAAGTGTGCATATTATAGAAAATACCTTAAAAGAAAGAAACACGAGTGGACTTTGAGTTAAACACTAAGTTGGCTGGTAAGGTCCATATTTCTATTATTTGTGTTAACCATTTGGTGCAGGAATGTGTTATTCATCTTATCATAGAAGTGATAGAGGTTGTGGGAAAGATGAAGGAGAAAGAAGGCTTAAGAGACTTGGGACAACAATCTATGAAGGAAGAGATAAAGAGGAAAAAAAATAATAGAGAGGATAATATGGAAGGGGAAAATCTTAAAATTCTTAATTTTCAAATGAAGTGTGACTCGAAGGCATATATTGAGTGGGAGATGAAAGTTAAGCAAATCTTTGCATGTCATGAGTATAGTGAAGAGAAGAAGATTATGTTGGCTACCATGGGCTTCGATGACAAAGCACTCACATGGTCGAAGCTTGAAGAGAATGCAAGAGAGAGGATAAGGAAACCTAAGATAGCAACATGGAAAGAAATAAAGGAGTTTATAAGGAAGATATTCTTACCACCTTATTATGAGAAATATGTTTATGATAGGCTACAAAACCTCACAAAAGGTAGCAAAAGTCTTGAAGAATACCATAAAGAGATGATAATGACCATTAGGAAAGCCAATGTACAAGAGCCTAAAACTTCCATAACAAGGTTCCTATGTGGGCTTAATAAAGACATTCGATGCATTGTGAAGTTACAACACTATAAGAGCTTGGAGGATATGGTGCATCAAGCCAAGAAAGTGGAAAGACGACTTGAGAGGAAGCATTCCTACAAGAAGACCTATCACCATGACTCTTCCCGTGGTAAGGACAAGTCTAAGAAATAGGGATCTTCCCCACCTGTAACATCCCATTTTTCATAAATCAATTAAAAAGGCTTTTTAGTTAAAAAAATAGAGTTCTTTTTTATGAAATAAAAAAATAAATAAATAGAGTAAGTAATAGGTTGTGAGTACACTACTATAAATAAAGACATGTTAGGTATGTTTTAAGACTGACGATAGCCTCCTCTTCCTCTCAATTTCGTTTTCTCTTTTCCCCTTCCAAAACCCTATCTTTTTCCTGCGTACATTCAAATCTGTCTTAGTAAAACGACGATCTCGGACTCATTAATCGTTGGATCATCGAGATATTTCAGCACCATCTTCACAACTCATTTCTGAGCTAAGAGAAATATCTTTCGCATAGTAGCTTTTTCTTTTCCCACAGAGACTCAAAACCTGTCCAGTAAAACTATGATCTCAGACTCATTAACCGTTGAATCATCATCAAATTTAGACACCTAGTTTGCAATTCAATTCCCCACACTTTCACCATTGCGATTTGTGAAATAATATTTACGGAGAGAGAAAAAGGAATTGCACAAAGATAATACAAAATGAAGGCTTTAATCTCTTCTCCTTCTCTCTAACGCTTGGAAACCCTATCAGAGCAAATTAGAGGAAAAAGCTTGAGGAATCTCAAGAAATTGCTAAAGATGTCGTTATCGCTGTCAAAATACACACGTGAGCCCACTTAGAGGTAAGGGATGAGTTTATCGCAATTGGGGTTAGAATGAAAATGTATAGGAATCCTTAAGGGATCAAATTGAGATTTATTTTGGGATGTTTATTAAATTATAATTTTTCTTTTATGATTATAAATATGATATTATTGTGTTTGACGCACCAACTGATGTCCTGATGTAAATTGGTTGATAAAATTGAGTGCTCCATTGGAGCTTGTAGGCCTAGGATTTTCTTCATCAATGGATTCCTTTGCTTCTTGGAAGATGAATGGCAGTAGAATGGAGAAAGGAAGAGAGAGAGGAGACACCACTTCAAGGAGAAGATGAGTCTAGAAGAAGCTCACCACCATAGGAGGCAATGGATAAGAGCTTGGAGGAAGAAGGAGATGAATGAAGGGAGAGGAAGAGAAGAGCACGAAATTTTATGCTCTAAATGAGCTTTGAAATCTGAAGTTTAATATTAAAATGATCAAAGTTTAAAAAAAATGCACACACATGATCTCTATTTATAGCCTAAGTGTCACACAAATTTGGAAGGAAATTTGAATTTCAATTCAAATTTCACTTGAATTTGAAATTGAATTTGTGGAGCCAAAATTTCACTAATTATGATTTGTGAATTTTAGTTATGGTTCAGCCCACTAATCCAAGATCAATTCCAAGATTCTCCACTAAGTGTGCTTAAGTGTCATGAGGCATGTAAAGCATGAAGGATAAACACAAAGTGTGACTATATGATGTGCCAATGGGGTGTAGTAAGCAAATGCTCACCTCTCCCTCTAAAATTTAATTGTATTGGGATTCTACCAATTCAATTAAATTTATTTTCAACCACACACATCAAATATTCACTTAGTGCATGTGAAATTACAAAACTACCCCTAATACAAAAACTAGTCTAGGTGCCCTAAAATGCAAGGGCTGAAAAATCCTATATTTCTAGGGTACCCTACCTACATTATGGAGCCCTAAATACAAGACCCAAAATTAATGAAACCTTAATCTAATATGTACAAAGATAAGTGGGCTCATACTTAGCCCATGGGCCCGAAATCTACCCTAAGGCTCATGAGAACCCTAGGGCCTTCTCTTGCATCTTTGGTCCAATCTTCTTGGAGTCTTCTATCCAATGCCCTTGGGGGGTAGGATTGCATCATTCCCTCCCCCTTGAAAATGATTTGACCTCAAATCCAGAGGTTCTTGAAACTCATTAATTCTTTCCTCAACACCTGTAAAAAGAATAAAAACATATGTATTAGTGATGTTGGGTATGTTAGAGTACGGTAAGGACTGAAAACCCCTTTCCCAGCCATCTTCCCATAAGAGAATATAGTTCCTCACCAACTTAATGAGTGGTGCAACAAGTATAGAAAAATATGGGACAAACCTTTTGTAAAAGTTTATTAAGATATTGAAGCCCCAAATTTCCCTTATACTAGGTGGAGTAGGCCACTCAGGAATGACCTTTATTCTCTTAGGGTCCATGGGAAGCCCTTGATCACTATTTAAAAAGTTAAGGAAAGTAATAGAATAAAACATACCTTTTTCTTTATTTTCAAGTTGATTATTCCTACAAAAAATTACGACAAACCTAAGGTGTCCCACATGAGAACCTAGGTTTGCATTAAAACAAAAAATAAGAACAAACCTACCTAATGAGTCCCTATGTACACAAATCATGAAGATGTTGGGTGCATGAGTGATTTTACAAAAGAGTGTTGCACCACTCAACATATTCATCATACCACCTATCATAGGGATTTGGTGCCTAATAATACCTATTTTAGGCACCAACAAAGCACAAGGATTTAAGCTCTTGCGAACCAAACCCTCATCCAATAACTCCTTTACTTGAGGAATAACCTCAAGCTCAAGAGGTATGGCGGTGCTAAGGGATGTTTCCCTTGATAGGAGAAGGTAGCAAGATTGTTTAAAAAGGAGTGCTATTTTAATATCACCTTTTGTTGCAAAATGATTTTCCTTCTTAACAATCTTCTTGGAAGAATCCTTTTCCTCCTTTTCCTTCCCCTTGGCCTTTGATGACAAGGCCTTACTATCCTTCTTTTTCTTTTGTTTTTCTAGTTTTTCTTCCTCATCCCTCTTATCTTTCATAGTTAGTTGATCTTTGGCCACCTGTGAAGGTGTTTGAGGATGCAACACAAATTTAGTGCCAAGATGGGTGAGGGTAATTTCATTAGTTAGGCCATTGTAAATGATCTTCCTATCAAATTGCCATTGCCTTCCTAAAAGAATATGTACTGCCTCCATGGGAACTATATCACAATTAACTTCATCCTTATATGTCCCAATAGAGAAAGGTACCTCCACTTGTTGGTTAATTATCATTTCCCCTTGCTCATTGAGCCATTGAAGTTTATAAGGTTTTGGGTGGGGAATGATAGTGAGGTTCAACTTGGAAACTAATCTTGTGCTACAAAAACTGCAACAAGATCCACTATCCACAATGAGAGAACAAGTTTTATCTAAAATTTTGCATCTTGTATGAAAGATGTTCTCTCTTTGGGATTGAGATAGATCACAAGATTGACCTCCAAGAAGCCTTCTAACCATTAAGAGGTCACCTTCTTCGTGGGGGTAGACTTCCTCACTAGACTCTTCACCCCTTACTTCATCTTCACTTCCACTAGAGGAGGCGCAAGAAGTAGTCTCCTCTTGACTACTATAAATGTCTTGACCCCTCATGGTCATGGTTTTCTTTGTGGGGCATTGAGAGGCAATGTGACCTCTCCCAAGACATTTGAAGCATTTAATGTTGCTAGTCCTTTCTTGGGAACTAGTCTTAGGGGTGTATTTCTCTATGGTCTTACCCTTATCTTCCTTGGGTTTTGAAGGTGCAGCCCCCAAAATTCCATGGGCTTGGTCCTTCCTTGGATAAGAGTGAGAGCCATTATATTTTGAAGAAGGCTTTCTTTTAAGTTGTTGCTCCACTCTTATACAAAGTTGGACTAGCTCATCTAGGTCCCTATATGGAAGGAGTTCAACCGTGTCCCTCACTTCCATATTAAGCCCACTAAGGAACCTAGCTATGCTTGTTCTTTCCTCCTCCCTAGGTCCAGCTCTAACAAGGAGTAGTTCCATTTGTTGTCTATATTCTTCAACACTCATACTCCCTTGTCTAAGCCTTTGGAGCTTGTCCATAAGCTCCCTTTCATAGTAGGAGGGAATGTGCCTCTTCCTAAGGGCACTCTTAAGATCATTCCAATACTCTACTGGAGGATCCCCATGAATCCTTCGCTCCCTAACAAGGGAAGTCCACCAATAGAGGGCATACCCTTGAAAGCTAAGGGTAGCCAATGGAACTTTTCTCTCTTCGCTAATATGATGTCAAGCAAAGAGTTGTTCAACCTTCATTTCCCAATCTAAGTAGGCCTCAACATTATCTTTTCCATGGAAATATGGGAGGCTAATGTTAACCTCTTGAGGCCTTCTATCCTTTTCTTTTCTTTGGGAGTGATGTTTAGTATGTGAACTATTCCGCCCTCTATAATAGTCGCTAAGTTCTTCACTTAAACTCTTGCAAGAGTCATGACTACTATAGGAGGCATGTTTTTCTCTTTTCATTTCTTTCATTATTTTTCTTCTTTCTTCCTCTCTTATTTTCTCTCTTTCATCTTGACTTATTTTTTCCACTCTTTTTTTACCTTTTTCTTTTCTCTCTTGTTTTTCTTTCCACAACTTAAGGGATCTCAACTCATCTAATATCTTATGCAAGGGGTCCTTAGGAGTAGAACCCTCACCATTAACACTAGATGAAGAATGAAGACCCATGTTGGTTCCTAAGTTATGGTTCTTTCTTGTTGGGGGTTTGAAAAAAAGGTAAAAGAAACGATGGTTGAAACTAGCCAAAATAAACACTAAAAGAGGTGTGAAAGATAAGGTAAAAACTAATTGGTAAAAGGCAAGCTATCTAGGCGGTTTGACAATGGAGGGTAAAAGAAATAAGCTACGAAAGTAAGCAAGAAATTAAAGTGCAAGAAATGCAAACTAGGCGGCTCCTAAGAGTGTTTGGATGACCTCATTTAAGGTTCCCAACAAAACACTCACTATCCTAAGGGAAAATTGCCTAAAATTATTACACACAAATGGAAGTAGGGTGACCTAGCGGAGGCTCCTAACTTACTTCCAATGAAAGGCCTTTTTGTTACAAAATTTGAAAGCAAAGCAAATTGCCAATTACAAAATTACAAAGAAAAAAAGTCCTCAATTGTGGTGGCTATTCTCTTTTTAGTGTTTCACTCAATTTGGAGTGCTTCTTATTCCAATAGCTCTTAAGGTGGTTGGCCCCTTGCTTCTTGACTCAAATTCTTCAAGATATGGCACCAATCCTCCTTTCCAATTCCCTATATGGCAACTCACAAGCAAGGAAACAAAGAGACAAGCAATAACCAAAGACCAAAAAAAACTGAAATGAAAGCTAAACCAATATAGTTTTAACAAGACAAATTTCCAAGGATTATTCAACAATTAAAGCAATGAAAAGCACAAAAAAGCAAGCTAGGACTCAAAGAGAAACCTAGAATGGCTCTAGAGTAGAGTAGAAAAACTCAAAAAAAAAAAAACTCCAGAAACCTCTAGTTTTGGCACTTATTTTCACAATAATTTTCAATTGAAATTTCAGAACTAGGATTGGTATAAAATAGGCACCAATTATAGAACAAATTTGAGCCAAAACAACAAGCACACTTTCCTTTCACTTTTTTTTTCCTGGACACTGATTTTTCTGCCAACTTGTGCGATTTTCCTTATTTTTTCCTTTAATCCAAATCGCTTGGTTCTTTTTTTATAATTTTGGTCCATATGTCTATAAAATTCAGTAAAACTTTCAGCTCAAAAAACGTAGTGACCAATTCCCAGTAATTTATACAAGTTCGTATGTTCAAGCTGCTAGCACCAGCGATTTCAACCTAGAAATCAAGAGTAGTGTTTATGTTGCTTAAGGCTTGGATAGTTACAATTTGTGTTTGCTTATGTTCAATTATCTTGAATAACACAATTCAAGAGAGCTTAAGACTTATTTTGATTCACAAATCCAGCCACAACTCAGCACAACAACTCAACCTCATCATAGGCATTATGTAGGAAACTTAGAAAACAAAAAAAATTTCAAGAACAAGACTACTTCTAGGAATTGATTTAGAACACGTTATGAACTAAATAACATGCATGAATTAGACTCAAAATTCAAAATATAGGATAAGAATGACAAGAATACATGAACAAATGTATCTAGAATTCAATCAACAAAATAAAATTCAACACAAACTTAGAACATAATGTGACAATTACTATGACTAAACATGACTCTAAGACAACATGGATTAAGTGATTTACACTTAGATTTTTGTGTTTTTTTTAATCAATATTTTGGAAGAACATTTATATCTAAGGTTCAGCACAAGAATATTATGAATGAAAAATGATAGAACCTAAAATCAACACAATAACAAGATTCAAGAGTAGATCTACAAAATTTGAACCATAGAAATGCAAGAACAAGTGTAGATCTAAGATTTAATCGGTTTATTTTTTTTTAATATACTCTAAACAGAACCAAACCACAAGAAAATGGAGGATATACATGAAGAATAAGAAGAAGAACAAGGAATTAAAGAGAATTCACCGAACAAAAAGATAGAGGAAGCAAAAGAACATCACCTAGATGAAGATGCTCTTGATACCACATGATGTAAGCTCCATTGGAGCTTGTAGGCCTAGGATCTTCTTCATCAATGGATTCCTTTGCTTCTTGGAAGATGAATAGCAGTGCAATGGAGAAAGGAAGAGAAAGAGGAGACGCCACTTCAAGGAGAAGATGAGTCTAGAAGAAGCTCACCACCATAGAAGGCCATGAATAAGAGCTTGGAGGAAGAAGGAGATGAATGAAGGGAGAGGAAGAGAAGAGCACGAAATTTTGTGCTCTAAATGAGCTTTGAAATCTGAATTTTAATATTGAAATGATCAAAGTTTAAAAAAATGCACACACATGACCTCTATTTATAGCCTAAGTGTCACGCAAATTTGGACGAAAATTTGAATTTCAATTCAAATTTCACTTGAATTTGAAATTAAATTTGTGGAGCCAAAATTTCACTAATTATGATTAGTGAATTTTAGTTATGGTTCAGCCCACTAATCCAAGATCAATTCCAAGATTCTCCACTAAGTGTGCTTAGGTGTCATGAGGCATGTAAAGCATGAAGGACATGCACAAAGTGTGACTATATGATGTGGCAATGGGGTGTAGTAAGCAAATGCTCACCTCTCCCTCTAAAATTTAATTGTATTGGGCTTCTACCAATTCAATTAAATTTATTTTCAATCACACACATCAAATATTCACTTAGTGCATGTGAAATTACAAAACTACCCCTAATACAAAAACTAGTCTAGGTGCCCTAAAATGCAAGGGTTGAAAATCCTATATTTCTAGGGTACCCTACCTACATTATGGAGCCCTAAATACAAGACCCAAAATTAATGAAACCTTAATCTAATATGTACAAAGATAAGTGGGCTCATACTTAGCCCATGGGTCCGAAATCTACCCTAAGGCTCATGAGAACCCTAGGGCCTTCTCTTGCATCTTTGGTCCAATCTTCTTGGAGTCTTCTATCCAATGCCCTTGGGGGGTAGGATTGCATCAGGTTGTACTCCCCATGTTGTGAGAAACATTTTTGTATAAAGTGTTGTATTGAGATTATAAAATGGTGATTCAAATTGAGTAAGTGACAAATTGAACGTGTGATGAATGGTGAAATACGTGTGTATTGAGATATTGTGTGTATTGAGTTGTGAGCTATGAACTGTGCAATCACACAATTGTAAGACCCTTTAAGGACGACGAATATTGTGATGGGATCCACTATGGGATCCTGACAAGTTTAATCACAAGCGCGATGAAATAAAATTATTTTGAGAACAATTGAGGAGTCGTGTGTATTGCATAATTCATAGGTAAAGTGTATATGATTTATGAGGTGTGATAATATGTTAAATTGGGATTGTACCAATGTGATTGAGACCGAGTGTATGTGATAAATTGAGTATGTATTGACTTGTAATATATATGTGCATTGAGATGTAGTGTGCATTGAGTTGTGAGTTATGAATTGTACAATCACACGACTATAAGACCCTTTAAAGGCGATGACTTAATACGCGACGAGTATTGTGATGGGAACCACTAAAGAAACCCGACGAGTTTAATCACAAACGCGAGGAGATAAAATTATTTTGAGAACAATTGAGGAGTCGTGTGTTTTGTACAATTCATAGATAGAGTCTGTGTGCTAAATGTTTTCTGGGTTGGACCTGAATCAGGAAGGAAAGGCCCTGATGGACTCTTCAGAGTGTAGGCCTTGGGGGTTTTTCACTGACATGGTACCACATTGTATATAGGATTGAGTCTTAGTGTATCTATTGCATAACGCTTGTGTATTGATCAATATTGATTGATTTAGTGATATTGTGTTTTGATCCTTGAGTACATGAGTGATGTGAAAATGAATGAGATGTGTTGTGTTGTAATGTGATGTTACACGATAAAGTGATGGAATGACATGAGCTATGTTTAAGTAAGTTATATTTCTTTTATATGATATGTATATCCACATGTTGTCTTGTTTCTCTCTATTAGCTAGGAATGTGATAACTCACTCCCCGTGTGCTATTTGTGTTTGGATCCTGTGATGATCTCGAACCTTGTGTTCATGGGAGCAGATGATTAAGTGGATGACTATGAAAAACCTCAGGCTACAGGACATGGGAACACAATACTCTGATAGGATGTGACATTAGGGTATAGGTTTCTATATTAATTGTATGAAGTTTTGGACGACCTTGTTTTGAGCCAAGATGATTTATTATTTATTTGGACAAGTTTTATTGAGATGTTAGTAAAGTGAATGTGAGACTTTTACCCTTGTGAAAGGCTTGTATTTAAATGTTTTTTAAAAACTTTTAATTAATTCTGATTTCTTATTTCTTTTATTATTAGTACATATATGTTAGGGGTAGAGGGCGTCACACCACCTAAGCAACAAGGTTCAAAGTCTCCCAGTGGCAAACATGTTCCTAGCCCTAGCACTTCTTCTACTTCTAGAAGTAGTTCAATTAAATGCTTAGATAAAGGTCATATTGCATTACACTGCCCAAACAAGAAAACTAAATTTTTTAGGACAATGAGATTGTCAATAATGAGTTTTCTTGTATTAGTTCATCTAATACCTCTGGTGATAATGATAGTGGATGTGGTACCAAATGTTTAGTTGATGGATTGATGATTGTAGGAGGTTGTTGGGTATCCAATGTAAGAATAAGGATGAGATTCAAAAGAAGAACATATTTCAAACTAGATGTTTAGTTCTAGGGAATGTATGTACTTTGATTATTGATGGGAGTAGTTGCATTAATGTGCCCAACACAAGGTTGGTTAGCAAACTTAACCTTAAAACCACCCCACACCCTAATCCTTATTGCTTGAAATTTCCATGTGGAGAAGGTGAGTTGGTTGTAGACCAGCAAGTGTTGATGAGTTTTACCATTGGAAATTATAAAGATGTTGTGTTGTGTGATGTAGCTCCCATACTAGCATGTCACATCTTGTTAGGTGAAGCATGACAAATTGAAAGAAATGTGAAACACCATGGGAAGGCCAATAAGATTTCTTTTGTACACGAAGGACACAAGATCAAACTTGCACCACTTTCACCTATGGAAACAAGCGAGAATCAAGTTAAATTGAGAAAGAAAATAGAAGATGAGAGAAAAGAGGCAAAAGAAAAAGAAACAAAAGACAGAGAAATGAAAGAAAAAGAGAGTGAAAAAGCAGAGAGCAAAAGATAAGATGAAATATGAATATTCTTTATTTTATTATGACCCTTTGTTTGTGAAGATTCTTTGTTCAAGGGGTTTCAAGAAGAGCTTCCATGTGCAGAATTTAAAATTTCATGTTCTACTTTGTTGTTTGATGATAAAGTCTCTCATGTGTGTCACAATGTGGGCCATGACGGGAGTCGCCACCAATTTTTATTTAAGGAAAACATTGGGACAACTAAAAATATAAGATATGGTCTACGATTTGATAAAAAGGATTCTGGAGTTGTTTACGCACTGAGAAAATGTTAGCACCCCTGTTAACTCGTTGGCAAGTGTACCAAATTTGTCACAAGTAGTAAAGTACTCGGAAGTCCGAGTGTCGAATCCATAGGGACTTTGTTTGTACTTAGATTAATGCAAACCCAATCTAAAAGCAGTAGATAAAGAATTTAAAATAAAGATAAGAAAATATAGTAGATAAGATAAAGATTTAAAAGAAAGGATAAAATATTTAAAGATAAATATAGAAGATAAAATATTTAAATTAAGATATGATAAAGATAAGATAAAATAGAAGATAAAAAAAATAAGATAAGAAAAGTAAAAGATAAAAATAGAAGATAAAATCAGAATATGATAAGGTTGGGACCTGGCCTGCCTTGTTTGCCTAGGATGTATGAGTTTATGATTTTTCTTTATCAATTTAGGTGACTTTGTTCTACCCACATCTGCTCAATTACTTGCCCCTGATTCCTCATGATGACAAGCCTATTTTATTTATCTATCTTCCAAATTCCTTTGCAAAGACTCAACAAATAAAATGCATGAAGTATGAATTCTAGATGTTTGCAAGAATGCATGGGCATAAAATAATCATTCTATTCCTAGCAATGACTTTCTTATGAAATCCTTTCTTTTTGTTCTATTAGAAGTTACCCTCTTCCGAGTGTCTGACCCCTAAAACCAATGCATGCATACCTTCTTTAAATCTTATTTAGAAGTTACCCTCTCCCGAGCGTCTGACCTCTAATAGAATATAAAGATGAATAATGCAAGATAAAAGCAGAAAAGATAATAGAATAGAAAACACCTTTGCATTGATAAATAGTGAGTACATCATACATCGCTTGGCTTTTAGGCCTGCCAGACCCTAGCTGGCATAGCCACTCATGGCCATTGAGGGCTTTACAATGAGAAAGGAGGTGAAAGAAAGAGAGGGAGTAAATGAAACCCCTAGGAGAGGGGGTTGTTGTGCATTTCTCTTCTGCTTGGCTTGACTCCTTTTTATAGTTGTTGTAGTGGATTTGGGCCTAATGCTAAAAATATTCCTTTTTGATATTTTTGATATCTTTTGGATTTGTTTTGCTTGTAATCATATCTTCTTGATATTTTGGATATTTTTTCGATTTTTTCTCTTTTAATCTCTCCTTTTTATATTTGCAAGCCATAAATAAGAAAAATATCAAATCTTAATATTTAAGCCAAAGATAAATGCTAAATAAATATTTTTAAAGATATTTTCAATATATTTTTACTATCAAAATAACTCATATTTAGTAGTTATCAACCCCACGCATTCGTCATGAAGACAACAAGCTTTAATCGAGTATGCTAAAAATAAAGTAGCTTTTAATTATTTATCTTTCCTTAAGAACATGAATTATATTTGTTATATTTTTTTAAGAAAAAGGAAGCAAATTTTTAGTTTTAGAAACAAAAATGGATTTTATTATTTTTTAGTTTTTTTAGGTCGACAAGCGGGTTTACCCTCGCTCCTATGTATCCCCAAGTGCAATGAGGAAATCAGACTCACGTGGTTCTTTGGGTAAAAAACATCTTGTGTGTTGGGTTGATTTTATTTCTTCAAAATATTTGTTTTTATTGCGTGAAAAATGAGTCATTAAGGTGTTGGACCTTGAACTACATTGGATTTTAAGAAAAAAAATGGAGAAAATCGGTTAAGGCATTGGACATTGAAGTGATCTCGAGTAATGTCTAATTTTTGTGAAGACTAAAGGAGAATTGAGTGATCATTTGTTTAAGTATTTTTACATTTTTAGAAAAGATTTTAGTTTTGTGGTAAACTTTGTGAAGTCAAGCAAGTCGGTGACCTAGCATGACATTCACAAAATTTTACTCACACGTTATTGAAACACCACCAAGCAAGTCAGAGACCCAACATGGAGTGCAAGAAATGTTAAAAGGATTTCAGGTTTGTGGTAAACTTTGTAAAGTCAAGCAAGTCGGAGACCCAACATGCAATTCACAAAAATTATTCACACGTTATTAAAACAACACCATGCAAGTTGGAGACCCAACATGGAATGCACAAAACGTAAACGTGTACTAAAAAAAATACTAATGCAAAATTGCAAGGTTAGACAATTAATTAAATGGACAAGATCGAATGGGATGAAATAGAAGCGGGGAATACACTTAGAAATTAAGAATGCAAGGTTAAAAGGTGGAGGAAAATAAAATGAATAAGTAGCAAAATATTTACAACAAATTACTAATTAAACTAACTAATGAGGCAATAAGAAGACAATTGAATTGAAGAATAAGATAAACAATAGTGACCAACAAAAAAATAAAATAAAGAATTTTCTACTAACTTACCTATTTATTATTATTATTATTATTATTATTATTTATTTACTCAATTTTTTGGGTCAAAGTCAATGGGTTGATTTGGACTTAGTCAATACTGACAGAGTGTTGACATGGCGGGCTGATCATCAGCCTAGGTGGCAGGGGTGCATACATGGAAAGGTGGTGTTGCTAGTAATATTTATTCTATTTAAAATTTCTTGAAAATGAGCTAGGCCCAAAATAAAAAGAAGGTGTATGTGTAAAAACATTAGTATAAATAGCAGATTTTGTTTTGTGTCAGGCTTAACAAACCAGTTTTAACTCTCTCCTTTTTGTTGTTTTTTTATCATTTAAATGATGTGCAACAAGCATCAGCGACAAAATTCTAAGGGTCTTGCCGGCAGCCAAAGGGCTAGCCAGCAAGATGTAATGAATCAAACAATAGACCAAAAGAAAGAACGAAAAAAAAGGAAAGAGGAAAAGAAAGGGAAGGAAGAGTGAAGGAGAGAAGAAGGGAGAAATGAAGAGATGAGAGGGAAGGAATGAGGGGATACCTGGAGACCCCATTGTTGGCTACTTGCTCCTCTTCGGGATTCATGTCTCTTCTTATTTTCCTGTGTGTTCTCACTATGTTTTTTTGTATTTTTTGGGTGTTTTTTGTGTATTTTCTGGTGCTTAGACCTTCTCCTTTTATATTGTTCCTTTTGCTTTTGTTCTCTTTATTTTTTTCCCTTTTTATATTATTTTTTCCATTTTATTTTTGTTCTTCCTTTCCTTTTTTTCTTTTTTTCATTTTCTTTTTTCTATTTTCTTTTTTGTTCTTCCTTTCTTTTTTCTCTTTTTTAGTTTTCTTTTTTGTTCTTCCTTTCCTTTTTTCTCTTTTGTTTTTACTATTCTTCCTTTCTTTTTTTAGTTTTTATTTTTATTTATTTCATATTTTTTAATTTTTTATAAAAACTTGTTCAGAAAAAAGTAAGGTCTGACAATGTGAAGAAGAAGGATGAAGATGAGATTTCAATGGAGGAATGCAAGACTCTAATTCTTTCTTCTAATTTGAATGATGGGATTAATTCTTATTGTAATTTTGTTTGAGCATCTAACCATGCAAAGTCTTTTGTTTTGACGCCTAAGAAAGAATTAAACATCAGGATCAATGGGCAAAACAATTTGTTGAAGAGGTGGATGCACATGAGGATCAAGGCAACCATTGGGAGAAGAAGATTTTGAATCATCTCATCTCTAGGCCTAATGTTATGATTGAAATACAACTTGTGTTAATTCTTGATTTGCATGATACTTGTGATGTGCATAATGCATATGATTTGCATGATATTGTTTTAGGTGATGGTGTCAAGTCCTTGAGTTTTGAGATTAATGCACATTATTTGGAATTCTATAATCATGAAGAGTCTTCCTCTATGTGGTTTGTTGTTTATGAAAAAATTGAAAATTATGAGTTCTTTAAGCATGATCAGGGTATGTTGAAAGATGTTACATTTTGTGTGCCTAAATCTTCATTGCCTAATTCTTTGATTAGAGAAGCTCATGATGAAAGTGTAATGCTGCATGGATTTTCCTTTGGAATTTACATGGAATATGAAACACTCAAGTGTTTTGTTAGATGTATTATGCATAAAAGGGATAAATTTAAAGATGTTGTTCATGGTATGAAGATGTCCTTGCTTGTTCATAATTTTCATTGGGTTCGATTGGCTATGAAATTTGTTCTAAAGTGCCCAAGATCCAAGAGAGGAAAGCATTTTCATTTAATATTGTATGGTTGTTTCCTTGTCCTTGTATTTGATACAGGAGGATGGATAGGTAAACACATAAATAATAAGAGATTTACCCTTTTTAAGGAATTCAAGTCTCCTTAGAAGTAGGATTTTGTTTTCTTTTGATGTAGGTAAAGAGGATTTCAATTCGAGGATGAATTCTCTCAAAGAAGGAGGGGATGATGACCACCAACTTAGGAGCATGGACCTTGAAGCAAAGTATGGATTTGATGGACCAATCACAAGAGTACTTGCTAAGCAAATGGTGAATGAAGCCCAATCTAAAATGGAAAACGTGAAGCACAAACCCAAATTGGTCAACTGCTTGAGGAATAAGGAAAATGAGCTAACTTGAAGAAAAGACCCAAGAATAAATCTGATTTGTCATTTGAGTCTAATATTTTCGTTTGGATTTTTTATTAGAATAATGGGCTGAAATTTATTTTCTTTATTTTTAATTTTATTATAATTTTTAGTTAGAAATAATATTAGTGGTTGTTGGCTTACTTACATATATTTAATAGCCACTAACTTGGAATAATTTTTGCCATTAAGAGTTCCATTATTAGTAGGAACTCTTGGAATGCCTTAGGACAACTATACGTACCTCACAATTTTATCAATGAAGAACACTTAGATTTGGATGAAATTAGAATTTAGCTTTGTGCTAAGTGTGAGAGGTATTTTCCCTTTTAGTTCTTGTGTAAAATCCTAAATTCTTATCAAATAATTCATATTCTTTGTGGTGAATTTTTCTCAACTTATCAATACTTAGAGATTGTGGCGTTGTTCATTTTCATTTCTCACCTCAATCCGTTTTTCCTCTTCTTCTACAAAATTTTCCTTTAATTTTTGGGTCCGTTAAGATGTTGAATTGTGATCCAAGAAAAAAGATTCTCATCACAAAATCAAGCTATGGAAGTATTTCCTAATAAAAACCATAACAAGCATTAAGGGTAGAAGTAAAACACTAACATTGAACAACAAGAAGAATATATTGGAGAGATCTAGCTACCCATTTCCATGGGTAGCACCAAAATACAACATGGAAGGAAGAAGTTATGGAAGAAAGGAACAAGGAAAACACTTCTAGTTGTAGCAACAAAGGAGTTATTTTTACAAAGCAAAACCCGCTGTATACAAAAAATGGTGCACAACTATTGATAGAATCCCTAAAAATTTGCACTTTAACTAAAATCTACTTAAGCCAAAAGTTTCAGTCTCGAACCAAATTTGCTACAACTTTCCCCTTTAAGCTTTCACAATCTTTGCTCCAAATTGTCATTCAATCCACTTCAAATTCCTACAAAATAACCCATTCATAAACATATGCAACCTAGCAAAAAAGTTAAAGAGAAAAACTAGAAATTTACAAATTACCATAAAAAGGCATAAATAGTCCTAAATAAGAGAAAACATGAGATAATTTCCTAAATTCACATATTTGAATTAAAGATTTTTTTTGGCAATTATCACTAACCATCTATGTTTTGTCAATCATTGAGTAGTCGCCACATGGCTAGATTTGCCCCCAACAATGGCCTCCATTTGTAAAAAATATAGATATAGATTTAAATAATTAAGTGGGCTCAACTTTTAGTGGTTTAATTTTAGTGTGTCCAAAGACTAACAAAATAATGTGGGCTTGATGAGTAAAGAGTCATGTTGGCCCATTAAGGAGTATTGGAACCCTAATAGGTTAATATGCAATATAATGGTGATGGTCACAACGCAGTTTCCCGTCTCTCAATCTGGAAGCGAAACAATAGTCTCATTGAGGAGTTAAGGCGATTTGATTGAGGAAGAACCATAAGATCAATATTCTTGTTCGACGTTGATTGTAGCAAACATTCTGCAACGATTGGCTACCAAGTTCATTTTTTAAGACTGCTTAGACGAGAAACAAAACATGGATCTAGGTATTTATCAAAATTTAACCCTTGATAATCTGACTTGATGTATGTATTAGCATTGTGGTGTATGCATATATGATTTAGAGAAATAAAGAGTGAGTGAAAAAATTAATTTCTAACAAAGGTCAAATTATTAGGTTTTTTTGGTTTTACATTGATTAACAAGGTTAGGATTTTATAGTTCTTCTTGAATGTTGGATTTTCTAGTTCTTGTAACTTCTAACTTTGAAATCGAGATTAAAATGGCTTATATGTTTTCCAACATTAGATCTTCTATTATGGTAATATATTTGTGATTTTATTTTGATTAAGTACAAGTTAAAAGAAGGTTATAAATATGTGGTTATAGTCTTGATGTTACTGCTAACTTAATTTAGTTTTGGTCCTTAACGATTACACCTTTTAAGAAATGGAGAAAGAGAATTAAAATTGTTCTCAGCTACATATATTAATTCAATTGGACTTACTAACCTCCAACTATAACTCTTTCCACAATTCAGTAGATGAATTTGACACCACTCGTAGTTTCAATTGTAATGAATACTTCTAGCCTTTATCACACTCACTTTAGATACAAATAATTACCTTTCTTCCCCCAACCAAGCCTGTGTTGTAATAGGATTGAATTCAAAATTAGGTGCACCATGAAGGACTCAGGAATTTCAACTTGGAGCGACTTAAGTTGAACCACTAGATCCCTCATTTCCATAATGTGTTTTCTCACACCTGCGACTCCAATGAGCCTCATAGATGACAACTTAGACATTGGGGGTGCTAGCTAAGGCTTTCTCAGAACTTTCAAACTTTTCATCTATGGAACCTTTTAGCATTAGCATTCTGGAACTGAAGCACCTATACTAGCAGAGGTGCGTGTCTTGGTGAACATAATGGAAAGACGATTAGTAAGGGAATCTCATTTTTATCATAGGAAATTATCAAAGGAAAATCCTTTTATGGTTTGAAAAGGAAATAAATGCTTTTAATGGAATTAATTATGCTTGAATGTTTTAAAGGAACAATGCACTGTGGATTAACAAAACATAAAAATATATAAACTAAAGCCATATATATTAATCGTAGCTTAAAAGCCTCATAGAAATAGAAAACAAACAATTTGGCTTTTTAAAAAAAGAAGCATTGCAATCGCACTTTAAAAACTACTAGCACATAGCAAATGCCTATTGCGAGAACAAGGTTTAATATTTAAAGGCTTAACTTAATAGACATCTAGGCAGAGACAAACCTATCTCTGATACCAAATGATAAACTTTGTACAACACAAACAACATGACAATATATTTAATTCAATCAGAACTACTAACCTCTCATCATAGCTATTTCCATAATTTAGCAAATGAATTTGATAGCACTCATAGTTTCAATTGCAAAGATTACTTCTAGCCTTTAATACACTCACTTTAGATGGAATGTGCATTGTTTTCTAATGTGTTTATACTAGGGATTATATGCCTATTTATATAGATCATATTCTATCCATCATAAAAAACTGATGATCCCACAATTTCATGATGCAAATATACTCTCAACAACTTTATAATAAAATTGAAATGTTGTTGTTACTAGGTTTAATTAATTCAAGTGGTTGAGAAAACATAAGTAAGTGAGAAAAATTAGGACCACTTTAATGTGATTTCAAAATTTAAATCAAAACTAACAACTCTTTGAATACTACTTCAAAATTTATATAGATCATATTCTATCCATCATAAAAAAAACTCATGATCCCACGATTTCAGGATGCAAATATACTCTCAATAACTTTATAATTAAAATTGAAATGTTGTGATTACCAGATTTGATTAAGTCAAGTGGTTGAAAAGACATAATGTGTGAGTGAGAAAAATTGGACCACTTTAATTTGATTTCAAAATTTAAATCAAAACTAACAACTCTTTGATCACACATATGTTAGATTTGAAAACTACTACTTCAAAACCACCACCACATAATTAACTTATGCTTAATAGACTATGTTGTATAGTTTCTACATAATAAACATGATTTACTTCAAGAGTTACTACCTATTTTTCCAATGCCATTGATTTGGGCTTGATTATTGTAAGCAAAGGTGACTAGGTTGTCCATCTTTCTATCTATGTCCAAAAACTTTGTATTTGTCTCTTGTCATATGTCTAGAGCAACTATTATCCAAGAACTATTGCTTCTTTCTTTTGGTTGACATGAAGCTATAGCTTTCTGAAGTGCTTTCTTTTTATGTGTTTTCCATAAAACAAGTAGCTAAAACCTCTCCTTTTGATCTTCCATAATCATCTTCCTCTTGCAAATCTGATTCTTCTATCTTCTGAAGATGTGTCTTGAGTGAACATCACCTTTGTCTTCTGAGTGTCATCTTTGAGTATCTTCTTTAGATAACTGCTAGGGCATGTCTTCTTTGTGAAGATGTTCCCTGGTCTTCTTAAGAATCTTCTAGTTATTGTGCATATCTCACAGTACTTGTTTTGAGGAACAAGTTTTCATCCATGATTCTCAATGCATGGGTGTTTAGCAGTTCATCTAGCCCTTTAGTAGGGAAGATCTGAATGGTTGTTTTATATTCATGATTATTATATACTATATTAAGCTATGGAATGCACTATAAAATTTATAATGTTAAACCCTTAAGTAAGAAGTGATAGCTCTAAAACTCAAACTTGATTCATCCTACAAGTTATATCCATGTTGAGTTTTTCTTCTTGGAAAACAATATGTTGGAAAAGTTATTATTATAATATCTCTATGATTAATTGAAAGCAAGCTAATTTGTGTATTTTTTTGGGGGCAGTTTAAGTATCAGTCAAGTTGTGCTGAAAATGAAGATACAAGAGGTACGTAAAAGAAATAAGAAGGATGATAAGGACAATATTAGTGAGTTTCCCGACCATGTTCTTCTTCATATAATGAGTTTGATGGACACAAAATCTGCTGTTCGAACTTGTGTTTTGTCTAAACGGTGGAAAGACCTTTGCAAACGTCTCACCAATCTCACATTCAGTTCCTCAATTGGAAGTTGTAAACACAGTATGATACAATTTTTGTCTTGGATTTTGTCTATTAGAGACCACTCCTATTCTCTACTCAATCTTTCTATCGACAATCACAAGGCATATATTAAGCCTGAAGTTATAGATTGTGTAGTTAAATATGCTTTGTTTCACAATGTTCAGCAATTGAAATTGGTTTCATGCACCGAAACCGAACCAAATCTTGAGCCTCTAACCTCAATCTTTTGTTCTCAGTCCTTGAAATCTCTTGAACTTGCCATTATATTGGACACTTTAGGGTTAATATTTCCAAAATCTCTACACATGCATGCATTAAAAAGTCTAAATCTTTCATATGTCAGATTTACCACAGGTGAGAATGGTGATGTTGAGCCTTTTTCAAACTGTCATGTGTTAAATACTTTGGTCCTTAGACATTGTTCTTTCTATAATGATCAACAAATCCTCTGCATATCTAATCCCGCCCTGTCTAGTTTGACAATATATGAAGGAAAAGCTTACCAAATTTCGCTTGCTACTCCAAATCTCAATTCTTTTACTCTCAAGGGTTCTATTAGTCACCAACTCTTCTCCACATGCAATCTTTCTTTTCTTAGAGAAGTGAATATTTTTATTTATGGAGATGGAAGTAGTTGGAATGGGAAAAGTTCAATCATCATAAAATGGTTGCAAGTGCTCGCCAATGTAAAGATATTGACATTCACTCTACGTGCCTTTCGAGTAATACTACAAGTAAGTACTTTGGTATGTTTTTGTCTCTATTATTTTTTAATGTTCATGACATGTATATGCATTCATATAATGTCAAAATTCTTGTCTTACTCAATCTTGTGTTTCAAAATATTAATTTAAATATTCTCCAATTAATAACAATTAATTGTGTAGGATCTCTCAAATCCCAGTTCAACACAACCTCCATGCTTTGTTAGATTGGAGTCATTGAAAGTGAAAAAGCAATTATTTACAAGCATGCCAGATGAGGACGTTAACAAAGTAGTGGAGTACTTGCTTCAAAACACTCCAATGGCCAAAGTTGATGTCATAACAAATGCTTAAATGATATTCATGCATAATTAGTAGAGAATTTTACATAATATCAAATTCTAGTTTATTTTATGCTTATTTCTCTCCTTTTCCTCAATACTATTGTTATTTTACAGCAAATTATGGGTTTCTATACTGTGAGTGCCCTGTTTAAACATATGCTATATATTTGTTTTATTTTGCTTAACAATGGAGTTTTTTTTTTTAATTTAAGAAATAGACCTTTTATTCTTTTGTTATTGGAGGAGGATGTCAAGAAAAATATTCTAGTACTGTATTTAAAACAAAGTTGAGGCTTAACAGACTACAAATTTATATTTAGGATTATTTTCAAACTAGCATTTAACTCGTGTTAGGCATAACTCATATAATTTAAGTAGTGCTTCATGAAGACCTTGAACACCAAAGATAGCATCCAAGCAATGTAACGGTTCAAAAAGAAAGGGAAAGAGTGAATCGTGAGAATATAGGATGGTGAATTCGTGAGGAACAAAAAATATATAATAGTGTGGGAGAGGGTATGGCCTTATTTTAGGGGCAGAATGAAAAAAATGAAAATGAATGATGATCATAAGAGTTATGTGATGAGTTATTAGACAAAGTTGAGAAGCACAATGATGATTTCAGATAAGATGAGATGGTTCGGTGTTGCTACATACGTCTTTACTTATAGATAGGAGAAGAGAATAGCAACGTGAACGAGATCACACTACTAGAAAATATGATTTTTACATCGGTTATTAAGACCTTTTAACATTAGTTATTGTCCGATGTTGAAACTACCAATGTTAAAGTATCAACCTTAACATCGGTTGTTTAAAAACCGATGTTGTTTTATGCTAAAACAATATCGGTTTTTTCCAAAAATTGATGTTGTTGTTTACTGACAACATCGGTTTTTCTTAAAACTGATGTTGTTTTTTGTTTTTTTAATATCCTATTTGTTTTTTTTAATTACCAACCTATAATTAATTCATATCACAACTTATCATTCAAAGTTGTAAAAAACAAATAAAATTAGCCATGTACCATGTCATACCCTAATTTCGTCCGAGGACTATTGCTTGATGGCATGCAACCTTTGATTGACCGCTTCGAAGTACTTAGCACCCTTTGTTGCACAATATGTGAAGTCCCGAGACGCGCCGGAAATCAAAAGAAAGCATGGTTACGCGATCCGTGAAATTCCGTAATATGGCGGAAACCCAAAAGGAAGTATTGTTACGCAATCCATGAGTTTTCGTAACTTCTTCGAAAGCCAAAAAAGAGTAAATATATGATTCATAAGGTTCCGTAGCCTTGCGGAAAGAAAATAAGTATCGTTACGAAATTCGTAAAGTTTCGTAACGTTACGAAAAAAGAATCACAAAAAAAAAGAAGCAAAGGGGGTGTATTTAGTAAAAAAAAGGGTATAAATAGCAATCAGGCCCACTTGGGCCTTCCAGTTTCTTCCTCCAGAAGGCGGTTGCTTCTGGAGGAAGCAACCTAGCTCGCCTGGGCGAGCTGGGTGGCAAGCTCCTCCCCTATTTTGCTATAAATAGGGGGAGGAATGAAGAAGGAAGGGGTTCAGCCTTCTTGGCACTTCGTATTCTCTTAAAATTGCTGAGAAAAATTATTTCCGTGAAGAAAATCCAAGCCGAGGCGCTTCCGTAACGTTTCCGTAACGTTTCTGTGGGTAATTACGCGAAGATTTTCAATCGTTCTTCGACATTCATCGTTCGTTCTTCATTTTCTTTGGTCTTCAACTGGTAAGTACCCCAAATCGAGCTTTTCAATTCATTCTATGTACCTGTGGTGGTCCCCATTTGTTTCATGTACTTTTATTCTCGTTTTCATTTACTTTCCGTACCCCTTTTTGACGTGCTTCAGTCATTTATTTAAGTCATTTCTCGCCTAATCAAAAAATAAAATAAATTTCCACCGATCATTTGATTTGTAATATCCGTTAATTTCTGTTAAAATGAATTCCGACCGTTCGGTCGTGCCGTAACCACGTTGGAAATCAAAAAAGAGGTAAAATAATAATATAATAATCAAAAGATACCTTTTAGTAAAATGAAGCGAAAAAATCAATCGAACGTTTTCTCTTTGGGATTTCTCATTCTTAATTGAATTGACTAATAACTAAAGTGAAACTAAGGCTAAAATCAACCCGCCTAGTCAAGCTCGTCCACAAAAAAGTAACTAAAAAGGATTTGAACGTTTATTATCTCAGTTTTCCTTACCAAGTAAATGGATCATTTTTAAAGTCCAACGCCTTAAAAATGATCACCTTTCAAGTAAAAAGAATCGCTTGATTCACTCTTAAGAAAGAACTACGTAGGTGTGATTTCCTCTTCGATGGAGGGTACGTAGGAGCAAAAGCCCCACTTTTGTCGACCTCAAAAATAAAAAAGAAATAAAAGGTAAGATAACACAATTTCACAATTCTGAAAAATAGGCTGTTGTCCTTTGAGACAAACGTGAGAGGTGCTAATACCTTCCTCAAACGTAAATACAACTCCTGAACTTAGAATTTTCGTTTTGACCGGTTTCCTTCGGTTTTTCCGACGTTTTCCACAAATAAACGTTGGTGGCGACTCCGCGCATCTTTCCTCCTTTGGAAAGCGCACCCGTGAGCCTCGCCTCGTTCGCCCGCAAAAGGGCATGTTGCGACAGTTGGCGACTCCACTAGGGACCTTTTTTGTGAGTTAGGCCTATTTTAAGGAATTGTGGAATTGTGAAACTTTGTGTGTGCATTTGTTGAACTGTGTAAAATGTAAATAATTGTTGTCTATTTCACATTCTTTACACTGCATTCTAAGCACCCACGGGTTTGAGTAAAAAGGGGCCATATACCCGGGTTCATAGGAATCTAAGGAGTGGAGGTGAATCTATCCTCATGCTAGGTCTCCGACTTGCTTGATAATAGTGAAACCTCGTCTAGAGCTTTCTCTCTTTATAATATGTTGTCGCTGGTATTCCATACCGTCACAATATTATTATCTTGAGTAATGATACCTCTAGAAAACAGCCATGTGAGTTATGAATTGTTGGGAGTAGTTATTAGAGACCCCTAGATATTGTCCTATATGTTCCCAAATAGGGGCAAAGAGCAAACACGCTCCATGCCATTTGTTCTCATGCATTCTTTTGCGAATAGCACTAAATTATAGTTTTGCTAGTGATATTTTGTTTCTCTAGAGTAATACATAACTTTTTAATACTTACGTTGAGGCGCCATGATGCCTAAAACATAGCATTAAAAAGATGGATCTTTGCGGTCTCGTATGTGCAAATTACCCTTTTGTTTTGTTTTCTTTCTGTTTCATGCATACGCATTGCATCATTCATATCGGAGTCTTGATCCACCCCTTTTTTAGGTAAATGATGGGGACAAATCAAAACAGAAAAAGATTTTATCAAGTCAAGGTTAAGAGTCTAGATGTCACCAGCCTCAAGGAATTGGCACAATTGATGGGACCTCTCCAAAGACAAGCCTTCCGCAAAGTGTACGGAAAGATTCTAGAATTGACCGCAGCGGAGATATTTACGGAAATTGTTGTATCCCTCGCCCAATACTATGACCAACCATTGAGATGCTTCACGTTTGGGGACTTCCAAATGGTACCGACTGTTGAAGAGTTTGAGGAGATATTAGGATGCCCTCTTGGGGGAAGAAAACCGTACCTTTTCTCCGGGTTTCTTCCCTCCTTGAGTAAGATTGCAGTTGTGGTTGGAGATTCGGCAAAAGAGTTGGATCGCATGAAGCAAACTCAGAACGGCGAAGTGGGTCTGCCGCGGAAATACTTGGAAGGCAAGGCAAGGGATATGGCAAGCCAAGAGAAGTGGGTCCCGTTTGCGAATATACTAGCTTTGCTGATTTTTGGGGTTGTCCTCTTTCCGAACATGGACGGTTTGGTGGACTTAGCTGCGATTGATGCTTTCCTTGCATATCACCATAGCAAGGAGAGCCCAGTGGTGGCTATCTTAGCGGACCTATTTGATATCTTTGACCGAAGGTGCGAGAAGAACAGCGCACGGATTGTCTGCTGCTTACCCGCTCTCTGTGTGTGGTTGGTTTCGCACATATTCCAACAAGACGTAAGACACCCGTGTCCACTTCAAAGTTATCACTCGTGCGTCGAAAAAAGAAGAGTCGATTGGGACCAACACTTGGCTGGGATAGGAGGCAGCGCAATCAATTAGTTTCCTCGATGGAAGGAAGGAAAGGAGGGAGTTCTTTCCTCATGTAGGGATTACCCTAATGTTCCGTTGATAGGGACGAGGGGTTGTATTAACTATAATCCCACACTTGCCATAAGACAGCTAGGGTACCCCATGAGGGGAGCGCCAACGGAAGAGAGCCTCTCGCCTTTCCTTGTAAGAGATTTCGGCGTACAAAGTCTCAAGGTTATACAAAGAGTCCACAAGGCGTGGAGAAGTCCGTTGAGGAAAGACAAGGAGCTTAGGGGCATCCGTAATGGCGTCATCGATGGTTATCATGGATGGTTAAGAGTTCATACGCGAGGGTTAGATTGGCTCTCCAAGTTGAAAGTTATCAATGAGGAGAACTTCGAAGCTCTGGAGGAAGATGAAGAAGCCCAAGCTCTAAAATTAGAGCTAGGGAAGGCAAGACTCGCCAAAGAAAAGTTCAAGTCAGCCGCTACAAACATCCGGAAAGAGTGCACCGAGTTACGAGAGGAAAACGCGGCCACTGCAAGAGCCCTTGAACAAGAAACCAAAAGGGCCCGCAAAGAGGAATATGGCCGAGATAAATTCCGAGGAGCTTTGTGGGGTAGCAACAATGAGCTCAAGCTCCGGAAAGAGGAAAGAGACCAGTCACGGGTGCATGGCATGATCTTAAAGGAAGAGTTAGCTGCTTGCGCAAGATCCAAGAGGAGTTTGGCTCAACACTTGAAAGCCATGGAGCAAAGCATGCTAGCTATCATAGGGCAGTACAAGGAAGAGTTAAACCAGTCTATGACCCATGAACAAAAGCTAGTAGAGGATTTCGCACAAGTGTACGCCGAAAAGGAAGCAAAAGGGAGGGTGATTGATGCATTGCATCAAGAAGCGTCTATGTGGATGGATAGGTTCGCCTTGACCTTGAATGGAAGTCAAGACCTCCCGCGACTACTAGCCAAAGCAAAAGCCATCGCCGAAGTGTGTACAGCCCCCAAGGAAATTCATGGGCTAATCAATTACTGTCAACACATGATAGATTTGATTGCCCATATAATTAGAAACCGTTAGGTTCTGTTGTAACACTTTTGTATAATCTTGGCTAGATGAAAGCTTTGTTCTTTTTATAAAACGAGAAGTTCTGAACTCATCACGTTATCTAAAAAACTTTGAGGTGGATCCAAGTGCTCTGATCATTCATTTGCATATTCATGTTTTGGTGGCATACTCATCGTTGTTTTTTTCTTTAGGGAATTCACCATAACTAAGAAAGCGCAAAGGCACCCCTATAACACTCGATCTAGAAAAATGGATAATGAAGAGGGCGAGCAAGAACAGATGAAGGCCGACCTATCAGCCTTAAAAGATCAAATGGCTTCTATCACGGAGGCCATGCTAAAACTCCAGAAAACTATAGAGGATAATGCCACGGCAACCGCCTCCAATGCAGTTAGGGAAGCGGAACCGGTGCTATAGCCCGCAATAAACTTGGGCCGAGATAGAAACACAATGGTGTTCGGTCGGAGGTATAGTCCGCAAGCTTACCCTTATAGCTTGCCTCCGGACTTCACTCCTCGTGTCGCTCTGGAAGATTTGAGCCAAGCCCCTACCTTCGAGGGGCAACTCCCTCCTTATGCCGACTATCCCCTGCAAGAAGATGATGAAGGAGATGCCCATCTAGGCCCTCTGCTTCCCCTCAAAGATCCGGTCCCCCATGAATTACGCCAACCAAATATAGTCCTCCATGTCCCGTCTTCACCCGCACCCGTAAAAGAATCCGTTCCCTTCGCATAAGATAAGGGAAAGATTGATTCACTTGAAGAGAGGCTAAGAGCGTTAGAAGGCCTCGACAATTACCCATTCTCGGATTTAGCGGACCTATGTCTGGTACCTGACATCGTCATCCCTCCCAAGTTCAAAGTACCAGATTTTGATAAGTATAAAGGGACGACATGTCCAAAAGGGCATCTTCGGATGTATTGCCGAAAGATGGGGGCTTATTCTACGGACGAAAAGTTGTTGGTGCATTTCTTTCAAGACAGCTTGGTCGGAGCAGCAGTGGCATGGTATACCAATCTGGAAGCGTCTCAGATCCGGTCGTGGAAGGACTTGGCAACTGCCTTCATTAGGCAGTACCAATACAATATGGATATGGCTCCCGATCAGAACCAGCTTCAGAGTATGACCATGCAAGAACATTAGTCCATTAAAGAATATGCCCAAAGGTGGAGAGATCTCGCAGCCCAAGTCGTCCCGTCCATGACGGAGAGGGAGATGATCACAATTATGGTAGATACGTTGCCTATGTTCTACTATGAAAAGCTGATAGGATACATGCCAGCTACCTTTGCGGATATCGTCTTCGCCGGAGAAAGAATTGAGTCCGGATTGAGAAAAGGCAAGTTTGAATATGCCTCCAACGTGGCCCCCAACAACAACAGAAGAGCCCCAGTGGTGGGCGCGAGGAAAAAGGAAGGAGATACCCACACGGTCACCACCGCCCCAACGTGAATGAAAGCACCCCAAAATATCCAAAGCTCATACCAGCCCAACCCCCCGAACTTTTCAATCCGAGCTGGGAGTTCCCTCCCAACTCAAGTGAAAGGACCACCCGCAGCAGAAAGAACGTCGGCCCAACGCACAGCTCCAGCCACTCCCCGGCCAGTCAATAATACAGCTCCTGGTGCGAACTATAATAATGCACGGCGCCCACCCTCGATAGATGATTTCATCGTTTGACTTCTAGACGCTTCATCTACCAATCGCTGCAAGCGGCCTGTATGGTCTCTCGTGGCGGAGACGAAAGGGACGAATGTTTGTTTCACCTCGGGGAGTCACACGACATGGAAACCTGTCCCGTGGTGGAAGAATTGCTTCAGCGGCTCATGGACTGGGGGCAGCTTGAAGTGTCCAAAGGAGGGAGGGAAGAACCACAGATTTGCATGCAGTCGGAAGAAAAGAAGGTTCCCCCAACCCCCAAAGCCCTAGTAATATGTTTTACTAGGAAAGGGACCGGCTCCACGCCCATATACCCCCGGACGGCGCCCAAGCCGATGTCGTTTGCATATCAAAGCAATAAGGTCGTTTCGTGGAAGTATACCCCTCCCGCTTTGGGAGAAAGAGTTGCAACCAAAGTTGACTCCCTGTCATCCAAGGTCACCAACATCACCGGCCTCAGTGGCTTAAGCCGCAGTGGCCGGGTGTTCGCTCCCCCTCACTTGGGGGAATTGCCCTCCAAGGGGAAAGCGCCCATGGTCCAAGAGCCCACAGACGTAGCCACCCCCTCAAAGGAAGTGGATCCTCCGGTGGTAAAAGGGGCTGAAAAGAAAGAGGGTCTTCAAGGAAAGACGGTGACTTTGGAAGAGGCTCATGAGTTCCTTCGCCTCATCCAACAAAGCGAGTTTAAGGTAGTTGAGCAACTGAATAAAACTCCAGCAAGGATCTTTTTGCTTGAACTGCTCATAAACTTCGAGCCTCATCGTGCGCTGTTGATAAAGGTCTTCAACGATGCCCATGTAGCACATGATATCTCGGTGGAGGGTTTTGAAGGCATCGTTAATCATATAACCACCAATAATTATATCGCGTTTGTGGAAGAAGAGATTCACGTTGAGGGGAGAGGACACAACAAGGCTCTACATGTGTCGGTGAGATGTATGGACCATGTCATCGCGAAGGTACTTATCGACAATGGATCGAGTTTAAATGTGATGCCAAAGACCACTTTGGAAAAGCTTCCTTTTAGTGCATCACGTTTAAAACCAAGTTCGATGGTGGTACGAGCCTTTGATGGTACTCGGCGGGAAGTGATAGGGGAAATCGACATTCCCATTCAGATAGACCCCCACACTTGCAATGTGGTGTTTCAAGTGATAGACATAAATCCCGCTTATAGCTGCCTCTTGGGGAGACCTTGGATTCATGCGCTGGGAGCGGTCCCTTCAACGCTTCACCAGAAATTAAAGTTCGTAGTTGGTGGACTTTTAGTGATAGTGTCGGGTGAAGAGGATATGTTGGTGAGATGCCCCTCCTCCGCACCATACGTAGAAGCGGCGGAAGAATCATTGGAAATAGCTTTCCAATCCTTCGAGGTGGTGAGCTGCGCCTCTGTGGAACCAAGTCCGTTGCTACCTTCTTTCTCCAACGCGGCCATAATGGTAGCGCGGGTGATGCTCAAGCACGGATATGAGCCCGGAATGGGTCTAGGCAAGGAGGGCCTCGGGAATGCCGACGTAGTCGATATTAAGGGAAATTCGTACAAGTATGGAGTGGGGTATGAACCCGGGATGCCGAGAAGGAGGAATGCGCCATCAAGATTCCGGGCGGATAGGACATGATCCGGCCATGTTACCCAATGTTTCACCAGTGCCGGAATCATGTTCGACGAAGAGGTGGCAGCAATCGGAGAGGAGTGCCCTCAAGTGGGGAACTGGCGCGTGATAAGCCAGTCAAAGGTCTATACCGCTGATTCAATGTAATTAGAGGCTATAGTTTCCTTTCTCTCTTGTTTTGTGAAATCTACCTTATTAAATAAACAAAGAGATCTTGTTTCATCTGTTCTTGCAGTCCCACCTTTTCTCATATCATTTTGCATGTTTTTGTTTCTTTTGTCTTGATTGGTATAGATATGAGGGTCGGTTCTTTAGGGATTCTAACGACGAGGGTTTGACGATCGATTTCGACCGAGATGTAAGCCAAACGATGAACGAAGAAAAAGAAGAGGGCGTCCTTTCACTAGAGTTGGAGAGGTTGATTGCTCAGGAAGAACATGAAATGAAGCCTTACCAAGAAGAAACTGAACTGGTGAACTTAGGGACCGGAAAAGGAAAGAAAGAAGTAAAAGTAGGAAGCGGTATGACCGCACCCATCCGCCAAGGCTTGATAACCCTTCTTGAAGAATATCAAGACGTCTTTGCGTGGTCGTACCAACAAATGCTCGGTCTGGACTCCGACATTGTGCAGCATAAGTTGCCATTGAGTCCTGGGTCTTCCCCAGTTAAGCAAAAGCTACGAAGGATGAGGCCCGAGATGTCTTTAAAAATCAAAGAAGAAGTAAGAAAGCAGTTCGATGCGGGTTTCTTAGCTGTAGCTCGATACCTGGAGTGGGTGGCCAACATTGTCCCGGTCCCGAAAAAGGACGGTATGGTGCGAATGTGTGTAGATTATCGGGACTTAAATCGAGCCAGTCCTAAAGACAATTTTTCCCTGCCACACATCGATATACTGGTAGATAATACAGCTAAGTTCGCCCTTTTCTCGTTTATGGACGGTTTCTCGGGGTATAATCAAATAAAGATGG
The DNA here is from genome assembly GCF_000004515.6 of Glycine max. Taxonomy (NCBI): domain Eukaryota; kingdom Viridiplantae; phylum Streptophyta; class Magnoliopsida; order Fabales; family Fabaceae; genus Glycine; species Glycine max. Next base: position 35,510,315 of record NC_038245.2, read on the forward strand.
CACCCGAAGATGTAGAGAAGACCACTTTCGTCACCCTATGGGGAACGTTCTGCTATAAAGTGATGGCCTTCGGGCTGAAAAATGTTGGGGCAACCTATCAGCGTGCCATGGTAGCGTTGTTCCATGACATGATGCATAAGGAAATAGAGGTCTACGTAGATGACATGATTGCCAAATCTCGGACTGAGGACGAACACCTCGTTGATCTGTGTAAGTTGTTCGGAAGGTTGTGGAAATACCAACTGAAGCTAAACCCAACCAAGTGCACCTTCGGGGTAAAGTCGGGGAAGTTGCTGGGATTTATCGTAAGTCAGAAAGGGATAGAGATAGATCCCGAGAAAGTGAAGGCCATTCTTGAAATGCCGAAACCACGCACGGAGAAGCAGGTTCGAGGTTTCTTGGGCAGGTTGAATTATATCGCGAGATTTATCTCGCAACTCACCCCTACATGTGAGCCCATTTTCAAGCTTTTATGTAAGAACTAGGCGGTCCTATGGAACAGCGACTGCCAAGAGGCCTTCAAGAAGATCAAACAGAGTCTCGCGAAGCCCCCGGTGCTCATGCCACCTGTAGCAGGAAGACTTCTTTTCCTATACATGACCGTGTTGGATGAGTCTATGGGGTGCGTGTTGGGTCAGCACGATGATTCTGGGAAAAAGAAACAAGCCATTTACTATCTAAGCAAGAAGTTTACCGCATGTGAGATGAATTACTTAATGCTGGAAAGGACGTGTTGTGCTCTGGTATGGGCATCACATCGGCTTAGGCAGTACATGCTCAGCCATATCATGTGGCTTATTTACAAAATGGATCCCGTGAAATACATCTTTGAGAAACCGGCCCTCACGGGACGAATCGCTAGGTGGCAGGTACTACTATCTGAATTCGATATCGTGTACGTCACCCAAAAGGCGGTAAAGGGAAGTGCCTTGGTAGATTATTTGGCCTAGCAACCCCTCTAGGATTATCGGTCGATGCACCCTGAGTTCCCAGATGAAGATATCATGGCCCTGTTCGAAGAGAAGTGGACGCACGAGGACATAGACAAATGGATTATTTGCTTTGATGGGGCATCTAATGCTTTGGGTCACGGAGTAGGGGCAGTCCTTGTATCCCTGGATGATCAGTGTATTCCTTTCACGGCCAGGCTAGGTTTCGATTGTACCAACAATATGGCCGAATATGAAGCGTGTGCTCTTGGGATTCAAGCGGCCATTGATTTTGATGTAAAGCTGCTCAAAGTGTACGGAGACTCGGCTTTGGTGATACGCCAATTGAAAGGAGAATGGGAAACTAGGGATCCGAAGTTGGTACCCTATCAAACTCACATCTTAAAGTTAGCCGAGTTCTTTGACGATATTTCTTTCCACCACATACCTTGGGAAGAGAATCAAATGGTCGATGTGTTAGCCACCCTGGCATCCATGTTTCAACTTGCCCCACACGGGGATCTGCCGTACATCGAATTCAGATCTCAGGGCAGGCCAGCGTATTGTTGGGAGATAGAGGAAGAGCGGGATGGGAAACCGTGGTACTTCGATATCAAGCAATATGTTGAGAACAAAGAATATCCACCAGGGATTTCCAACAACGACAAAAAAACGTTAAGGAGATTGGCTACTGGCTTCTTTGTAAGTGGTACCATCCTGTACAAACGAAACCACGACATGACCCTCCTACGATGCGTAGACGCCAAAGAGGCGAACTTCATGATTGAGGAAATCCATGAGGGTTCGTTTGGGACACATGCCAATGGGCATGCTATGGCCAGGAAGATCCTCAGGGCCGGTTATTACTAGCTCACTATGGAGAGCGATTGCTGCACCCATGTAAGGAAGTGTCATAAATGTCAGGCATACACGGACAATGTCAATGTTCCGCCACATCCTCTGAATGTTGTGTCCGCCCCTTGGCCCTTTTCCATGTGGGGAATAGATGTCATTGGGGCCATCGAACCCAAAGCGACGAATGGTCACCGCTTCATTCTTGTGGCGACAGATTACTTCACCAGATGGGTCGAAGCGGCTTCTTATACTAATGTCACGAGAAGTGTGGTGGTCAGATTCATAAAGAGGGAGCTGATTTGTCGATACAGACTCCCTAGGAAGATCATTACTGACAATGGCACCAATCTGAACAACAAAATGATGCAAGAAATGTGCGAGGATTTCAAGATCCAGCATCATAACTCCACCCCGTAGCGGCCAAAGATGAATGGGGCTGTAGAGGCCGCAAATAAGAATATTAAGAAGATTGTTCAGAAGATGAAGGTGTCATACAAAGATTGGCATGAGATGTTGCCTTTCGCCCTGCACGGATATAGAACCTCGGTACGAACTTCTACTGGAGCAGCACCGTATTCCTTGGTTTATGGGATGGAAGCAGTTCTCCCATTTGAGGTAGAGGTTCCGTCTCAGAGGATAATAGCGGAATCAGGCCTAAAAGAGTCAGAATGGGCTCAAGCACGCTACAACCAACTCAACCTTATTGAAGGTAAGCGGTTGACGGCCATGAGCCATGGGCACCTATATCAACAAAGGATAAAGAACGCGTTCGATAAGAAGGTGCGCCCGCGCAAGTTCAACGAGGGGGACCTTGTGCTGAAAAAGATGTCCCACGCTGTTAAGGATAATCGAGGAAAGTGGGCCCCGAATTATGAAGGACCTTTCGTTGTGAAAAGGGCTTTTTCTGGGGGTGCTCTGATACTCACCAACATGGATGGCGAGGAGCTACCGTCGCCCGTGAACTCTGATGTCGTTAAGCGATATTACGCTTGAAGTCTGGGGCAATTGAGAGGACCGTTGCATGTTCTTTTATTTCTGAGTTTTTTGTTCTTGGTTTCCTCCAGGGATTCCCATTCACTGTAATTGTCTCACTTCTTTAAAAGAAGAGAAGATGGGTGAGGCTTCAGTCCTCATTTCGATTTTAAACCTTGTGTTAGTTTGTAATAACTTGAGCCCTCTTCGCTCGGTCAATGGGATACCCCAAGCGCTTAAATTAAAACTGAACCTAACCAACCTTCACTAAGAAAATCATCGCATTAAAAAACATTCATACATGCATGTACACATGCATATCTTGTAGTAGCAGGGGCAGAATCGTCTTAGGCCACGGTCAGAGGTCGAGACAAAGTTGACGGCAGAAATCAACCAAAGTAAGACGATGACCCGGTCACGATTGGCCGCACATTGTTTGTTTCCTACTTGCAGGTACTTAGAGACGGGTGCATATGGAGGATAGGGTCACGACCGACCAATCTTCGTCCCTTCCCGGCGCTGGACAAGCAGAGAACGTCGCTGCAAGGCAGCTCAGTATCCTTTGAATTCACAGTATTTATTACTATTGTTTATGTTAAATAAGTAATCGATGTCTGTTTCTAACTTAAGTAGGTTCGAGTAGGCAAATGTTAAACTGTAAAAAGAGGGGGGGCATGGTTATGGTTCCCCTAAAAACAAAAAAATTTGCAGGTTAGCTCGCCTGGGCGAGCAACCCCTGCACCAGATTATAAAAAATAAGGGAGGGGGACGTTTTCTGCACCCAAAAGCTTCCCCCCCCCCCCCCTCATTCAAAAGAGAGACCTCACGAAGCTTGCGTTTTTTGGTCTCCCAAGCCACTTTTGGTCGCATTTTGCTTTCATTTTTTGTATTCCTACTCACTCCAACAAGTAAGTATTCAATCCTTGAGTTTTTTGCTTTCCATTGGTGTAATTTGTTCATCTTTTGGAGCTCTAAATTGTAAGAATGTGCTCATATTTATGGGGCAGTTTTGGGGTTTTTTATGCTTGATTTGTTAGAGTTGAGGGGTTGTAGGGGATGGCCTTAGGCCTATGTGGTATTCTGAAACAATGGGGCATGCCACATTGCCCCCATTCTCTTGCAATTTATGCCCAAACACGCGTCCACCAAGTGCTCGGTGAAATGCCCCAATGACATATGGATATAGTTTTGTAAGATTGGGATTGTGGGACTGTTTTATATACATAGGGACAGCATAGAGGATTCAAAATAGGTGCCCACATGCAGTTCTAAGCTTAAGAACCCAAGCTTTTAGTTTCAATGCAAGGAAACATGGCTTATGTCTAAAAATCTGAATTTTTGGTTTTAAAAGTAGAAAGGCATGGAAGTTAGGATATGCTTGTGAGAGTTTTTACCCGAATTTGGCTGCCCCATGAGGGGTACTTTGCACCTAGGTAGCATGGAAAATATCTTTCAATGGTATGTAAATATGTGTGTAAATATGGGTAGCATGGAAAACACCTTTCAATGGTGTGTATATATGTGAATATATGGCATAAAATTCCTTGCAAAGTGTGAATGAGTAGCAGAAAAATGTCTTTTAACATATGCGTATTTGAAGATAGGTAGCATTAGGAGCCTTTTAGAAAATGTGTCCATGTCAAAAAGGGCCTAGGACGCTTCCTAAATGAATATATGATGGCCTGGAATTTCCTTTTCAAATGCAAGTATGTGCATGACGTAATTAGCCTTCCAATGTGCATATAAATAAATGTGAGTGAAACAAAAAAAATTTGTATGATAAACACTTCAAATATGTGTAGATAGCAACATATTTAGAACGTGATTAGGTGTAAATTTTGACACAATACCTTGAGTACGAGAATGTGTGTTCTTTTCAAAGATATATATATATATATATATATATATATATATATATATATATATATATATATATATATATATATATATATATATGTGATAACTAGAATATGTTGGATATTGAAATTCTGATACAGAGGTCAGATGTCGTACCAGATGTCACGACATCACGCTTCAGAACATGGAGATTATATTTGACTGTATGAACAGATTAAACAAGTAAATAACACAAGAGAATTGTTAACCCAGTTCGGTGCAACCTCACCTACATCTGGGGGCTACCAAGCCAGGGAGGAAATCCACTAAAATAGTGTTAGTTCGAAGATCTAACAGCCACTGTTTACAACCTTCTCACCTAACCACTACCCGTGCAACCTCTACCTAAGAGCCACTCTTAGATATGAGAACCCCTCTCACTCCCTCTCAATCACTCTCCCGTGTTTACAATTAAATCGAATACACACCAGAGATTACTCTCTGAACAAAAGAGATCAACTCTACACACTATAGAGATCAACTCTACACACTCAGGTCCAACACTTGATGTTAGAGCAACATCAAGGTGGCTCACAAAACACTCAAGTCCCAAAACTCACAAAATAACTCTTCAATCCCGGACTTGATAGAAAACTCGTGCAGCCTTCATGTTTATATAGCAGTGTGCGTATCTGGGCTGCAATTACTTGTGCTGGATGAGATCTATCATTCTCCTGAAAATCTGCACTTAAAGATCTAAAAGATAAAGTTTGATCTTTTAGTTTTTATCTTTAATCTTTAATCCCTGAACGATCTATTCAAGTTTGTAATTCGAACTTTAATTATCTTTTAATTCGTTCCTAGAGATAGATCGTCTAATCTGTTGTTAACTGCACAATAATCTGTTAAAGAGATAACAGATTTATGTGTCCAGTATTTTCGGGCAGGATGTCCTGGACATTGTATCCGACATCGTGGATCCTGCACACTCTGTTAAAGGTATAACAGATTTATGTGTCCAGTATTTTCGGGCAGGATGTCCTGGACATTGTATCCGACATCGTGGATCCTGCAGCTTCAATTCTTCATTTGACATTTTATCTTGCCTTGTGCATTGTGCAGCCCGATCTGATTCCTTGACATAACGTTGGACATCATGTGCAGCAACTCCAGCTTTCCTTCATTGTCTAAGTGCTTATGTTTTAACAAAATTTTAGCCAATCTTTTAAAACTCAGTAGAGCTAAGCACTAACAATCTCCCCCTTTGGCAAATTTTGTCTAAAACATACTTAGACACTTCTTGAGCAGGTACGAGCAGTTATGCAAGTGGGATCAGCAACTTTCATTATCAGAGTAATCAAGCACAGCGGTATCTGTAGGGGCGACAGCAAAATTCTGCAAGTTGCAAGTCGTTTCCAGGATGTCAAGACATCTCACGTGACATCAGCTTTCTGCTCCCCCTGTCTCCATGCTCCTACTGCTGTGAAGCAGTTCACTGCGGCATCTTCTATCAGCTACTAGTCTTTTCCAGGATGTCAAGACATCTCATGTGACATCAGCTTTCTGCTCCCCCTGTCTCCATGCTCTTACTGCAGCATCTTCTATCAGCTACTAGTAGTTACAGTAGCTTACATCAGTCATCATCAGCAGCAGCAGTCTCCCCCTCAAAATCATGAATCATGCATACATCGTATCATACAACTCCCCCTCAAAATCATGAATCATGCATACATCGTATCCTACTACTCAAAATCATAAATCATGCACATAATACTATTACTCCCCCTTTTTAGACAGAATTTGACAAAAGTAGAATGCATGCAAATATTACAGACCAATAGCAATCAATTGTTCAAAGGGACATGCCCCTATAGCTAGTAAAAGCAAAAATAAAGGTCTGATGGTCATGGGGTGGCCTCAGAATCATCATCATCTGATTCTGTCTCTTCTGCTGCATCTTCTTCTTCCTCAGCAGCTTCTTCTTCTTCCTCAGCTGCTTCTTCTTCCTCAGCTGCTTCTCCATCATCAATGCCACTTTCTGAGAGTCTTTTGATCAGCCGTTCCAGCTCCATTTTCTTCTCTGTGGTGGCTTTGATGGTTGCTTCCAGCACCTTGCATGTGTCCTTGAGTTCAGCAATCAAAGCATCCTTGGACACAGCACCTGAAGCAGCAGCTTTCCCTGATGTCGAGACAATGTCTGGGACATGTGTCCCCTCAAACAGTTTGTAATGCAGGGATAGAGGAGATTCTCTCTTCATCACAGAGTCAATGTTGTTTAAGATATTGGGATGTTGACTCAACATAATGCCACACAATACAGTTGGGAAGGCAATGGGTAATTTGACAGCAAAAGATTCTGAATGCTTAACAGTTTGATCAAAAATATAGTTTCCAAAATTAAATTTGGACTTGGTTCCAACAGCATACAGAAATTTACCCAAACCTGTGGCAACAGTGGAAGTATGATTGGTGGGTACCCAGTTTGCAGCGCCAATCCTATGCAGAATTGCATACTTCACACTCAGCTTCCCTGCAGAAAGCTTCCCTTTCTTTGGCCAATGCTGGACTTGTTTGGCAGTGATTTCCTTGGCAATTTGATGCTCAGAAACAGCAAGATCCACCACTCCTTCAGTTGGTCTGCCCAGGTATTTGTTGATCACAGCAGGGGAGAATCTAACACATTTTCCTCTGACAAACACTTTCTGATAATCATCACTTTTTCTGTTTGTTATGTCAGAGGGAATGTTGACAATGAATTCCCTGACTAGGCTTTCATAACAATCTCCCAACTTGGTGACTGTCTTCAGTAGTCCAGCAGCCTTGATGAGGTCCATGATCTCCTTGCAAGCCAAGGCATCTCTTCCCAGTTCTCTTTCAACAGCAAGCCTTCGTTGATATACAAATTTCCACCTTTCAACATTGCCAATGGAGTGGAATGAGATGTTGTCCAATGGTGCATCAGGGACATTTTCAGGCACCTTTTTCCCTGATTTCTTGGCCCTCTTGATGTCGGGAACATCTAGTTCGACATCATAATCAGAATCAGATGAGGAAATTTCTTTCCTCTTCTTGGAAGAGACTGCAACTTTGCTCCATCTGGATGTGGTAGGAGTGATTGGTGTGCTCTTCTTCTGTGCCATAGTTTTGATTCGTCCAGACCTAGTAATGGGGGTTTTCCCTTTTCTGCTTTGTAACCTTTCTGCAATGCCAGGTGCCAACCTGTTGGCAATGGGTTCCTCATCAGATTCTACTTCTTCAAGGTCAATGAGGTCACCTGGAGCAGGTTCTGGTGCCCGTGGTGCAGGGGTCTTCTCTGTGGCTTGATCCTTTTCCTCTGTTGATTCCTCTTTACTGGATGAAGAGGGGACTTCAGCATTTGGGGTGGAAGATGTTGGAACATCTTTGTCAGCATCAGGGACAGAAACATTCGGGGTGGAGGATGTTGGAACATCTTCATCAGCATCAGGGACAGACGCATTTTTCAGAATGCTACTCACAATACTGCGAATCTTCTTATCCATCTCCGGGTCTACTTCCCTAGGACTTGTTGCGGGGCTAGGGTTTTCAGAAATCTTCACTCCCTGTTGTCTTTTGGGAACCAGTTTCTCAGGAACAGGGGCTTGACCAGGAATCATTTGTATGGGTTGGATATGGAATTCAGGTTGTTCCTGGTTTGATGGTGCTTTGGTGGATGATGGAGATGATGGTACAGAAGGCGAACCAGGTGATGAAGTATCTTTTGGTGAGGTAGCCATGGAGAAGCAGAGCTTTTGAAATGGTTTCGTGAAATTCCGAGAGGAGTTGGGGAATGCTGATGAAAACAAGAATGCCACGAAAATATAAATTTGAATGAAGAATGTAGAGGGGCGTGTGAAGCAACGGTCGAATCTGTTTTGGCCCAGTAATGAATGTGCTATTAACGTTTGAGCACATTCAAATAGAAGTAATTGCTATAAGTCTTCTAGCAGACAAATGCCCAGCTTGCCCCTCAGTTTTTCAAACTGATTTGCATCCAATGCCTTTGTGAAAATATCTGCTATTTGTTCCTCAGTGTCAACATGCTTCAGTGTGATCACTTTATCATCAACAAGATCTCTAATATAGTGATGTCTAATGTCAATGTGCTTGGTTCTGCTGTGTTGAACAGGATTTTTAGAAATATTAATAGCACTCAAGTTGTCACAGAACAATGTCATGACATCTTGTTCGACATTGTACTCCTTGAGCATCTGCTTCATCCAAACTAGTTGTGAACAGCTGCTTCCTGCTGCAATATACTCTGCTTCTGCAGTAGATAGGGACACACAGTTCTGCTTCTTGCTGAACCATGAAATAAGATTGTTGCCCAAATAGAAGCATCCACCAGAAGTGCTTTTTCTGTCATCTGCACTTCCAGCCCAATCAGCATCACAATACCCAACCAGCATTGAATCTGAACAATGACAGTACATAATCCCATAGTCACTGGTGCCATTTACATATTTCAGAATTCTCTTTACTTGATTCAAATGACTTATCTTGGGATTGGCTTGATATCTTGCACAAACACCTACTGCATAGGTGATGTCAGGTCTGCTAGCTGTTAAATATAGTAAGCTCCCAATCATGCTTCTGTACAGACTTTGATCAACACTGCTGCCAGCTTCATCTTTTGTCAGCTTCAAGTGAGTAGGTGCAGGTGTTCTTTTATGGCTGGCATTTCCCATCCCAAACTTCTTGACAATGTTCTTTGCATACTTGCTTTGTGAGAGGAATATGGAGTCTTCCATCTGCTTCACTTGGAGTCCCAGAAAATAAGTCAGCTCTCCAACAAGACTCATCTCAAATTCAGATTGCATCTGTTGGACAAAATGTCGAAGCATCTCATTCGACATCCCTCCAAACACAATGTCATCAACATATATCTGTGCTATCATCAAGTTTTCAGCATCTTGTTTGACAAAGAGAGTCTTGTCAATTCCTCCCTTCCTATACCCTTGCTGAGTAAGGAACTCTGTTAGCCTTTCATACCAAGCTCTTGGAGCTTGCTTCAATCCATAGAGGGCCTTCTTGAGCCTGTATACATGATCTGGATGAGTTGGATCTACAAATCCCTTTGGCTGCTCCACATAGGCTTCTTCATTCAGGTATCCATTCAGAAACGCGCTCTTCACATCCATCTGGTACAGCTTGAATTTGAGGATGCAAGCTACACCAAGTAACAATCTGATGGACTCAAGTCTAGCAACAGGGGCGAAAGTTTCATCAAAGTCTACACCTTCAATCTGAGTGTAGCCTTGAGCAACAAGTCTGGCCTTGTTTCTGGTTATAACACCTTCTTCATTGGTCTTGTTCTTGAAGATCCACTTGGTGCCAATTACATTAGTTCCCTCGGGTCTAGGAACTAGCTCCCAAACTTCATTCCTTTTGAATTGCTCCAATTCTTCTTGCATAGCATTGATCCAGAACTCATCAGTCAGTGCCTCTTTCACATTCTTGGGCTCAATTTTGGAGACAAAGCATGAATTGGAGACAATCTCAATCTCCCTTGATCTTGTAGTGACCCCTCTGTTTGGATCTCCTATAATCAGCTCCTTGGGGTGCATCTTCTGGATTCTAATGGAGGGTTTCTTGTCAGGTTGGTTGATGTTTGGTTCATCTGTAGCAGAATCAGAGTTTTCTGCATTTTCTGCACTTTTAGCTGTATCTGCTACATTGTCTCCCGATGTTCTGACATCTTCTTCGACATCCTTCTTTCTTGCTGGAGTTAGATCATCAACAACCACATTGATGGATTCCATCACAGTTCTGGTTCTGGAATTGAATACTCTATATGCTCTGCTGTTTGTAGAGTATCCCAGGAATATTCCTGCATCACTCTTGGGATCCATCTTTCTCCTTTGCTCTCTATCTGCCAAGATGTAACATGGACTTCCAAAGATGTGGAAGTGCTTGACAGTTGGCTTCCTCCCTTTCCAGATTTCATACAGTGTGGTTGGAGTCCCTCTTCTAAGTGTGACTCTGTTGTGGATGTAGCATGCTGTGTTCATGGCTTCAGCCCAGAGATTATAGGGAAGTTCTTTGGCATGAAGCATGACCCTAGCAGCTTCTTGCAAAGTCCTGTTTTTCCTTTCAACTATGCCATTTTGTTGTGGTGTAATGGCTGCAGAGAACTCATGAGTGATGCCTTCAGATGTGCAGAATTCAGTAAACCTGCTGTTTTCAAACTCTCTGCCATGGTCACTCCTGATTCTCTTGATGACACAGTCTTTTTCTCTTTGAAGTCTTAGACTCAACTCCTTGAATACTTCAAAGGTGTCTGATTTCTCTCTGATAAAGTTGACCCAGGTAAATCTGGAGAAATCATCCACAACAACATAGGCATACCTCTTTCCTCCAAGGCTTTCAACTTGCATAGGCCCCATCAAGTCCATGTGAAGTAGTTCCAGCACCCTGGAAGTGGTCTGATGTTGAAGCTTCTGGTGGGACATCTTGACTTGCTTTCCAATCTGACATTCACCACAGATTCTGCCTTCTTCTATTTTCAGATTGGGAATGCCTCTAACAGCACCTTTGTCAATGATTTTCTTCATGCCTCTTAAGTGCAGATGTCCAAATCTTTGATGCCATATTCTGACTTCATCTTCTTTGGAGGATAGACATGTGGAGGAGTAACTGGTTTCTTGAGGTGTCCATAGGTAACAGTTGTCCTTTGATCTGCTGCCCTTCATTAGAACTTCACTCTTCTCATTTTTCACCAAGCATTCTGACTTTGTGAAGTTTACATTGAATCCTTCATCACACAACTGACTGATGCTGATCAAGTTTGCAGTCAGTCCCTTCACCAGCAGTACTTTGTCCAGACTAGGAAGTCCATCATGGGCTAGCTTTCCCATTCCAGTGATCTTTCCTTTAGAGCCATCTCCAAATGTCACATAGCTAGTGGAGCAAGGTTCAATGTTCACCAGGAATTCTTTAACTCCTGTCATGTGTCTGGAACAGCCGCTATCTAGGTACCAATCTTCCTTAGCTGATGCTCTAAGTGAAGTATGAACAACAAGACTAACAGTCTTGTGTTTTGGAACCCACACCATCTTCCTTCCACTGCTGCTACTTTGAGTTCCATGATGTGGATGGCCATGTAAATGATAGCAAAAGGGCTTTATGTGACCATACTTGCCACAGTAGTGACACCTCCACTTCTTTCTTTTGCTCCTTTTCTGTTGCGTTCCATGATGTCGAGACCGATGTTGTGACATCGTGGCTCCAGTGCTGTTTTTGGCAGGAACAAATTCTGTCATGGTTATTCTGCCAGCAGATTTATGATTAAACCCAAGTCCTCTCTGGTTTCCAACATTCTTCCCAAGCTGTAGCACTTCATCAAGCATATCTGAGCCTTTATTCAGCATCTTTATTGATTTTGTCATGTTTTCCAGTTTAGAGTTCAGAAAACCAACTTCTCCTTTAAGCTCAGAGATCTCCTCTTCATGTGCCTCCTTCTCAGCCTCCAGATTTGCAATGACCTTCTTTAGTTGTGCTTCTTGCTGAAGAATCTTCTCACTTTTGATGCATAGTTCTTTATAGGATATAGCAAGCTCATCAAAAGTGATTTCACTATCTGTATCACTTGAATCTTCAGCAGATTCAAATCTCCCAGTGAGTGCATTCACATCTCTGTCAGAATCACTTTCTTGTTCACTCTCTGTATCATCAGACCGACATACAGACAGTCCTTTCCTCTGCTTCTTGAGATGAGTGGGACATTCAGCTATGATGTGTCCATAGCCTTCACACCCATGGCATTGAATTCCTTTGCTGTGACTGGGCTTTTCATCTGACCTTTTCTGGTATTTACTACCTTTCCTGATGTCGAAAGGGATGTTCCGGACATGTGGTTTCTGCCTCCTGTCCATTCTGTTCAGCACTTTGTTGAACTGCTTTCCAAGGAGCACAACTGCGTTAGTCAGACCTTCATCAGTATCCAGGTCATACTCATCTTCTTCTCCTTCATCATTGGATACGAATGCCAGATTCTTGCTCTTCTTTTCAGTCCTATCCGAGAGTCCTAGCTCAAAGGTTTGAAGGGAACCAATGAGTTCATCTACTCTCATGTTGCAAATGTCTTGGGCCTCCTCTATTGCAGTGACTTTCATGTCAAATCTCTTAGGCAAAGATCTGAGGATCTTTCTCACCAGCTTTTCATCTGTCATCCTTTCTCCCAAGGCAGTGCAAGCATTGGCAATTTCAAGAATGTTCATGTGGAAGTCATGAATACACTCTTCCTCCTTCATCTTCAGATTTTCGAATTTTGTAGCCAATAGTTGCAATCTGGACATCTTCACTTTGGAGGTTCCTTCATGAGTGGTTTTCAGGATCTCCCATGCATCCTTGGCCACTGTGCATGTGTTGATTAGTCTGAAGATATTCTTGTCAACTCCATTGAATAGAGCATTCAAGGCTTTGGAGTTTCCAAGTGCCAATTCGTCTTCTTCTTTTGTCCAGTCTTCTTCTGGCTTCAATCCATCAGTGGGCTTTCCTTCAGTGTCCAGCATCTTGGGATGTTCCCAGCCTTTGATGACAGCTTTCCAGGTTCTGCTATCCAGTGATTTGAGGAAGGCCACCATCCTTGCTTTCCAGTATTCATAGTTGGTTCCATCCAGAATTGGTGGTCTGTTCACTGGTCCTCCTTCTTTCTCCATGTTCATCAGAATTTATCTCCCTAGATCTCACTCAGTGATTTCGAGTGCCTGCTCTGATACCAATTGAAATTCTGATACAGAGGTCAGATGTCGTACCAGATGTCACGACATCACGCTTCAGAACATGGAGATTATATTTGACTGTATGAACAGATTAAACAAGTAAATAACACAAGAGAATTGTTAACCCAGTTCGGTGCAACCTCACCTACATCTGGGGGCTACCAAGCCAGGGAGGAAATCCACTAAAATAGTGTTAGTTCGAAGATCTAACAGCCACTGTTTACAACCTTCTCACCTAACCACTACCCGTGCAACCTCTACCTAAGAGCCACTCTTAGATATGAGAACCCCTCTCACTCCCTCTCAATCACTCTCCCGTGTTTACAATTAAATCGAATACACACCAGAGATTACTCTCTGAACAAAAGAGATCAACTCTACACACTATAGAGATCAACTCTACACACTCAGGTCCAACACTTGATGTTAGAGCAACATCAAGGTGGCTCACAAAACACTCAAGTCCCAAAACTCACAAAATAACTCTTCAATCCCGGACTTGATAGAAAACTCGTGCAGCCTTCATGTTTATATAGCAGTGTGCGTATCTGGGCTGCAATTACTTGTGCTGGATGAGATCTATCATTCTCCTGAAAATCTGCACTTAAAGATCTAAAAGATAAAGTTTGATCTTTTAGTTTTTATCTTTAATCTTTAATCCCTGAACGATCTATTCAAGTTTGTAATTCGAACTTTAATTATCTTTTAATTCGTTCCTAGAGATAGATCGTCTAATCTGTTGTTAACTGCACAATAATCTGTTAAAGAGATAACAGATTTATGTGTCCAGTATTTTCGGGCAGGATGTCCTGGACATTGTATCCGACATCGTGGATCCTGCACACTCTGTTAAAGGTATAACAGATTTATGTGTCCAGTATTTTCGGGCAGGATGTCCTGGACATTGTATCCGACATCGTGGATCCTGCAGCTTCAATTCTTCATTTGACATTTTATCTTGCCTTGTGCATTGTGCAGCCCGATCTGATTCCTTGACATAACGTTGGACATCATGTGCAGCAACTCCAGCTTTCCTTCATTGTCTAAGTGCTTATGTTTTAACAAAATTTTAGCCAATCTTTTAAAACTCAGTAGAGCTAAGCACTAACAGATATCCTTGTACGTTGACATAAATAATAGGATATTTTACACATATGCATGTGCATGAATGTGGTACATTAAACGTGTGCATGAGTTCGTTCTAAATTGGAAGGATTAGCATGTCATTTTTGTGTTAAGATAAGCATTATCTTGTAAGACTAACTTCCCAAAATGTTTGTCCTCGCAGGAAATGGCTCTGAGAAAGTTTCCTGCAAAGAGATCCAGAAAGGACAAAGCGGCTGAAGGGACCAATGCCGCTCCTGAGTATGACAGCCATCGCTTACGGAGTGCTGAACACCAGCAGCGTTTCGAGGCCATCAAAGGATGGTCATTCCATCGGGAGAGACGCGTCCAACTCAGGGACGATGAGTATACCGACTTCCAGGAAGAGATAGTTCGTCGACGGTGGGCATCGCTGGTTACCCCCATGGCCAAGTTTGACCCAGACATAGTCCTGGAATTTTATGCCAATGCTTGGCCTACACAGGAGGGTGTGCGGGATATGCGATCTTGGGTGAGGGGTCAGTGGATCCCTTTCGATGCTGATGCCCTCAGCCAGTTCCTGGGATATCCTTTAGTGCTGGAGGAGGGCCAGGAGTGCGAGTATGGCCAAAGGAGGAATCGAGCCGATGGGTTTGATGAGGAGGCCATCGCCCAGTTGCTGTGTATACCGGGGCAGGATTTTGCCCAGACTGCTGCTGGGAGACAGGTGTGGATCATGCACACCAACATGACTACCCTGACCCAGATATGGATGACATTGCTGCTCAACAACATCCAGCCTAGCGATCATAATTCCGACCTCCCCATGTCGAAGTGTCAGCTGGTGTATGCCATTCTGACGCGGATGAGCGTTCATGTGGCTCAGTTGATCGCTAATGCCATTTATCTATTTGCAGGTATGCCACCTACCAGGCACCCTTTAGACCCAGATAATTCTAACAGGGCCTTGGGTTTTCCGGGATTGATCACGGGTCTCTGCCAATCGTTCGGGGTTCCTGTCGCACCCAGTAAGGTGATCCAACTGCCGATCACCCGCGCTTTCATAGAGAAGTATTGCACAGCTAGACAGGCACAGGGTGGCGACCCTCAGGCCCCAGATGCACCGCCGCCACCTCCTCAGGCTAACCCAACTGGATCATTTAACATGGAGCGGTATTTACGGCATTGGGTTCGCCAGCAGGCGGCCAACCACCGGACGCACGTGCAGACCCATGACTCTATATCAGCTTAGCCTCAGCCTGCAGAGCCAGGGTTTTGCTTCTTTTCCATGCCCTACTCCGGATCAGTTCAGGGCAGAGGTCGCATGGCCCAGAGATTGTCCTGAGGCCCAGGCAGGGGAGGCACCCGCAGAGGCTCCCGACGAGGCAGATGTGGCCCGCGAGGACGAGGAGATGACCGATTTGCTTGATTTCTTAGGAGGGAGCGGAGCCACATGATTGGGAGATCCCTAGATCCATATTCTTTTTTATGTTTCCTCTTTTTTTCTGTTATATATCATTTTATTTTTGTTTAACTGAGGGACTAACGTTTGTTTCGTTTTGATTGACTTTTGTTTTGTGCATACATGTCGTTTGAACTATTACGTTAGTATTTACTTCGTTGTTGTCAATAGTGTCTGTTGAAATTCTGGAATCGCGTAGAATTTTTCATTTAGGAATGTTGTCCAAAATAAAAATAAAATGAACCAAAATCATGATAAAAAGAAAGAAGCGTTGTGAATAAAATGTCTACGTATATAAAGAAAAAGAAAAAATGTTTTTTAAAAGGAAAATGTGTATAGAAGGATTTTTGTGTGTAAATGATGCGTGGAAAAGAATTCTCGTGTGTGTGAGCAACGAGTGTATATAAAGAAACTTTTGTATGAACCACAGGTGTATGTTAGGAAAAATGAAAAAATCTTCGAACATGAATAGGGTTTGTATATAGACTGTGTGACATAAAGAAAAAGAGTTCTGATGTGTATACAAAAAAGGGTTCATCATGTATAGGAATGAAAGTGTACAAAGAAAAGTTTTCTCACAAATAGCAATGGGTGTATAATTTTGTGAATATAAAAATGAAACAAAAAGGAAAAAGAAAGAAAGACCTCGAAGGTCGACATGTTATGGTTAGGAAGAATAAATCATTCGTAGAGAGCAAACGTATCTTTTGGAAACAAGAGACTAACGCTAAGAGTTTATTTTCCTGAATAACCGAGATAAGAATGGATGAATTCGTTGAACTGATGAAAGAACACAATTTGGAAATGTTGGGTCTGCTTGTGTAAGTTCCCAACCATAGTATCACAATGCCATAAACGGGATGCTTGAGTGCCCACCTGGCTGTGGCCATGACAAATTTTGCACGTTGTTTTCAAATCATCATTGTTGCGCGTGCCTTGTGGAATAATATGGAAGTTCGACCCGAGACCGACACCTTGACACACGAATTTGCTTTGCCCCAGATATCAAGATCGGGCTCCCACGATAAAAGACCCCATTGAGACACAACCTTAGACTATTTTGAACCTTGGCCTGTGAAAAGAATCCTCATCCTTTCCCCCGAAGCAAAGGACAGCGGAATCCCATCAAGGGAGAGCAAATAGAATGCTAAAACCCGATTTCCCAATGAAAAGAAAGAAAAGAATGAAAAAAAAGAAAAATAATAATTCCCGGTCAAAGGGCGGAAGAAAGTGAAAAGGAAAAGATCGGAGGAAAACAGAATAATTGAAATTCTGATACTGGGGACAGATGTCGTACAGGATGTCACGACATCACGCTTCAGAACATGCAGATTGTATTTGACCGTATGAACAGGTTAAACAAGTAAATGACACAAGAGAATTGTTAACCCAGTTCGGTGCAACCTCACCTACATCTGGGGGCTACCAAGCCAGGGAGGAAATCCACTAAAATAGTGTTAGTTCGAAGATCTAACAGCCACTGTTTACAACCTTCTCACCTAACCACTACCCGTGCGACCTCTACCTAAGAGCCACTCTTAGATATGAGAACCCCTCTCACTCCCTCTCAAACACTCTCCCGTGTTTACAATTAAATCAAAGACACACCAGAGATTGCTCTCTGAACAATAGAGATCAACTCCACACACTATAGAGATCAACTCTACACACTATAGAGATCAACTCTACACACTCAGGTCCAACACTTGATGTTAGAGTAACATCAAGGTGGCTCACAAAACACTCAAGTCCCAAAACTCACAAAATAACTCTTCAATCCCGGACTTGGTACAGAACTCGTGCAGCCTTCATGTTTATATAGCAGTGTGCGTATCTGGGCTGCAACTACTTGTGCTGGATGAGATCTATCATTTTCCTGAAAATCTGCACTTAAAGATCTAAAAGATACAGTTTGATCTTTTAGTTTTTATCTTTAATCTTTAATCCCTGAACGAACTCTTCTAGTTTGTAATTCGAACTTTAATTATCTTTTAATTCGTTCCTAAAGATAGATCGTCTAATCTGTTGCTAACTGCACAATAATCTGTTAAAGATATAACAGATTTATGTGTCCAGTATTTTCGGGCAAGATGTCCTGGACATCGTATCCGACATCGTGGATCCTGCAGCTTCAATTCTTCATTTGACTTTTATCTTGCCTTGTGCATTGTGCAGCAACTCCAGTATTTTCGGGCAGGATGTCCTGGACATTGTATCCGACATCGTGGATCCTGCAGCTTCAATTCTTCATTTGACATTTTATCTTGCCTTATGCATTGTGCAGCCCGATCTTATTCCTTTACATAACGTTGGACATCATGTGCAGCAACTCCAGCTTTCCTTCATTGTCTAAGTGCTTATGTTTTAACAAAATCTTAGCCAATCTTTTAAAACTCAGTAGAGCTAAGCACTAACAATCTCCCCCTTTGGAAAATTTTGTCTAAAACATACTTAGACACTTCCTGAGCAGGTACGAGCAGTTATGCAAGTGAGATCAGCAACTTTCATTATCAGAGTAATCAAGCACAGCGGTATCTGTAGTGGTAACAGCAAAATTCTGCAAGTTGCAAGTCGTTTCCAGGATGTCAAGACATCTCACGTGACATCAGCTTTCTGCTCCCCCTGTCTCCATGCTCTTACTGCAGCATCTTCTATCAGCTACTAGTCTTTTCCAAGATGTCAAGACATCTCATGTGACATCAGCTTTCTGCTCCCCCTGTCTCCATGCACTTACTGCAGCATCTTCTATTCCAGTAGCTTACATCAGTCATCAGCAGCAGCAGTCTCCCCCTCAAGATCATATACATACAACTCCCCCTCAAAATCATGAATCATGCATACACCACCGTATCCTACTACTCAACATCATACATCATGACTACTATTGCATACATAGAGTCCTACTACTCAGAATCATAAATCATGCATAATACTATTAATATTATTACTCCCCCTTTTTAGACAGAATTTGACAAAAGTAGAATGCATGAACTTAAAGTGCAAATATTACAGACCAATAACTAGTACAAGTAAAAGAAAAAATAAAGGTCTGATGGTCATGGGGTGGCTTCAGAATCATCATCATCTGATTCTGTATCCTCTGCTGCATCTTCCTCTTCATCAGCTGCTTCTTCTTCTTCCTCAGCTGCTTCTTCTTCTTCCTCAGCTGCTTCACCATCATCAATGCCACTGTCTGAGAGTCTTTTGATCAGCCGTTCCAGCTCCATTTTCTTCTCTGTGGTGGCTTTGATGGTTGCTTCCAGCACCTTGCATGTGTCCTTGAGTTCAGCAATCAAAGCATCCTTGGACACAGCACCTGAAGCAGCAGCTTTCCCTGATGTCGAGACAATGTCTGGGACATGTGTCCCCTCAAACAGTTTGTAATGCAGGGATAGAGGAGATTCTCTCTTCATCACAGAGTCAATGTTGTTTAAGATATTGGGATGTTGATTCAACATAATGCCACACAATACAGTTGGGAAGGCAATGGGTAATTTGACAGCAAAAGATTCTGAATGCTTAACAGTTTGATCAAAAATATAGTTTCCAAAATTAAATTTGGACTTGGTTCCAACAGCATACAGAAATTTACCCAAACCTGTGGCAACAGTGGAAGTATGATTGGTGGGTACCCAGTTTGCAGCGCCAATCCTATGCAGAATTGCATACTTCACACTCAGCTTCCCTGCAGAAAGCTTCCCTTTCTTTGGCCAATGCTGGACCTGTTTGGCAGTGATTTCCTTGGCAATTTGATGCTCAGAAACAGTAATATCCACCACTCCATCTGTTGGTCTGCCTAGGTATTTGTTGATTACAGCAGGGGAGAATCTAACACATTTTCCTCTGACAAATACTTTTTGATACTCATCACTCTTTCTGTTTGTTATGTCAGAGGGAATGTTGACAATGAATTCCCTGACTAGGCTTTCATAAGAGTCTCCCAACTTGGTGACTGTCTTCAGTAGTCCAGCAGCCTTGATGAGGTCCATGATCTCCTTGCAAGCCAAGGCATCTCTTCCCAGTTCTCTTTCTAAGGCAAGTCTGCGTTGATATACAAATTTCCACCTTTCAACATTGCCAATGGAGTGGAATGAAATGTTGTCCAATGGTGCATCAGGGACATTTTCAGGCACCTTTTTCCCTGATTTCTTGGCCCTCTTGATGTCGGGAACATCTAGTTCGACATCATAATCAGAATCAGATGAGGAAATTTCTTTCCTCTTCTTGGAAGAGATTGCAACTTTGCTCCGTCTGGATGTGGTAGGAGTGATTGGAGTGCTCTTCTTCTGTGCCATAGTTTTGATTCGTCCAGACCTCTTAATGGGGGTTTTCCCTTTTCTGCTTTGTAACCTTTCTGCAATGCCTGGTGCCAACCTGTTGGCAATGGGTTCCTCATCAGATTCTACTTCTTCAAGGTCAATGAGGTCACCTGGAGAAGGTTCTGGTGCCCGTGGTGCAGGGGTCTCCTCTGTGGCTTGATCTTCTTCTTCTGTTGATTCCTCTTCACTGGGTGAAGGGAGGGCTTCAGCATTTGGAGTGGAAGATGTTGGAACATCTTTATCAGCATCAGGCACAGAAACATTTGGGGTGGAAGATGTTGGGACATCTTCATCAGCTTCAGGGACAGAAGCATTTTTCAAAATGCTACTCACAATACTGCGGATCTTCTCGTCCATCTCCGTGTCTACTTCCCTAGGACTTGTTCCAAGGCTAGGGTTTTCAGAAATCTTCACACCCTGTTGTCGTTTGGGGACCAGTTTTTCAGGAACAGGGGCTGAACCAGGAATCATTTGTATGGGCTGGATATTGAATTCAGGTCGTTCCTGGTTTGATGGTGCTTTGGTGGATGATGGAGATGATGGTACAGAGGGTGAACCAGGAGCTGAAGTTTCTTTTGGTGAGGTAGCCATGGAAAAGTAGAGCTTTTGAAATGGTTTCGTGAAATTCCGAGAGGTGTTGGGAAATGCTGATGAAAACAAGAATGCCACGAAAATATAAATTTGAATGAAGAATGTAGAGGGACGTGTGAAGCAACGGTCGAATTCGTTTTGGCTCAGTAGTGAACGTGCTATTAATGTTAAGTGAGACGTTTGAGCACGTTCAGATAGCAGTAGTTGCTATAATTCCTCTAGCACACAAATGCCCAGCTTGCCCCTCAGTTTTTCAAACTGATTTGCATCCAATGCCTTTGTGAAAATATCCGCTATTTGTTCCTCAGTGTCAACATGCTCCAGTGTGATAACTTTATCATCAACAAGCTCTCTAATATAGTGATGTCTAATGTCAATGTGCTTGGTTCTGCTGTGTTGAACAGGATTTTTAGAAATATTAATAGCACTCAAGTTGTCACAGTACAATGTCATGACATCTTGTTCGACATTGTACTCCTTGAGCATCTGCTTCATCCAAACTAGTTGTGAACAGCTGCTTCCTGCTGCAATATATTCTGCTTCTGCAGTAGATAGGGACACACAATTCTGCTTCTTGCTGAACCATGAAATAAGATTGTTGCCCAGATAGAAGCATCCACCAGAAGTGCTTTTTCTGTCATCTGCACTTCCAGCCCAATCAGCATCACAATACCCAACCAGCATTGAATCTGAACAATGACAGTACATAATCCCATAGTCACTGGTGCCATTTACATATTTCAGAATTCTCTTTACTTGATTCAAGTGACTTATCTTGGGATTGGCTTGATATCTTGCACAAACACCTACTGCATAGGTGATGTCAGGTCTACTAGCTGTTAAATATAGTAAGCTCCCAATCATGCTTCTGTACAGACTTTGATCAACACTGGTGCCAGCTTCATCTTTTGACAGCTTCAAGTGAGTAGGTGCAGGTGTTCTTTTATGGCTGGCATTTTCCATCCCAAACTTCTTGACAATGTTCTTTGCATACTTGCTTTGTGAGAGGAATATGGAGTCTTCCATCTGCTTTACCTGGAGTCCCAGAAAATAAGTCACCTCTCCAACAAGACTCATCTCAAATTCAGATTGCATCTGTTGGACAAAATGTCGAAGCATCTCATTCGACATCCCTCCAAACACAATGTCATCAACATATATCTGTGCTATCATCAAGTTTTCAGCATCTTGTTTGACAAAGAGAGTCTTGTCAATTCCTCCCTTCCTATACCCTTGCTGAGTAAGGAACTCTGTTAGCCTTTCATACCAAGCTCTTGGAGCTTGCTTCAATCCATAGAGAGCCTTCTTGAGCCTGTATACATGATCTGGATGAGTTGGATCTACAAATCCCTTTGGCTGCTCCACATAGGCTTCTTCATTCAGGTATCCATTCAGAAACGCGCTTTTCACATCCATCTGGTACAGCTTGAATTTTAGGATGCAAGCTACGCCAAGTAACAATCTGATGGACTCAAGTCTAGCAACAGGAGCGAAAGTTTCATCAAAGTCTACACCTTCAATCTGAGTGTAGCCTTGAGCAACAAGTCTGGCCTTGTTTCTGGTTATAACACCTTCTTCATTGGTCTTGTTCTTGAAGATCCACTTGGTGCCAATCACATTAGTTCCCTCGGGTCTAGGAACTAGCTCCCAAACTTCATTCCTTTTGAATTGCTCCAATTCTTCTTGCATAGCATTGATCCAGAACTCATCAGTCAGTGCCTCTTTCACATTCTTGGGCTCAATTTTGGAGACGAAGCATGAATTGGAGACAATCTCCATCTCCCTTGAT
The DNA here is from genome assembly GCF_000004515.6 of Glycine max. NCBI lineage: Eukaryota > Viridiplantae > Streptophyta > Magnoliopsida > Fabales > Fabaceae > Glycine > Glycine max. The sequence continues at coordinate 35,532,892 of NC_038245.2, forward strand.
CTTGTAGTGACTCCTCTGTTTGGATCTCCTATAATCAACTCCTTGGGGTGCATCTTCTGGATTCTAATGGAGGGTCTCTTGTCAGGTTGATTGATGTTTGATTCATCTGTAGCAGCATCAGCGTTTTCTGCATTTTCTGCACTTTTAGCTGTATCTGCTACATTGTCTCCCGATGTTCTGACATCTTCTTCGACATCCTTCTTTCTTGCTGGAGTTAGATCATCAACAACCACATTGATGGATTCCATCACAGTTCTGGTTCTGGAATTGAATACTCTATATGCTCTGCTGTTTGTAGAGTATCCCAAGAATATCCCTGCATCACTCTTGGGATCCATCTTTCTCCTTTGCTCTCTATCTGCCAAAATGTAACATGGACTCCCAAAGATGTGGAAGAGCTTGACAGTTGGCTTCCTCCCTTTCCAGATTTCATACAGTGTGGTTGGAGTTCCTCTTCTAAGTGTGACTCTGTTGTGGATGTAGCATGCTGTGTTCATGGCTTCAGCCCAGAGATTATAGGGAAGTTCTTTGGCATGAAGCATGACCCTAGCAGCTTCTTGCAAAGTCCTGTTTTTCCTTTCAACTATGCCATTTTGTTGTGGTGTAATGGCTGCAGAGAACTCATGAGTGATGCCTTCAGATGTGCAGAATTCAGTAAACCTGCTGTTTTCAAACTCTCTGCCATGGTCACTCCTGATTCTCTTGATGACACAGTCTTTTTCTCTTTGAAGTCTTAGACTCAACTCCTTGAATACTTCAAAGGTGTCTGATTTCTCTCTGATAAAGTTGACCCAGGTAAATCTGGAGAAATCATCCACAACAACATAGGCATACCTCTTTCCTCCAAGGCTTTCAACTTGCATAGGCCCCATCAAGTCCATGTGAAGTAGTTCCAGCACCCTGGAAGTGGTCTGATGTTGAAGCTTCTGGTGGGACATCTTGACTTGCTTTCCAATCTGACATTCACCACAGATTCTGCCTTCTTCTATTTTCAGATTGGGAATGCCTCTAACAGCACCTTTGTCAATGATTTTCTTCATGCCTCTTAAGTGCAGATGTCCAAATCTTTGATGCCATATTCTGACTTCATCTTCTTTGGAGGATAGACATGTGGAGGAGTAACTGGTTTCTTGAGGTGTCCATAGGTAACAGTTGTCCTTTGATCTGCTGCCCTTCATTAGAACTTCACTCTTCTCATTTGTCACCAAGCATTCTGACTTTGTGAAGTTTACATTGAATCCTTCATCACACAACTGACTGATGCTGATCAAGTTTGCAGTCAGTCCCTTCACCAGCAGTACTTTGTCCAGACTAGGAAGTCCATCATGGGCTAGCTTTCCCATTCCAGTGATCTTTCCTTTAGATCCATCTCCAAATGTCACATAGCTAGTGGAGCAAGGTTCAATGTTCACCAGGAATTCTTCAACTCCTGTCATGTGTCTGGAACAGCCGCTATCTAGGTACCAATCTTCCTTAGCTGATGCTCTAAGTGAAGTATGAACAACAAGACTAACAGTCTTGTGTTTTGGAACCCACATCATCTTCCTTCCACCGCTGCTACTTTGAGTTCTATGATGTGGATGGCCATGTAAATGATAGCAAAAGGGCTTTATGTGACCATACTTGCCACAGTAGTGACACCTCCACTTCCTTCTTTTGCTCCTTTTCTGCTGCGTTCCATGATGTCGAGACCGATGTTGTGACATCGTGGCTCCAGTGCTGTTTTTGGCAGGAACAAATTCTGTCATGGCTGTTCTGCCAGCAGATTTATGATTAAATCCAAGTCCTCTCTGGTTTCCTACATTCTTTCCAAGCTGTAGCACCTCATCAAGCAAATCTGAGCCTTTATTCGGCATCTTTATTGATTTTGTCATGTTTTCCAGTTTAGAGTTCAGAAAACCAATTTCTCCTTTAAGTTCAGAGATTTCCTCTTCATGTGCCTCCTTCTCAGCCTCCAGATTTGCAATGACCCTCTTTAGTTGTGCTTCTTGCTGAAGAATCTTCTCACTTTTGATGCATAGTTCTCTATAGGATATAGCAAGCTCATCAAAAGTGATTTCACTATCTGTATCACTTGAATCTTCAGCAGATTCAAATCTCCCAGTGAGTGCATTCACATCTCTGTCAGAATCACTTTCTTGTTCACTCTCTGTATCATCAGACCGACATACAGAAAGTCCTTTCCTCTGCTTCTTGAGATGAGTGGGACATTCAGCTTTGATGTGTCCATAGCCTTCACACCCACGGCATTGAATTCCTTTGCTGTGACTGGGCTTTTCATCTGACTTTCTCTGGTATTCACCACCTTTCCTGATGTCGAGAGAGATGTTCCGGACATGTGGTTTCTGCCTCCTGTCCATTCTGTTCAGCACTTTGTGAACTGTTTTCCAAGAAACACAACTGCATTAGTCAGACCTTCATCAGTTTCCAGGTCATACTCATCTTCTTCTCCTTCATCATTGGACACGAACGCCAGGTTCTTGCTCTTCTTTTCAGTCCTATCCGAGAGTCCTAGCTCAAAGGTTTGAAGGGAACCAATGAGTTCATCTACTCTCATGTTGCAAATGTCTTGGGCCTCCTCTATTGCAGTGACTTTCATGTCAAATCTCTTAGGCAATGATCTGAGGATCTTTCTCACCAGCTTTTCATCTGTCATCCTTTCTCCCAAGGCAGTGCAAGCATTGGCAATTTCAAGAATGTTCATGTGGAAGTCATGAATACATTCTTCCTCCTTCATCTTCAGATTTTCGAATTTTGTAGCCAATAGTTGCAATCTGGACATCTTCACTTTGGAGGTTCCTTCATGAGTGGTTTTCAGGATCTCCCATGCATCCTTGGCCACTGTGCATGTGTTGATCAGTCTGAAGATATTCTTGTCAACTCCATTGAATAGAGCATTCAAGCTTTGGAGTTTCCAAGTGCCAATTCGTCTTCTTCTTTTGTCCAGTCTTCTTCTGGCTTCAATTCATCAGTGGGCTTTCCTTCTGTGTCCAGCATCTTGGGATGTTCCCAGCCTTTGATGACAGCTTTCCAGGTTCTGCTATCCAGTGATTTGAGGAAGGCCACCATCCTTGCTTTCCAGTATTCATAGTTGGTTCCATCCAGAATTGGTGGTCTGTTCACTGGTCCTCCTTCTTTCTCCATGTTCATCAGAATTTATCTCCCTAGATCTCACTCAGTGATTTCGAGTGCCTGCTCTGATACCAATTGAAATTCTGATACTGGACAGATGTCGTACCGGATGTCACGACATCACGCTTCAGAACATGCAGATTATATTTGACAGTATGAACAGATTAAACAAGTAAATAACACAAGAGAATTGTTAACCCAGTTCGGTGCAACCTCACCTACATCTGGGGGCTACCAAGCCAGGGAGGAAATCCACTAAAATAGTGTTAGTTCGAAGATCTAACAGCCACTGTTTACAACCTTCTCACCTAACCACTACCCGTGCAACCTCTACCTAAGAGCCACTCTTAGATATGAGAACCCCTCTCACTCCCTCTCAATCACTCTCCCGTGTTTACAAATAAATCAAAGACACACCAGAGATTGCTCTCTGAACAATAAGAGATCAACTCTACACACTCAGGTCCAACACTTGATGTTAGGGTAACATCAAGGTGGCTCACAAAACACTCAAGTCCCAAAACTCACAAAATAACTCTTCAATCCCGGACTTGGTACAAACTCGTGCAGCCTTCATGTTTATATAGCAGTGTGCGTATCTGGGCTGCAACAACTTGTGCTGGATGAGATCTATCATTTTCCTGAAAAATCTGCACTTAAAGATCTAAAAGATACAGTTTGATCTTTTAGTTTTTATCTTTAATCTTTAATCCCTGAACGAACTATTCAGTTTGTAATTCGAACTTTAATTATCTTTTAATTCGTTCCTAAAGATAGATCGCTAATCTGTTGCTAACTGCACATAATCTGTTAAAGATATAACAGATTTATGTGTCCAGTATTTTCGGGCAGATGTCCTGGACATCGTATCCGACATCGTGGATCCTGCAGCTTCAATTCTTCATTTGACTTTATCGCTTGTGCATTGTGCAGCAACTCCAGTATTTTCGGGCAGGATGTCCTGGACATTGTATCCGACATCGTGATCCTGCAGCTTCAATTCTTCATTTGACATTTATCTTGCCTTGTGCATTGTGCAGCCCGATCTTATTCCTTGACATAACGTTGGACATCATGTGCAGCAACTCCAGCTTTCCTTCATTGTCTAAGTGCTTATGTTTTAACAAAATCTTAGCCAATCTTTTAAAACTCAGTAGAGCTAAGCACTAACAATAATTATTGATCAATGAAAGAAAGAGAACAGAAGATCCTTAGACCAGATAAAATTTCGGCAAGGTAAATGATTGTCGGCAAAGGAAAACCCATTTTTTGGTGGTTCTTCCTTTGGGATTGCCATTCAAAGTCTCTCGACTGGCGATATCCCGCCCACTTAAACAAAGAGGAAAAGACCGAAACACCCAGCTTCCTCTCCAAAAACACTACCCTCGAGAAAATCCTATTGATCCGTGATCGTACGTGTTGATCTTTGATTCGATAGGAAATCGTGTGCAAAATAAAGTCATGGTGCAGTTATGGTTTGGGATTAGGTAAAACACTTGCCTGTGTGAGTTTTTATACACTATGAGTGATTTATTCCCAGTTTCAGCTTAACCCGATGTTTCCCCTGAATGTTCATTTAAAAGCTAAATGTTGACATCCTGCCCTTCATTTTCGGTTACAAGGAAGATTACCCTTGGCATGAGTATATTGTTTCTCTAAGATATGGTGCTCTCGCGAATGATTTATTTTTCTTTGCAAAAAGCATGTTTGCCTTTTTAGGTGGAAAAAACCGGTGGACCATTCGGTCCTGCCAACAACTTTTATTCGGAGCCCCATGAATTGATTGTCGTTCATGCATCCTCCACCAATCGAGTCTGGAGCCCCGCGAATTGATTGCCTAGTCGCATGTTCCTATCCTCCACCCTTTTATTCGGAGCCCCATGAATTGATTGTCGTTCATGCATCCTCCACCATGAGTCTGGAGCCACGCGAAGTGATTGCCTAGTGCAATTCTCCATTCTCCACTTTTATTCGGAGCCCCATGAATTGATTGTCGTTCATGCATCCTCCACCATGAGTCTGGAGCCACGCGAAGTGATTGCCTAGTGCAATTCTCCATTCTCCACTTTTATTCGGAGCCCATGAATTGATTGTCGTTCATGCATCCTCCACCAACGAGTTTGGAGCCCAGCGAATTGATTGCCTAGCGTGTTCGCCTATTCCTCCATTCTCCCCTTTTGTTCGGAGACCCATGAGTTGATTGCCTAGCGCTATTCATGTGTCCTCCACCGTCAAGTGCGGAGCCTCCGGTGACTGGGAAATGTGGTTTTTGTTATTTTCCCGATTGGTTCCTTCGCCAAACATGTGTATATGTATATTATGTTATTGGTGTTTTTGTTGTTTTGTTTTGTTTTGTGTTGTGCAGAAAAAAGAAGAGTAGAGACGAGAGTCGTCATAGACTAATCACGGAAAGGGCGAAGACGGACGAAATCAGTGTTTTATCTTTGCTTTCCTCTTATCTCCGATAAAAGGTAAGTAAAGAGGGGCAACTGTCATACCCTAATTTCGTCCGGGGACTATTGCTTGATGGCATGCAACCTTTGATTGACCGCTTCGAAGTACTTGGCACCCTTTGTTGCACAATATGTGAAGTCCGAGACGTGCCGGAAATCAAAAGAAGCATGGTTACGCAATCCGTGAAATTCCGTAATGTGCGGAAATCAAAAGGAAGTATTGTTACGCAATCCGTGAGTTTCCGTAACTTCTTCGAAAGCTAAAAAAGAGTAAATATATGATCCGTAAGGTTCGTAACCTTACGGAAAGAAAATAAGTATCGTTACGAAATTCGTAAAGTTTCGTAACGTTACGGAAAAAGAATCACAAAAAAAGAAAGGGGGTGTATTTAGTAAAAAAGGGGTGCAAATAGCAACCAGGCCCACTTGGGCCTTCCAGATTCTTCCTCCAGAAGGCGGTTGCTTCTGGAGGAAGCAACCTGGCTCGCCTGGGCGAGCTGGGTGGCAAGCTCCTCCCCTATTTTGCTATAAATAGGGGGAGGATGAAGAAGGAAGGGTTCAGCCTTCTTGGCACTTCGTATTCCTTAAATTGTTGAGGAAAATTGTTTCCGTGAAGAAAATCCAAGCCGAGGCGCTTCCGTAACGTTTCCGTGGGTAATTACGCGAAGATTTTCAACCGTTCTTCGCATTCATCGTTCGTTCTTCGTTTTCTTCGTCTTCAACGGTAAGTACCCAAATCGAGCTTTTCAATTCATTCTATGTACCCGTGGTGGTCCCATTTGTTTCATGTACTTTTATTCTCGTTTCATTTACTTTCCGTACCCCCTTTTGACGTGCTTCAGTCATTTATTTAAGTCATTTCTCGCCTAATCAAAAAATAAAATAAATTTCCACCGATCATTTGATTTGTAATATCCATTAATTTCTGTTAAAATGAATTCCGACCGTTCGGTCGTGCCGTAACCACGTTGGAAATCAAAAAAGAGGTAAAATAATAATATAATAATCAAAAAATACCTTTTAGTAAAATAAAGCGAAAAAATCAATCGGACGTTTCTCTTTGGGATTTCTCTTCTTAATTGAATTGACTAATAACTAAAGTGAAACTAAGGCTAAAATCAACTCGCTAGTCAAGCTCGTCCACAAAAAAGTCACTAAAAAGGATTTGAAAGTTTATATCTCAGTTTTCTTACCAAGTAAATGGATCATTTTTAAGGTCCAACGCCTTAAAATGATCACCTTTCAAGTAAAAAGAATCGCTTGATTCACTCTTAAGAAAGAACTACGTAGGTCTGATTTCCTCTTCGATGGAGGGTACGTAGGAGCAAAAGCCCCGCTTTTGTCGACCTCAAAAATAAAAAGAAATAAAAGTAAGATAACACAATTTCACAATTCTGAAAAATAGGCTGTTGTCCTTTGAGACAAACGTGAGAGGTGCTAATACCTTCCTCAACGTAAATACAACTCTCGAACTTAGAATTTTCTTTTGACCGGTTTCCTTCGGTTTTTCCGACGTTTTCCACAAATAAATGTTGGTGGCAACTCTGCGCATCTTTCCTCCTTTGGAAAGCGCACCCGTGAGCCTCGCCTCGCTCGCCTGCAAAAGGGCATGTTGTGACATACCAAAAGTTATAAACAAAGTATATCAATATATATATATATATATATATCATGCACCAAGAATAGTTATAAACATTTATAAACAAAATATACCATAAATATGTTCAACATGTTCCAATATTTCTCACAAAATAACTTAGAAACAAAGATTTACAAATTGATAATAGTAAAGTAGTAATGTACTTTAATTACAAACAAAGCCAAAATAAAACAAAATTAGAGTTGCATCTGGGAATTCAAATAATTTGAGTTTCAGTAAGCAAATTTTGTGATTGTGCAAAATTCCTACCATTCATTTCCAATTTTTACAGTCTTCCTATGATGATTATAAACTATCCTACACTCTGTAGTCCCTTCCAAGTTCAAATGGGTGAATCTTGCAACTTTTATAAATGGATACATGATACTCGGCGCATCCTGAAATTAACATGAAGTCCATATTAGATATGTATATGATTTTAAAATTTGACATACAAAGGAGTGCTTAATTACTCACCAAACTACTACAAGTCACTTTGTAATCAGTCAGCATGACTTTAAACGTTATTGAGTTAGGAACTTGGTGGTACAAGGAGTGTCATTTAGGGTAAGCTTCTGGTTCAAAGGTGCTTTTGAAGATGGTGAGGATGAAAACACTTTGTCCATATTGGATTAAGGTCACCTGATGATTTCTAGTGAGCCCATAATCCAACAAGTAGAGTTGGGCTCATAAGATCTTGGTTATATGTGACAGAGTGCATGTTTCCACTAGAGTGTAGTAGATGCCAAGTAGGCTCTAATTCATCCTTCCATCTTATAGCAAAACAAGAAAAGTAATATAAGCAAATATGTTATATCAAGTCATGTTTATTTTAGAATAGTCTTGAAATTTATAACCTGATCAATAACATGAACAGTATTAAACATTTCCTCTGCTTTTTTGTTAGTCTTCATCATTGTGTTAGCCATTTCCTTCTAGTTTTATTGATGTTTATCCATCATTTCTAAACTCCATTTACAATATAAACATGACATTAAGTAGATTTTGTCAAACCATCTAAATCCACTAACTGATCAATGCACAAGCTGACTATGCACTATGCTTATCTAGGAGCTTATTCCATGCAACTAATATAATGAGGAGGAACTATAACCATGGAAAACAGAACCTAAGTTAACCTGCAACCAAAATAGAACCTAACCTGTCAAAAAAGACCTACATTGTACAAAACAACCAGAACCATGAACAACCAACACAATGTTGAAAACATTATCGAATCCAACCAAAACACTGTCGTAAACAACCAAAATAACCAGAACCATGAACAACCAACACAATGTCAAAAACACTATTGAATCCAACCAAAACACTGTTGAAAACAACCAAAATAACCAGAACCATGATTTTACTGTCGAAAAAAGCTTCAAGAGAAAAACATATCGTGAGAGCAAGAGTGACAATGATATATACACCGTTAGCAAGAGTGAGTTCAACAGTGACGACACTGTGAGTGACACGACAGTGGTTTCACCGTGAGCGAAGAGTGGTTTCAGCGCCTCGAGAGTGAGAGTGAGACGGACAAAAGAGGGTTTGTGAGGGAGACGAGCTAGTCGTGAGGGAGACGAAGCATGAGGGAAAGGCGAGTGAACTACCAGAAGCGTGAAAAAAATTATAAATAGGATAATACAACGTCGATTTTTTCCAAAAACCGATATCAACAAACTAACGTTAACATCGATTTTTTGGAGAATCGATGTTGACAAAATCACGTTATTTACGATTATGCCACCACATTTTGGTTTACATTGTTTTTAACGATGTGAAACGTAAATTTTGTAATAGTCATCAGAATTTGGCATTGCCTTGTGACTTGTGAGAGAGTGTAATGTGTAACCTTGTGGTTGAGATTATATTTAGGGTAAATATCCATTTTGATCCTTAAAAGTGTGAGGTGGTTATAAATTGATTTACAAAAGATGAAATTCAAATTTACTTTCTTAATATGTAAAAAGTGCGATAGATTAATCTTGTCATTAAATTTGTAAGGCTATTTTGTCATTAAATACGTTTAAGGATCAATTTGACAATAAATTCTATTTTTCTAAAAAGGTGTAATCTAGAGAAACTTCTAGGGAGTGTATTTTTTTGGGCATAACTAGAATGAAAAATAAAAAATAAAAGGAGAGTGTATAAGTGGGAAGCGGAGAGTGGGTATATTAATTGCCAAATCCAATTAGAATAATTTGAGCTTTTAAAGTCCACTTCACAAATAATCCATACAAAAATAAAAATAAAATAGATAAAATACATTAAAGAATACAATAAAAAATGCAATTATAATGCAATGAAACAAAATTACCTAATGTAGAGAACTTAAGCGTTGCAGTTATCATTAATTCTCTTTATCGTTTATAGTAACTTTATTCTAATTTTATAAGGTATATATAACAATAACAAATAACAAATAATATGAATGAATTGCTTTTAAAAAACGTTAATACGAATGAATTTGAAAACGGTTATATGTGTAAGAATTAAATTTGTTAATTTAAAACATTTTTAATTAATACGGAGACCGATTAAAGGCACAGTGAACTTTAGAAGTATTGTTTTCGGACCACGATATATATTTCGACATGCCAATAACTAGCAACAGAGAAACATCAAATCAAGAATAATAATAAAAAAAAAAGTGCCACGTTGATTCATAATTAAGAGAAAATAGTCATAAAAAATTGTTCTATAGGTCACACATCCTTAGATATAAATTATGATGAATTCTCTGCCCAACGAGGATTATGTCAACAGTACAGGGACTACTGAAGTTAGTCTACTCTTCACATAACGTGGGTATCATGGTGATGAAAGAAATAACGTTTTACTCATATCCTGGGCTCCTAGTTTTTATTTTTATTTGAGTAAAATATGTTTTTAATTTATGTAAGAATGACTCAATATGATTTTTTCACTAATTTTTTTTCGTTATTTTGATTTTCATAATTTTGTTATACAAAAATCTCATCAATAACATACATCTATTTATGTTACATTATAGTATGTTATATCAGAATTACTAATGTAATATGATTTTATATACCACATCACTATTAAGCGGTGACCAAAAATGGTTTTTAAAATTTTAAAATTTAAAAGGATTAAAAGAAAATAATTCTTTTTGAAAGATCATAACTAAATAAAATTCTAAGAGTTTTTTTTTATTCAGTAAGAAATCAGTCATGTCCTTATTACTTACCGAATTAAAAACTAATCTTATTATTTTTAAAAAAAATTACACATAATAATAAACATAAATTATTATATTAAATAAATTATTCTTACATGTAAATACAACTCAATAGAATTTTATATCATTACATAATTCTTTGAATTATGTAAAAGAATTATATAATGATATAAAGTTGGTAACTAGTTCAAAGAGACTGAAGTAGGTCAATGACTTCAAGCGACAAGTAACTAATACACAGATTGAATAATTTAATTTCTTTATCCACAAAGTAGTTGGTATATACACGCCAACATGTCGGTTTTCACGCATAATAAATGAACATGAACTAAATCTCCAACATATAAACTAAAAACACACTTGTATTGATGAGAGTTAATAACCAAAGATACTCAATAAAAATTAACCATTTTTTTTTGTTTCCCACAATGCTTAAGATTTAAAGCATTAGAAACAACCAAGGAGTTTCTTTGGAGCTGTTCCAGTTGCTCTATACTTTGCAGCTTGCTCCTCTGCCTTAAGAAGATCTTCCCCTTTCTTTGCCTCAATTATTGCTCTTCTTTCTTCAGCTTCCTTGTGGATTGTAGCAATTTTGTTTTTTATTTTCTCTGCAGCTTCTGCCTTTTTCTTCTCCAGTTCTTCCTACTCAGATGCAAAAATAAAAAAATAAAAAAAGTGAACTTTAATTTCTTCTTCTCTTTGGGCAGATTCAATAGAGAAATAATCACATGAAACCAAGATTTAAAATTACAAAAAAGAAGAGAAGAAAATGAACACATAAAATATGTTAGAACTACTAATGAAATCAATTCTTACTTCAATCTTTTTCAGGTCCGCCTCCACTGCAGCTTTCTTACTGTTTTCCCATGCAGAAACTGATGAAAGCTTTTTGTGAGCCCTGCTTAACAATTTCATTTAAATTATTATCCTAGACATTGTTGACCTCAAATATTCATAACATGTGACCTCAACTTGATGTTAGGTTGATTAATCACCATGATTAAGGTGACTCAATTGAAGATTCTAACTTTTGAACCAAAGGGTGTAGATTCTCACTTGTTTTCAGCTTTTGATTTTTCACTTTCTTCCCATGCTTTGATTAATGACAACCTCTTCTCAGTTGCAACTCTTGCAAGCACCGCATCTGAAGACAAACGAGGCAAAAATTTTAATGTCAGGATACAAAAGGGTACATAAAAAGGGAATATAGATGTCATAATGTAGACAAATGATATACCTCGGTTGATAGAGCCCTCAGTTGGTTTCACTTCAGCAACTTCTTGAGTCTCTGGCAATAACCAAATTAACAACAATAAACAAAACAAAAACAAATGTACAGACCAAGGTTATGTTCATACATTTAGTGATGAAACATAAGGTTATTTTTTGTTGCAAACTATTGCTGGTCTGTTACTATAACTTAGTCCCAAGGTTTAACATCGAAAGGAAATCAATCCCTCAATTGTGAATGAACAAAACTCATTCTTTGTGTCTTTTATGAAGTTAAGAGAAAAGTATGGTATTTATTTTGAGGATAAAATTGATTCTATTTGAGTAATTATGCAACAAAATATAAATATTTTGCTGTAATTCTGCTTCAATCAATCAATGAACTGGACAGCTCATATTTCCAATTAGTTTTTGTTGGTAAATCCGTATACTCTCCTCTAAAAGTTTGCGTGGATGAAATTTTTAAGGAGGTAACTCTGTTTTAAGTCACACACAAATAAGCACTATGAAGATTTGAACCAACACACAATACATCACTATAAAAAAACTAAAGAATAGTAATGCTTAGAAAAATTCCAATCATTAAGCCTACTGAAGTTGTAAATGGATACAAAATATGGGTAGATTTGAATTTGCGGGTACTTTGGCCTAAAATGTGAAAGGTTTTGTATTTTGCATGAAAGCTGGACTCCTAACAAGCTTGCAATTGGATGATAGTAGTTTAATAAGTTTATGCCAAATTACGTTGTACTAGGCTTGGATTTTAAAGAAGGACCACTCTGTTTGCTAATAGAAGTACAAAGGTGCAGAGTAATTTGAGAATAATGTTTTGGATTGAACTACAGCAGGAAAGTTCCAGCAAAAGTGAATATGAAAAAATACAAGAAAACACAATCAAGGACAAGAAATAACTGATAGTCATATAATCGAATAACATGAAAAAAACGGGTTAGGAAATAATAAAAAAAAAATTCAGAAATTAAAATCATTGCTCACTTATTGTTTATAATTATTTAAGAGAAAAACAACAAAATATTTATATTGCTGCCAGAAGATTCTTCTGAGAAGAACAAGGAATATGGCACGAAACTTTCAGGAAAATCAAGTCCAAAACCAGTGAACAACCATGCAATAATTAAAAAGAAATTTCAAAGAAGCAGAAGGAATTGTCAATAAAAAAATCTCTTTCTTTTTCTCTCAAACAGTTATAAGATAGTAAAAGTAAAACACCCTTTGCAATAAAGAAAGCACAAATTAAGTTCTTCAAAGAATTAGTTAATTAACCAAATGGATTTTAAAAAAAGAAGATAAATAAAGTATAGAACATATGCAGAGAGACTCCAACAAAAAATTGCAGATAGATTTCAATTTCTTTTTCTTTTCTTTATCCTCACCAACCATATATATATAATCCCAGCTTTGGGAACATGACAACATAACCAACCAGAATCAACATTATAATATCTTACTCTCAACCAAGACAAGAGCCTTGGATTCATCAGGCTTGTCATCAGAAGAAGGCACTGGAATTACAGATTTCTCCTCAGTCACATCCTTTGGAGCCTCAGGAACATGTTCAGCCTCAGCAGCAGGAGGAACCTGTGAAGGAGCAGCAGCAGCAGGTGGTGGTGTTACTGATTCTGACTCAACCGTTTTGGTTTGTTCTTCTGTCATTTTTTTTCTCCTATGAAACTCAGAACTCTGTGGCACTCAAAAGTGGTAAACACACAAAAAAAGGTGTAACTACACTTTCACTTATTTAGGAAAAAATCGACACTTATTGTGGAGTGAGTCAGAGAGAGAGACAATTGAGAAAAGGGTTTTGATTGGATGAGATATTATAGTTGGAGGAAGGTAACTGCTTAACTCTAAGTTCCAAAAGCTTAGCTGTGTGTTAGGTACTTGTGGCCTCACAATGCGTTGGCACAGTAACAATATATAGAGACCATTGAGGACTATGAAAGCAACACATGCTAACAATTTATGTATAGAAGCAAATGTAAAATGGAGGATAAACCCAACAAAGAGCTCAATCACCATTCTACGCCTGTTCTTGGTGGGTCCTTTCATTAATTTCTTCTTGATTCCACTAATGACATGATTTTTTTCCTACCAGTTTCGATACAGAATTAAAGAATGGTGGGAATTTTAATGGTACCATAGGTGAATCAAAATAGAGTATGGTACTTTGGATTTAAAATAGATAAATACGTAGGTACAATATCTGATTTTTACTTAATTAGATTTATGGATTTACAAATTAGATAGAACTGGATTGAACCGGATAAATAGTGATTCGTTATATTTTTAGTTGTAGCATTGTTTGGTTTGACCATGAATTTTGTAAATTAAATTCATTAAATTATTCATTAAGTTATTTTTGAGTTTTTAAATAATTGTTCAGCTCACAATAATTTGTACTAGTATTATTTTACATTTATTTAATTGATTGCTGAGGCCATGAATTATACCTTTTTTGTTTTTTTTTAATTATAGAATTATACCTTTTTTGTTATTTATTTACTCACAGTTCATTTTTTATTTATTTATCAGATTTATTTACAGTTCAAATAAGGACAGGCTATATTATAAATGATTTGTAAAATATTAAGAAAAATGTATTGGAAACAAGTGGTAATAAGTTTTACATGATAAAATTTGAAAGAAAAAAATTTAATAGTACAGTAGAACAAATTCAATAATATTATCCATTTTTATTTTATGGTGAGTAGGGGTGGCAATAGGTCAAGCCGGCCTACAGGAGCCTACGACCTGACCTACATAAAGTCTGGTCTGAGCTGGCCTATTTAATTAAAATGGTAGGTTCAGGGGTTTATATATATATATATATATATATATATATATATATATATATATATATATATATATATATATATTATTTTTTGGGTACCAATATATATCATTATTTTTTTGGATACAATTAATTTTTAAAAAAACACTATCAGACTTTGATTACACATTACTGCTTCATAATTTCTATTCCTATAATCAAGGACTTTAATTACAATTTAGGTGTGAGTCATGTGCCCTTTTATATTTCTCATTATTTTGATTGACTTTCCTTTTTCTTTAACTTTCCTATTACGTTCCTACTCCATAAAATATTAAATATTTATTGTGAATAAGATTTTTAAAAAGGTTATCAGCTCAGGCCAGACTTTTAAAAAGACCAGGCCGAGTCAAAATAAAAGTCTTTGGTAAATTATAGGTCAGACTCAGGCCTCAAAGATTCATCGCTAGGCTCAGGCCTTTCAAAATCTGGTCTGACATGGCCTAATCAACTTGGTGAGCAAAAAAGGATTCACTTTGCTCCTAGATTTATATTTATCTAAAGTCCTGAAATTTGATTTATGCCGAAAAAATTGTATTACTTGTGTCATCTTTTAAGTGCCGCTATAAATTCTCATTAAAACTTGTGATATTCTTATTAACCTTCAAATAAGGATGCACTGCATTTATTTATGATAATCGACTCCCCTATGTGATTACCCTAAGATTTGATTCGCAATAAGACAAGTAGGAAGCATACTTCTTCCACCGTTGCACCAACCTTTAAGTTCTATTTTTATCATCCACACTTAATTATAATTTTTTTGTAGTTGAATTAGTGCATTAATATTTTGTTGTCAATTTGGAATAACTTGTTTCTGTTTGGAAGATATTCCTTAATTTCTGATCGCTTTGTTAGGGAAAGTAGTATTTAATTAAGTAGTCATGAATTGTTGGTAACTCTTTTGTGTGGTTGATAGTTCACGTCATTATTGGCAAAGAAATTTGTGATAAATACAATAAAGTAAACCAACATTATTAAGTCATCACCCCTCAATTAATCTATTGATTGATGATGAAAATTGATTATTCATTGGTGTTTTCGTATTGGTCAAGGTTACACCACATATAAACACATAATAACGTGCTCTAAATACCTTGCAGAATGGGAAGTCTTCATCTCAAAATTTTATATATTGAATAGTTTATCAAGATTCCTTCATATCGTGCACAAAATAGAATCTTTCGTGTGAGCTCACCTTGTCAAAGACTTGAAGGAAAATTCATCATAGCTATCCCCACAAAAGACAACATCATCATGTATCACAATCAGTCTCAAATCAACCGAGACTCTCAATCAACCAAGTTGGTTTCTTCCTCAACTTATGATATCTTATTATCAAAGCTTTTTTATATTTTAGATTTCAATGTTATGATTTTGAAACAAATCTCACCTAGATATGGTAGGTTTAAAAGGATGAGCTTGCTTCTGATTTATCTCAATAAAGTTGAGCTTCTTTGTTTCAACATATATTAATTCGTGTAATCCTTTGGTCATTTCAAGGTCAAATTAATTTTAATTAATTGAAAATTATAATCATTCCAGATTTTGATATATTTTAATTAAGAATTTAAATATATTAGGTAAATTATAAAAGTAGTTTTACTCGTGTTAATTGTAAGAAAAAAAATAATTTTTGGTCAATTTAAAAACATGTTTAAAATTGTTATAGTAATTAGGTAAATTATAAAAGTGTTTTAATATTATCCATAGAAGTTAAAAATGGTAGTTTTAGTTGTATTTTCCTAAAAAAATCTAAATACTCTATACTGTAAAGTTCCTTTTTAATTTTTAACTAAAACAACCCCACACTAATTTTAAAATTTTAGCTTTGAAGTGATTATTATAAATTAGTTTTATCAAATTAACAAATTTTCAGTGCCTTAAATTTTATGTAAAATAAATAAATTTGTTTTTTTATGTCGTAATACAAATTAATGTCAACTAATTAGCTGATTAATTGAGCATAAGTTGTTTTTTTTTCAAAAAAAAAAATAAAAGTATTTCTAAGGTTGACATATTTTTACTTTTTTTTCTAATTAAAGTTATATGGATGGTTTGTGAAGGAACACATCTACCATCTACGTAGGGATGCAGCTTTTATTAGAGCTTAAAAAGGTTTCATATTCTTTTATGATAATTATAATTCTTCCAAGGAAAAAATATCACCAAATAATAATAATAATATTTTTTCGTTTTATAGAGTTAACCATATCACCCTTAATTTTGTTATCGATGATTAAATACGTCAAGCAAAATCATTTTTAGTTATCTCTTCCCAAAACCATTATCCAGAGTGCGTGTTTGGGAATGTGTTTAATTTAGACACATGTATCTTTTTATTTTCACGTCAAAACGTTGTAATAATGAAGAAGTAAAGATTAATTGCTTCAAAAATTCATGTCACGTTACACCGACAACCATTTCCAAACACTCTATGTTAACCCGAATGAATGCTTAGAGATTTTGGTAAATTGGCTGGTGGATTCATGTTTATGGAAAATGTAAATATGATATGCTTTGTTTCAAAATTTTGTTGATCTCATGTTGTGGGGCTGGTGTTGCTTCCCCCGACCTGCTTCAACGGTTTATCCACCTTTTTTTTTTATTTGATGAGACTATTTCCTTATTCCGGTATCATATGCAAATTGGAGTAGAATTAAGTTAAAGTAGTTTTCTTTTTAGTTACCTTCTCTTGTAAAATCACGAAACAAACGAGTGTAATGTGGATACCAAGTGTGATCCTAAACCACGAAAATTAAAGTGATAGGTCCAAGAACAAAAAAGAAAAAATAAAAAGGTGGGTCGAACAAACAAGTACAAATTGTAAAATTGACAGGGAAATTGTCGCTATATACCCCCTTGCCTTGCACACTGTTTTAGTGAGACAAAAAACACCTGTTTGCTTATTCCATGATTCCATCCCTTTGTTTGTATTCGGAATTGCACATGCCGTGTTTCATGTTTGGACTAGAATTTTGGAGATGGTAAGATTCATTTTTGGCCATTCAGAACAGTAAGATGGGATAAGTACCATTTGAATTGGAACTCGGACTTTTAAGCCACCAAAGCAAAAATATATCATGAATTAGAAAAGGAAAATTAAATCAAAGAAATAATACCATAATAATTCGATATGTTGAGAAATTGCACACCCTTTTGTATTTCGGGAGTTTGGTGTGAGTTTGTGTTTGTGTTTTTCTTAATGATATTCATAAATGTGTGCCTTCAAAAAATGTTGAAAAATAAGTGAACTCTTGACAAAACCTATTATCATTAATTATTATTTACACTTATTTGATAGTTCATTTTAGTAACTTTTCTTCAAGGATATTTTCAGGTCAGTTTTCATGTCAAATATTGAAATTAATTGTCTGATATACACCCTTTTGTATTTTGGGAGTTTGGTGTGAGTTTGTGTTTGTGTTTTTCTTAATGATATTCAGAAATGTGTGCCTTCAAAAAATGTTGAAAAATAAGTGAACTCTTGACAAAACCTATTATCATTAATTATTATTTGCACTTATTTTGATAGTTCATTTTAGTAACTTTTCTTCAAGGATATTTTCAGGTCAGTTTTCATGTCAAATATTGAAATTAAGTTCTTATGTATCATTCATATTTGTCTGATATGTTTAGAAGAATTAATTAACTTCTTTAATATTGATCCAAAATATAATTTTTGGGTCATCTCTTATTAAGGATGGTTAAGGAACTCGTGAACTGGTTTAACATAAGTAAGGCGTGAGGTTCATTAATTAAGGAAGGGAGGGTGGGATAGAGAGATTCTTTGAATCTTGATTTTAGGAATATATATATAATTGCAATTTTCATGTGACATTGCTATGTAACACAATTTCTTTTTTATTGTACAGTTCATAACTAAAAAAAACCTCAACCTCTCCATCGATTACTCCACCAAAATTTCACATTTTTATGATCCTGTCCTTCGCAAAAAGACACAATTTATCTCAATTCTTAACAGAGTAAAGAAAAAAAAAATATTTGTAATTTAAGGAAAAGAAACATGACCAGTGAATTTCACTTGGGTCACTTGATGTCCTCCAAAGCTAAAGTTATTCTTCAATGTAATTTACAAGAGTACGCTTCTGAATAAATATAACAGTTTCTAAATATAACAGGAATGTTCAATGCCATCACAAGTAACAAATTAAATTTAAGCAGCACACAAGGGCAAAACTGTAAGAGAAAGTGCAAGTAAGATTTGTCTTGGTTTGTTTATAACTTGTGGTATGTATTCACTTTACAAGCAATCATTCAAGATTTTTGTCAAAGAAAAGTGATGTGTTTTCCTTACGAGGATATAATAGCAACCTTTTTTGTACTTTTAACTCAGAAATAGAATAGAAATAATGTATAGATAACTTCTCTTATATTTCAATTGCTATTATAGATAAATTTTAATGGAAATCAATCTACATGTGTACTAAAAGGTAAAATTATAAATTTGGTCATTCTATAGTAAAATTATAAATTTGTGGTCATTCTATAGTAAAATTATAAATTTGGTTTTCGTATAATTTAATGTACAATCACGACGCATGTCCTCAATCCTATTACTTAAGTTCTCAATTCTGAAATTCAACTTTGACCGTTAATTACTTATTTTGACGGTCACGTATCATAATTTTATTGGACGTTAACCGTCATTTGTTGTGATTTTTATTGGAGGTTAACGTTAATTAGGTGCACAAAATTAAAGTCCAATAAAATCGCAATATATGACGGTCAATGTCCAATAAAAGGGTGACGCGTGACGGTCAAGATAAACAATTAACCGTCAACGTCTAATTTTGAGATTGATGACTAAAATAATGGGATTGCAAAACACCTGAGGACTAAATTCGTAAATTAAATTATAAGTGATCAAAATCAAATTTTGAGACAAATAGAAAGATCAAATTTACAATTTTGTCAAATAAAATATGAAAATCAACCACTCTGAAAAGATGTGTTTGTAGGTACATATATAAGATAATAAGATGATATACATTTTCACGCTTAAATGTATAGAACACCGACAAATTTGTTCATTAAATATAAAAATTTAAATTTTAGTCCCTAAAAGTAAAAAAAAAAAAAGTGTGACAAATCTATTTATCTATTAATTTCTATCTATTAATTTCTGTCTAATACAGTTAATGAAAAACCTACTTGACATTTTCATGAACAAAAATAACTATTTATCCAAAGTATAATTTAATTTTCATCTTCTTCTTTTTATAATCCGAACAAGATTATAATATACACTTAAAAAATAAAAATAAACACAAATAAGAACAAACATATTCTAAGTCATGCAAGGATTTTTATATCTATCAAAGGTCCTAAAGCCATTGGGCTATCCAATGCAAATTCCTCAGTCCGTTATCAGTGGGGAAAAAAAATAGTTTCCATTTATTCACGCTAGATTTGATATTGGAATCGCACTTGTCATCTTAGGATGAATAATTTTTAAAAAAAATGAACCAAACATGTCATCTTTGGTTTTCACTATTACGAAATTACTGAAAATATTTTATTTTTTTGAAATACAACTTTTAATCTATTATAAATTATAATTTTTGTAATATTTTTGCCACCTATTATAGACAACCTATTTTGAATATTCATTACAAATAATCAATTATTCATTATACAAAGATTATTCTTATTAATCAATGTTGTGTTTATTATTATGTTTGTTCTAAGTTATGTTTATTTTATTATTTTTTTAAATATTTATTGTAATGTGATTACAACGATTAAAATAGGAGAAAAAGATGAATATAAATTATTTTTAGTAAATATATATTTTCTCCCTTGAATATGTAGATTGTTGATAAATTCATTATTAAATGCTCCACCTAGACTTTTTCATTCATGGCAACCCACACAAGTTAATAGACGGATTGATTTGTCGTACTTTTTTAACTTTCAAAGACTAAAATTTGAATTTTCATCTTTCGAAAATAAATTTATCAACACTTGACCCATTTAAGAAAAAAAAAACTATTTACTCATAATAAAATGCTATTTAGATAGTAATATACCACTTGAACTATGATATTACATTTGTTCCATTTATTTTATTGTGAGTGAATCCATATCTTTAATTTCGGTTTTTTTGAGCTTCAAGCATAAATTGTGCATTTTGAAGTTAGTACTCTTATTTCATTGGATGCTGTTCTACGCCAATGACTCACGTACCAGTTTTTGTTTTTTTTTTTTTGTTTTCATTTAGTGACAAAACATTTAAAGAATGCATCTATCACTATAATTGTAGAGAAGAAAACCCACGTGCTATAATAATCATTGAGATGAATTTTCTCCCAAGCAACGGGCAAGCTAGGCAGCATAGCCATTAATTAAGGTTTGAACTTTGAAGACACCCTTTTTCAAATTATTTATATCTGCTTTCATCCTCATATATACGAAGTTCTACACCTTAACTTAAATTTAATCAAACAATGAATATGAGAACAAGTAAGTAAGTCCACACGTACTTTCATAACGATGAATTTGATCCTTCACTACAAAAAAGTAATGATTTGTGGTGGCTAAAAATATAATTTCTAGTGACTAAAAATCATCGCAAATGATAATTTTAATGACTCAAAGTTGTCAGGACTATGTTCATCACAGACAACTTTTAACGAAAAAGGCTTAAAAGGGTTTAAAACATATGCAACGGACAAAAAATTGTATTGTGCTTAAAATAGATTGTTTCTTTTTTAGAAATTGAATAATGATATCCAAAATATAGCACAATTCAAATTGAGTCCTTAATCCAATCTACAATAACAACAAATATTACACATGAAAAATTGGTTAAAAAATTTATAAAATAATTTGATTTAAACAATGTGAAACTTAATAGAATTAAGAAATTTGTATGTTGTCATTAATACATAATAAAATCGTGTCTCTGTTGTATTTTTTTACACTCACTTACACAATGAAAATTTCGTTGTGTATTTTGTCATCAAAATCATGATTATGTCAGAAACACCTTTTCAAGAAAACAAAATTTAAAGCACATGGAAGGGGACTAAATAGAAAATTCTGAGGTGAGAATAGTAGTTCCCCTGTAAGATCTATTCATCCAAGTGAGGCCCAATATTGAAATTTTGTTATCCCAAATCTTGCCAGAAAACAAAACAAAATGGCCAACCCCGGCCTTTTCTCCATACAGTATCTAGATTTCTTTTACATCCAATATTTTTTTGAATTTTTTAAAATTATCCTTGCTAATAAACATATGGATTTGTTACCCGTATTGTCAATCTGTATCAGCTAATTTTTTTTAAAAAAAAATAATTTTTTTTAATAAATTTAATTATAGTTTTTTTTATAATTATGACATTAAGTAGACTTTTGTTTCCGGTCCTATTACAATTAATTTTGATCTAATAATATATTTTTTTACATAAAAAATTTTAAATAAAAATTTATATATGTAAAAAAATTAATTATTAGATCAAAATTAATTATCACAAAATTTATTATGTAAACTTATATGTGCATTAAATATACATTATAAATTTTAGTATTATATATAGTGATATTAATTATTTTATAACATAATAAGTTTATTAGTTCAGTTGGTTAGAGTGTTATGCTAATAATGCAATGCATACGAATTGTTAAACTGTATGGATCCATACGGATTGTCAATACAGACCCTTCTGTATGAGCCTTACAAAAGAACGTTTTTGAAATTTCCTTCTCATTGTTGGGTGTAGAAGAAAAACAGTTGGTGCAAAAAGAAAATCCTGTCAACTCCTTTGCCATTTAGCAACTCCAGTCCAATCTCCCTTGTTTGTTTCTAGTGCTAGAGGACCCAGAATCAACTTCATCTCCTATACTTTCTCACTACTAGAAATACGTGTTTTTACGATGCACTTACGACCTCGGTCCATTGGCGTCGTCATAGTATATCGAACCGGTGGCATTTTGGTAATATTGTCTTTGAAAACGAAGACGATTTTTACAAACACCGTCATCGAATGACTCGAACAACGACGGGTGAAGGATAACCATCGTAGAAATGAGACTTTAAAGATGTTTTGTACATACACTATTGTGGAATGTGCGTCGTTTAATTAAGGTCATGGACCCTTTCTTTGATAGAGTCACCCTCGAGTTTTGGGTTACCCTTGTGCGTGCATGATAGTGTGCCTTCACTGACCTTGTTGTCTCCCTCACTGACCAGTCATGATACATGTTTTATGTGTCGCCCCTTGTCGTGCTGGTAGTGTTTCGACGACGAAGTCTGCTGGCCTCGTCATTGTCTACATTCGACATTGAAACTTGGGTTTGTCTTACTCTTTGGTTTTGGATTCCCATAGTAATAATAATAATGATAGGTTGTGTGAGTTGTTGGCATAAGCAGAAGAAGTGGTTGGAGAAACAAATGATCTGATCGAGAATTGAGATGGGGATGGATATTTGACCTTCTCCTTCTTGTTGCTCACTCTAATGAATGCCAACCGCAATTTAATTGATTTCATTTTACAAAGAAATAAAGGAACAAAACAAACAATTTCAATTTGCAAGCTAGGATGAAGAGCTCTCTAAAAAAATTGTGAGGGGTGGCACTTGACAATCACAAACATGCATCCTCCAAGTCCACTCAGCCTCTGGGGTAGATTGACGAGCTTGCTTGGGCAACCCAGGCATTTATTTTTTATTTCTATTCTTGCAGGAAAACTTGTCCTCATGCTTGGCAAAATCCAGTTCAAACTACACAAACTTGTGTTTCATCATGTCACTTCCTAATTCCTTCTGTCTATTCTTTCGTCTATTTTTTTTCTCTGTTTTTCATCACTCTTTCCTATCCCCTTTCAGCGTTCTCATACATTCCACAAAATTACCATTCCCTCAGACTCTGTCTTGAATGAACTTCAAATTGTCAAGGTGGCTACCTTAAAACAATTACTACAAAAGTGAACAATCGAAGACTAGAAAGGAACATACACATTATTTTTGTCAATCTACTTAAATGTTATTCAGGTGAGAAAATATACTAATGTTGGAGGGATTTGGGATACTTTAAACCCTACAGGTTTAGATTCCTATAATTTCTGAATGGAAACCTATTTTCATTCCATTAAAACAAAAGGTTGAATCTTGAACATAATAAATTTAAGATGTGCCAGCTTTGTTTTATCATTTATCTATTGAAATTATGGATGTCAAAACATTAAATCTCATAATTGTAGAAACTGAGCTCTCGTTTCCTTTTCTGTCTCATGCAGCTACTGTGAGACATGAAATTTTAGATGAAACAGACCATATAACTAGCAAGACAAAGGCAATTTTAAACGTTCCAACTCAAGTGAGCATATATTCTCCAAATGGTATTTATTTCCATTACCCCTTAATAACATCACAAGTAATTAACTTACTTTAAAATTTTGTAACATTGTCGTGGGTGTTCCTTTTACCATATCCCTCTTTCTTATTGAACATTTTATTGTGGTAAATAATGGTAGCATGTGGGTTGAAGTAAGGATAAAATTTGTGTAGTTAAACTATTCTTCTCTTCTATATGGTTTCTTTCCCTTTGAACTAGTGTGCTGGATTATTTTTTTTTCTTGTCTAACACATTATAATTTAAGTTGTAAGTTTCATTTTTGAACTGCTTGCATTATGGATATTGAACAGTATTTGTAGCATCGTCCATCAAGAGTCAGTCGAACATGGTGAACACATGTCGGACTCACTTCAACATTGTAAAAACAAATTGGATACTATAAATTTTGTTGTTCCATAGTGTCACTTGAATCTAAATATTTCACTGCAAGAATATTCAGATTCAAGTTACCTTATTGGAAAAATTAACTTGAACTTTTTCTTTTGGTTGCAAAACAAAATGTTTCTAATACACACCTCCTAATTAAGAATATGAAACACAAAATTCTCCTTGACTTACATGGAACACTTTGATTTTAGTTGCATAACAGGTTTACATGGTTTCATCTTGCGGTTGTGAACTTAAGCCTCATAGACCTTCCTAGGTTGACAAAGGTTGTTGTAGGTAAAGTTTCACACATTTCATATTATTTTAAACAAAATGGATGTAATTTTGAAAGGACTCATCTAAATGATTAAAGAATAACAAAGTTTGTGCTTCTTTCACAGAGGGACAATCAAACACCATTGTTGAAGATATTGAGAACATGGTCCGTTCCTATGTTGAGAAGGTAATTGTACTTCTAATATAAGAAGAAAAATCAGATTTGACTGAAAATTGTAGTATTAAACAACTAAACAAGCATTCTATATGACCTTCACTAAATCAGGGCTATTGAGGATGGAAATTAAGTCCATATACTACAAACTCCCTCAAAGAAAGTACCATGTTCTGGTAACCAATCATTAAACTTGAACACTAGAAATCATAGATAAAAACTTATACTATTGGTTCCTAAGAAGAAGTGTTTATTTCAATCACCTCTTTCAAAGTGGCCATCACCATTTACTCATAAGTTATAAATTATAATCAACCATAAATTCATTATTAACCTGTTTACTTAAAACTCGTCGTAAAATGCCTGTATTCTACAACTGACTTTTAAGTAGAAGCCGTCGTTGAATTTACTTCGTGTGGAAGTTGGTTGTTAGGGAACTGTCGTGAAAAGTCAATATTTTTTCTGATACGGCCTTCAAAGATAGTTGGCAACCATCATAGAAGGCCCCATTCCACCGTCGTAGCTAGAAGCCCCAATTTCTTCTAGTAGTGTCTCTTTCACTCGTTTTAGTGTGTGTGTTAAAATTGAGGTGACAAAATTGATTTTAAATAAAATTAATTTTAAATAATTGGTTATGAAGTAATTAGTAACATGACTTTTATTTGGATAACAAATATAAAAAAATGACTTTGATAGAAGTAGAAATTATTTTTATTTGTTTCAATTTCATCATGATTTTTTTATTAAAATTAATTCTACTAACAAAAAATACTAAGCGTCACACCTCATTAATTACATGAAGATGAAAATCATAATTGTTCAATGTAGATTTCACACTAGATATTGTTATAACAATAACATGCAGAAATTGGTTTAGTTGTTTAAAGTGACCAGTTAAACTAGTTGTTTCTTATACTAAAATAATCAACAAAAATGTTCTTTAACGAATAACGACTGTGCAATGCATGGTTTATATATTGGATTCATTGTTGCATCTCATGCAACTCAAAGTGAACGACAGGTTCCATATAATATTTTTGTATTTGATAATAAAAAAATTTAACTATTAAAAGATTCGTTAATTTTTTTTATAATAAAGTATTACGTACTGCATGATAATGATGAAATTATTTTATTGCTAAAATTGATCAATAGTTAACATTAAATTAAAGCACAGAAAACAATTTCTCTAACATCTAATGTTAATATTTGCGCATAAATGGACAAAAAAAAGTAAAGTTATTAAACCATCAAGTTTAATAATTTTTTAAGAGATAACTTTATTTATTATTATTCTAGTGATAACAACGATATATAAACCATAACAATAAAGTATTCAGCAAAAATAAATCATAATAATAGAGAATGAATTCTCAAGAAGAGTTGTTAAGGAAAGCAAAATATATATAAGAAATCAAGAGAGAGAAAAGAAATATGTTAAATGAGGTCTACACCAACTTCAAGCAAAATGGAAAAGAAAGTAAGAAAAATCCAACAATAATGTCTTAATGTGCAAAGTCTTAGGAGGATTGAAGGGAAAAAGGTCGGTGATAGGGAATTGAGCTTGGTAGAGTAAAAAAACTATCTAAGGAAAATAAAGCTAAGTTAAGTAGGAATTTGTTCTCCTCTTGATATTATTTCTATTTCCCCTTTATATAGCCTTCTTTACAAGATATTTCTCTGATTTTGTTATAACAGAAATTTGAAATTAGTATCTAAGCAGGTATTGAAGAAAAACGTGGGAAAATGAAAAATACAACTAGCAGATTCTAGAATAAGCCAAGTTAGACTTGCTGCCATCAAACGAACTCTTTCAGGTAAATGAGCCTGCTTGTAATATGTTTTGGTCTGTTTGTTGTACTGCTATTTGCCACTTCCATTTCCTCCTGATTGGTTTTACTATCTGCAACTATGGTATCATACTGCATATTGCTATCAACACTCGCGCCTCTGAAAATAACCTTGTCCTCGAGGTTGTACGTGTCCTTCAAAGCAGGCCATATTTCCTAGGAAGCATCTTTTGGGGGTAATCATGTCCACTGAACAAGCACCTTGCAAACAGCAGGAGTAACAGAGGTATCCCATTTCCAGTCTAGAATGGACAAAGGGGTGACGATGGGATGGTGATCTATTGCTTCCGGAGGAAGAGTAGTCTCAACTGTCGGGAGGGGACCCTGATGAAGCTTTAGAAGAGAAATGTGAAACATGGGGTGAATACGGGAGGAGGGAGGTAGCAGCAGTTTGTAGGCGACAACTCCAATACGTTCAATCACCTGGTATGGGCCGTAATACCACTTTGAAAGCTTGGAGTAGTTGGAGGCCATGGATGTCTGGCGATAAGGGCGAAGTCTGACATAAGCCCAATCGCCCACGGACAGCTGAAGATCACGGTGATGTTTATTTGCATTGAGTTTCATTGTTTCCTGAGCCTTGCGAAGCCGGCACTGGAGGGTGGCGTGAAGTTTAGTACGGTCCGTTAAAAGAGAGTCAACGGCGTCAATGGTCGATGTCCCGCGAACATAATCGGAGATAGTAGGTGATGACTTGCCCTAGATGACTTCGAAAGGAGTAAAACCTGTGCATGGATTGTGGTGTTGTAGGACCATTCCGCAATGGACAGAAATTGAAACCATTGACTCGGCTTGTGATGGACGTAAGAATGAAGGTACTATTCTAGAGTACGATTGACAACCTCCATCTAGCTGTCGGATTGAGGGTGGTACGCCGTACTCATTCACAACTTAGTACCGCTAAGCCAAAAGAGTTCTTTCCAGAAGTGGCTGAGAAAAAGTGCATCCTTGTCGGAGACCAGACTCCGAGGAAATCCATGGTGTTTACACACCATCTCCATGAACAGAGAAGAAACTTTATGGGCAGTATGTTGAGTTGGGAGAACGCCAAAATGAGCAGCTTTGGAAAAACGGTCAACCACGGCAAGGATGACAGTGTATCTGTGGGACGCAGGGAGACCGGTGATGAAATCAATGGATAAGTCCTCCCAAATTGCTGACGGGACAGTTAGAGGTTGAAGTAAGCCCGGAGATTTCTTCGTCTCATATTTCGTCTGCTGGCAAGTGAGGCACTGGGACACAAATCGGCGGACATCAGAATGGATGTTAGGCCAATCAAAGTTCTGCCGGAGGCGGTGCAAAGTTTTTGCAATTCCAGTGTGGCCGCCGAGAGGGGTTGATTGGAACTCCTCCATAAGCAAGGAGGTGAAAGGATTAGGAAAAGGCAACCAAATGTGTTTCTCTCTGAAGATTAACCCCTTGTGCACAGAAAGGGAAGGGTGTTCATCTGGGCGGGACTGAATTTGTAATACCAGGTCCCGATATTGATTATCCTCCATTAAACTAGTGCAAAGCTTATCAAGGAAACCGAAGTGTGGTATCGTGAAGGAAAGGTATTCACCTGTAGGGAGGCGTGACAATGCATCTGCCACCACATTAGAAGAGCCCGGCTTATATCGGATATCATAATCATAGCCTAGAAGTTTCGTGAGATAGTTCTGCTGCTCTGGTGCTTGGATAACATGCGTCATGAGATCTTTCAGACTCTTATGGTCTGTAAGGATGGTGAGCGAAGGGCCCAACAGATAATGGCGCCACTTGCAGACGACGACAGTAATAGCATGAAGCTCTTTAACATAAGCCAAAGCGCGCTGCAGACGAGGGCATAAAACTTTGCTGAAACATGCGATAGGATGATCTTGTTGGAGTAGAACTACTCCTATGGCTATCGCAAAGGCATCCGTTTCGAGGGTAAATGGGAGAGAAAAATCAGGTGTGGCAAGGACCGGAGCCTGAGTCATTAGAGACTTAAGATGCTCAAAAGCGGTGGTCGCCTTAGGGAACCAAAGAAATTGGTTTTTTCGAAGAAGGGAGGTGAGAGGAGTTGTTGCTGATGC
The DNA here is from genome assembly GCF_000004515.6 of Glycine max. Classification (NCBI taxonomy): domain Eukaryota; kingdom Viridiplantae; phylum Streptophyta; class Magnoliopsida; order Fabales; family Fabaceae; genus Glycine; species Glycine max. Next base: position 35,561,505 of record NC_038245.2, read on the forward strand.
GTAACCTTGAATAAACTTGTGGTAGAATCCCGTCAAGCCGAGGAAACCACGGAGGATAGTGGTGGAGGTAGGTATCGGCCAGTCCAACATGGCTTGAACCTTATCAGGATCAGGAGCAATGCCCCTGGCAGAGATTACATGGCCCAAGTAATTGAGTTAGGGTTGAGAGAAAACGCACTTGGGTTCCCAGAGAAAGAATTGGCGCGCCACCAAGGTAGAGAGCACGAAATCCAAGTGAGACACATGAGTGTCCAAGTCGGAGCTATATACAAGAATATTGTCAAAGAAAATGGCAACACATTTACGCAAGAATGGCTGGAGGGCATCATTCATGGCCGCCTGAAAAGTTGACAGAGCATTACACATTTGAATTCATAATGGCCTTGATGCGTCTGAAAAGCTGTTTTAGGGATGTTTGATTCGGCCATGCGGATTTTGTGGAACCCCTGCTACAATTCGAGCTTCGAAAACCATGAAGCTTGCCCAAGGTCGTCTAACAATTCATCAATGGTAGGCATAGGAAATCTGTCCTTCATCGTGATGGAGTTCAAAGCCCTATAATCCATGCAACAACGCCATGAACCATTTTTTTTTCTTAACGAGGAGGATGGGTGAAGAAAATGGGCTATGGCTGGGTTGGATCAGGCCGGCCGCAAGCATGGAGGAGATTTGGGATTCAATCTCGGCTTTTTGGAAGTGGGGATAATGGTAGGGTCGGACATTCACAGGAGTGAAATTGGGAAGAAGGTGAATATGGTGCTGAATATTGCGGGGCGGAGGTAGGGTGGTTGGGTCAAGGAAGATGGCGGAGTAACGGTCAAGGAGGGTGGTAATGGATGCTGGAATGGGTTGGGGGTGGGCGGGGCAGCGAAAGGAGGGGGGCAAATTTCCCTAATAGGGCTTCTTTTACAAACTAATTCCGCAAATGGGGCTATTTTAAAACAAATTCCAACATGGGGTTGTTTTACTACGTAAAACCCATGCAAAACGCCAACAACAATGGCGAAATCTCCTCGTGCAAACACGTGGCAGTGGACTTGCCACTGCAGCTGGCGAGAAAGGCAAAACGCCACTGCTGATGGTGAGATAGCCATGCAACAGTGGTACCGCCAGTCCTAGTGGGGATTTTGGTGCAACAGTGACACGTGTCGTATTTTGGTTTTTTGTACAGAAAATTAAAACAGGTATAACTTTTGATAGGAATGTCCGTTTGAGGCCCATAATATGTCAAAATGCTCGAAATTGAATAAGGAATCCCCTGGAAAATTCCTAAAGGGTATTTGGTCAACTCATTTTTCCCAAAATAGGATTTAAGATTCAACCAACCGATTTTTAATCTTAAATCCTATTTTTGAGCTACTTAGAGGCTATTTTTAATCTGAAATACGACACGTGTCACCGTTGCACCAAAATCGCCACTAGGACTGGCAGTACCACTGCTGCATGGCTATCTCGCCATCAGCAGTGGCGTTTTGCCTTTCTCGCCAGCTGCAGTGGCGAGTCCACTGCCACGTGTTTGCACGAGGAGGTTTCGCCATTGTTGCTGACATTTTGCATGGGTTTTACGTAGTAAAACAGCCCCATTTGCGGAATTAGTTTGTAAAAGAATCCCTATTAGGGAAATTTGCCAAGGAGGGGTGGGTTGGGCCAAGGCTGGTGTGATATGGAATAAGGCTGAGATGTTGTGGTTTTGTGCGAAACGTTTTAACTGATGTGATGAGGCAAGTGTGGGTGTGGGGGGTGCATCAGCAATTAGGGTAACTGTGTGGCCAAAATATGGAAAGTTCATGGTGAGGGACGTATAATCCGTGGTTACCGGGCCTAGAATCTTCAGCCATTTCACTCCAACACAATATCGACGCCACAGATGGAAAGGTGAAAGAGGTCTAGGGTAAAGGCGTGGCCCTGGATCGAAATGGGTACCTGTGGGGAGATGATATCACAGTCCAAGGTGTTCCCGTTGCCCACCATGACGTGCAAGGGTGTTGTCGGGGAGGAAGGAAGGGCCAGAAAGCGAGCCATGCGAGTTTGAATGAAATTATGAGAGCTGCCGCCATCCACCAAGATCACAAGCTTTTGAGGGCCAATGGAATCGAGAAGGCGGAATGTCTGAGGAGCTAGAGTACCTTCCATGGTGTTGAGGATAATTTGGGAAATGAGTGAAGGGTCAGGGTCATGGGTGATGTCGGGGCCAGCAATGTCTTCATCCGCAAGAAGCAGGTTTAAATGGGACTTGCAACGGTGGCCGTGAGACCATTTATCATCGCAATGGTAACACAGGCCCTGGTCTCAGCGAATTGCAAGCTCTTCTGCCGATAAACATTTGACGGGATTTTTGGTAGAGGGGAGGGAAAGTGTATTAGAAGGTTTAGGGGAAAAGGTTGAGGGGGTCGTGGGAAAAGGGAAAGGGTTTGGGGAGGATGTGGGGGCACGGGTTCCTCTGCAGTGGTCCAACATTTTATCCCCCTGGAGACGTGCCAGCTCAATTGCCTGGGGAAGCGAGATGGGGCGCAACACATGGACCTCGCGGCGGAGCTCCGGAACTAAGCCGAAAATGAAGCATCTAAGCAACAAAGATGGGGCGATGCCCATCGTGCGATTCGCTAGACGCTCGAACGCTGTGAGGTACTCACTAACATAACTTGTTTGATGTAACTTGAGCAAGTTGCCCTGGGGATCGTCATAGAATGATGGGGCGAAGCGGGACTCGAGAGCCTGCAGCATCGCCGGCCAAGAAGGAAAGTAATCATTGCGGTGCATCCACTGGTACCATGAGAGGGTCGGACCATCCATATAGAAGGATGCAATGGTAAGGCGCTCGTTCTCTGGGATCCCTTGGTAATCAAAGAACTGGGATATTTTAAATATCCAACCAATGGGATCATGGCCGTCGAACCGTGCCACATCTAGCTTCAAGTGGTGGTGGCGTGAGACTGGTGGAGGAGGAGGGTGGGGAGGGGGAAGGGGCGAAGATACAGGGACAGTGATTGCCGCAAGACGATCGAAAAGAGACTCGATCTGAGAGGAAAGGGTTACATGGATAGAGTCAATTTTGGCGTTGAGGGAGTGATGGCCCTGGGAGAGGGTAGCTTGGCCCTCGGTCAGGGAAGCTTGGCTCTGGGAAAGGTGTTGGAAAGCCTCTTTAAGCTTGTCCATGGTGACCTGACGAGTATGATGTTCAGGCATGGGAAGGGGGCAGGTCGGACCAGTTGATAGGGAATTGAGCTTCGAAGAGTAAAAAAACTATCTAAGGAAAATAAAGCTAAGTTAAGTAGGAATTTGTTCTCCTCTTGATATTATTTATATTTCCCCTTTATATAGCCTTCTTTACTAGATATTTCTCTGAGTTTGTTATAACAGAAATTTGAAATTGGTATCTAAGCAGGTATTGAAGAAAAACGTGGGGAAATGAAAAATACAACTAGCAGATTCTAGAATAAGCCAAGTCAGACTTCCTGCCATCAAACGAACTCTTTCAGGTAAGTGGGCTTGCTTGTAATACATTTTGTTGTGCTGCTATTTGCCACTTCCATTTCCTCCTGATTGGTTTTACTATTTGCAACTGTGGTATCATACTGCATATTGCTATCAGTCGGTCCCATATATAATATAAAAACAAAGACCAGCAAAAAGAGTTTCTTGACTTCAAAAAGAAAAGAAGAGAAAGATTATATATAGATTTTTATCATCAGATCAGATCAGTGCGAATTAAAGATAATGTTAGGGTATAATATCACACATTCTACTCAATTAAATCTGATTCCATTGAGATATAGAGAGGATTTATTGAAGAGTACAAAACTAACCAGTTCTTGAATTAATTAAGTATAAACTTTTGGTCAAATTGCAAAGTAATTTATAATTTAGAAAATATTGTAAACATAGAAATTAAATAAAAAAGAAAATTTAAAATTTAAAATAAAAACATACCTACACTCTGTATATATAACATGCTAGGGCACCTAGTCTAAGCAAAACGAGAAGTAGCAAAAAAAAAAATCTAACCAGAACGAGCAACCCAGCAAACCTGAACTATACCTACACTCTGCATATATATGAATTTTCTAAGTTATTTAAAATAATGTATTTTCATTTTAAAATAGTAAAGATATAGCTATAAAAATATAAAATTAAAAAAATAAATGATTAAAACATAAAAAGTTCAAAAGCGTATAACTGTTGACAAATAGAAGTGAATAAAAATTAAATGAAGTAATAAATTAAAATATTTATTTAAAAAAAAAGCTGAAAGAAAATTTGCATTTGGAAGAACTTAATTTAACTAATATAATAGATACATTATATTCATAAACTTTTATTTTAAAATCAACATATATATATATATATATATATATATATATATATATATATATATATATATATATATATATATATATATATATATATATTCATAAACGATTGAGATTAATTAATCCATATATATGAGAACCTTACGCGTGTTAAATGTCATCTTCAATCACCTTATCGATATTGTTCAAAAAATTGGAATACCTGTGAGGAAGACAAGTAGACACTTTAGAGGTGTCTCTTTCAAACACGTGTTAAAGAAGAATATGCATGCTTTGTAGAACTACCATGAATCTGCAATTTTCTATATACATATATATACCAGCTACTTGCAAGTGTTAATACTCTCAGCTTGACTATGTTTGGAATCTCTTAACAACTTAATTATTTTTGTAATAATTGTAACGTTTTTTTATTGTTGATTTATTGATGATTATCATATTATGACATTTTACTTAATTTTTTGTTGGTCAAAACTATTCACTAGTACAAATTCTTTGTAGGAGATCATTTTCAAAGACCTTGATAATTTGTTTCAGCAGCTTTTAGAATCAATTACTATCATCACAAATCAACACAAGATTTTTTAGCGTGCTTTATTTTTATTCATATATTTTTTGGAAAACTTTTCAAAAAGTTACTTATCCCATAATTACTCAAAGCTAAACACACTTAATTGCAGAATTCTTAAGTGATAATCAACCGAAAAATAGATGTATCATATTGTTATAAGTAGTATCAATGAATTCTTTTAAGTCATCCTCAATTTGTAGAGTCTCATACCTATACAACCTTTAGACCTTTTTCATTATGGTGTGATTCATTTAGAGTATTACATGTCCACCAGCTTCCGTCTAATTCGTCATCGAACCATACCATACTAGGAGATAGGTTTGCTCTGATACCATTTGAAACATCTCTGATTGTTGAATTCTCGACGCCTCACACTCCACGATACTTCATATGATGACACTTAACTTCCTTGTTAGTCAAAATCCTCAACCGGTCAGAATTTTCCGTGCATAGATTTTTTCAAGACCTTGAAAATCTATTTCGATGACTTCCAAGACTATCCCCACAAACTAACATGATACTTTTCAGCGTATTTTGCCCTCACTCACTTGTTGTTCGGGAAAACTTTTCAAAAGGTCACCTATCTCATAGCTACTTCAAGTCAAACACACTTAATTATACAGTTCTTAATGTGATACCGAAAAGTAGAAGCATCTTGTTTGTATAGATAATATCAATTAACTCTTTTAAATCATCATCAACTATATAGTCTCATGTTAGAACAAAGGATGAAAGTTTGAAAAAAAAAAGAAAGGAAAAAAAAAAAAGGTTTCAAGTCCCACATCGCTCAGGATAAACACTTGAATAGTGTTTCACTCCCTATATATAGAGAACTCATTTCTTCATTTTTTCTTGTCCCAGACGAGAAGCATTCCCTCAACTTTTCTTTCTCCCTCCCATTTTTCAGCCGATGCATTTTTGGCAAACTTCTCCCTCTTTCTTTCTATCGCTCTATAATTTTGGTTGATTATAAGAGTGACTTTTTAATTCATAATTTCGGTTGACTATAAAAGTGACTTTTTAAGTCATATTTTTGGTTGGCTATAAGAGTGACTTTTTAAGTCATATTTTTGGTTGGTTATAAGAGTGACTTTTCAAGTCATATTTTTCGGGTGGCTTTAGAGTAACTTTTCAAGTCATACAAGAGAGTGTAATTCTAGAAATGTTCTCTCAGTGCAGTGGAAATCTTATACAGTAATCTGGACTGTTTTATCCTGGGGACTTCGTGGTTGGTAGTCTACTTGCACAATTTTTGGCAGTGCCACGAAACGTCTTAAAGAAAATGATATTGTCCGCGACTCGACCAGTAATTTTTTCGGTTTGTCATAAATTATTGTTACAACATCTCATACATACACACAGTCTCTAGATTTCTCTCTTTCCATTCGTCGGGATATTACAATAATAATCTTCCATGTGATGGATCTTGTAAAATCCCATTGAGGGTGAGTATTTGTTCTAACTCGAAGACAAGTTAAGACTAAAAGAAAAAAAAATTGATTCTTAACTTAGAAATATTAGACTGAACCGAAACTACTCGTATTTTTCTTAAAGAGGCTATGATTATTTATTAAAGGAACATACAGTTAAATATCTCATTTTAATATTTCTATTATTAATAAATTTTCATGTCAGACTGAGTAAATAATATGGGTCCATTTTATTTTTATTATATAAGCTGGTTTACATATAATTTCACTTAATAAAAATTATTAAAAAATATAGAAACCTAACATTAATTTATCTTCAGTCTTTGGATTGAATTAGTAAATTTACTATGCATAAACTGTTACCCCTTGCCCTCTGATCTCACAGTCCATGTTCATAATAACCAATAATTTGATTGCTTTTGAAAAGGTAATTTGACTTTATAATTTGTTGGAAATTACCATCATCATCCATCATGCATGCAAAACTGCAAGGACGGGACAATGATAGAACATGCTGTTGTGGCCCTCAATGAGGTTGCAATTTGGAGAAATGGGACAATTTCATTAGACAAATAACTAAAAAATAGAGGTTTAAAAATGTAAAGAAAACTTCTTATATCTGTTTAAGGAGTAACGAAAAAGAAAGAAAAGGAGGGTGATTGATTTAGGCGAAAGAGTGAGGACAAGATCCAAATCCAATTAAACGAAGTTTGATAATGATGCATATACTGTGGAGTCGGGTGCTGTATAAGTCGCACTTTAGAGTGTATTGTAATGGAAAAATATTTAGTTTTATATACTCAGAATTTGTAATAAGTAAATATTTTAAAATATATCAATTATATTAGAAATTCATAATAAAAAATTCAATTTGTAACATAAGATTAGTTTTAAACTAAAATAAATAAACAGTTAAAAAATTAAGTATATAAATAAAGACGAAAATATTTTAAAGAAATATTTTTTTTATCAATTGCAAAAAGATAGTGTATGAAACATATAACAAGAAGAGAGTACTAAGAATATCAAACTGAGAAGAGGAGAGTGTCACTCCTAAATTGAGAATTATTTCACATTATAGCAAGACGGAAACAGTAAAACTACCATTAATGGTTTAAGTTTAACACTCTCGTAAATTGTTATAAACTTTCTTGTATCAAAATTCAATTCTTACGGATTAAAAATAAAAGACTATCATTAATAATGATTGGCGGATATGGATCGTTACATACAATACAACAATAGGCAGGCCTATTAATTTGATTAATGTAGCTACGTAGACAAGGTTCTTTGTCATTATAATTGTACCTAACAGCTTTGCATGCGTTTTGAAAATGAAGTGAGGGAGGAACACTTGTAGTATATATTTTTTTGACAGACACTTGTAGTATCAAGAAGAAGTTTTGACGCAATATAAACTTGTTATTTTTAATTAAAAAGTTTAAATGAGAGAGGACGTTTTATGACTTAAATATATGATAGCATTCCTACAAATTGACTAATAGAAGCTGTAAACTAATTTCTTTAGCACATGTAAATTTATAATTATGCAAGTTATGACAATGAACTTAGAGATTTGAAGGAAGGGGAACCAAATCCGTTTGCATTTAAACCTGCAACTAAACTTTACTCACTGAGTCGTTGCATGAGTTAATTAGGTGCTGCCTTTATTTGTTGGAGTGTGTAATGGTGTTGTTGTTTTTCTTTTCTTTCCTCTTCTCTACTTTTCTGGAGGTATTGCTGTGGTGTTTTTGTCAAAGAATTAGGACGTGGCGAATGAATGCACTGAATAAGTTTAGAATCTGATGATAATAAACAGAGAATAATTAATAATTCATTTAAGATCCATTAAAAACATCAAAACTAAATTATCAATTTATTTTTGATTTATTACAAAATGATTAAAAACAAAACCGTGTAGTTGATCTGTCTCTTGTTTTATGGATTGATAATGAGTTTATCTTTCACTTATTTTGTATGATAACAATCATGAATAATAAATATATTAAGTCAGCCATTTGCTGAAAATTATTTTGGTTTATTAAATTATTTTTATAATAAATAAACCATGGTGTTTAAATCAATGTTACATAATTTTCAAATTTTCTTTATCAATTTTTCGTTCTCAAATATCAATGTTTATAAATACAATAATTAATTATTTCACATGTTTGCGATTCAAGTTTATTCATTAAAATATACTATCTTATTAAATATATTTCTTAATATAATATCAATTAGTTGCCTTAAAAAAATATAATGCCAAGTAAATTGTAAATAAAATCTTTTTAATCTTTCTAGATCATATTTTCTTTTTCATTTTTACTCTTAATTCCTTAATATATAATTTTTTCCATTCTCTATCTTCTTAATGTTACAATATTTATTTTAATAAATTTATATTCTTATTATTACACTGTTTATTTTTATTATTCCATTTTTTGGTTATGGTAAGAAAACAAATTATTTATTATTACATTGATCTTTAATAAATATTTACACTATTTATTATCATTTTTAAAAAAACTTTCGGCTGCAAAATAAAAAATACACATAAAAAGTCATAAATATATGTTCTTTATATCATTCTAAATTTATTTACTATACCATTATCTAATTTTACCAATTTCCAATTCCATAAACTTATTTAACAATTTTCTTTTAACTAAATTAATTTCCAACTTTTAGATCTTTTACTGTCTAATTTTAACAAACACAAACATACTTTCATACTTTAAATAACATATAAAAAAATCTATTAGAAGAGAGAATAAAGAAGTATTGGAATTTGTTTAACATCGAAATTAATTCTTTAACCATATTTTTTTTTATCATATGAGTATACAAAATATTTTGTTGGAAAAATAAAGCTCACTTGGTTGTCGGCTGTGGGTGCACAGCAAAAATTCAAAAGATAATAAAGAAGTGTAGGGATTGATTTTGTCATTTAAATTTCCTCCTTTCTTATTCACAAAGTAATAAAAACCGAAAAAGAAAACCATACGTCTCATGTTTGTTCCTTTTTTTTATTTCCTCTAGCCCTTTGTTAAACTTTGTTTTAGAATGTCTTACGGAGAAGCCTTTTGATATCAAATTCATTTTTGTTTTTTTAGCTTGCTAACCATGCAAGTTCAGTACAGAATCTAGCATCTCTTTGCTTTCAGAGTGTCCCCATACTTCACTCCAGTGGTTAAATAAATCTATCAAGACACCAAAACAAAGTTTCAAATGAACACAGTATCCCCCAAGTCACCAATGAGGTACCTCTTATAAAAGTACTGTCTAGTATCTACAAGACAAGAACTGCTATATTTTGTTAGCTTGAAGCCATGTTTAAGTTACGGAGAAAGAGTAACAAGATTAAAGCTGTATTCAAACTGCAATTTCAGGCAACTCAGGTAAATATTTATCCATTATATACTAAATGACAAAATGAGGTTTGGCCTAGTAGTTACAAAGTTACAATTTTAAACATATTGCCAGGAAGTTTGAAATTTATACAGAATCACTTATCACATTGTAGATTTTGGTAAGTGAGTTTGATAACTTATTGTGGGTAGTTTTATGCCAATTTATTATATCATCAGGTGCCAAATATGAAAAAGTCTGTACTGATGGTAGCTTTGGTGCCGGACGATGTTGGGAAGCCAACGGTGAAACTAGAGAAAGTTGCTGTCCAGGATGGAACCTGTTTATGGGAGAATCCAATTTTTGAATCAGTTAAACTCGCTAAGGACACAAAATCAGGAAAACTTCAGGAGAAAATCTACCATTTTATTGTTTCAACTGTAAGAAGTAGATTTAATTGCATACTATCTTTTACCTGTCTAGGATATGTTGCTGGAAAGTCTAATCTCTATAGGTTCTTGCAGGGATCTTCAAAATCTGGCTTTCTTGGAGAATCCTCGATTGACTTTGCTGATTTTGCTGCAGAAACTGAGCCACTGACTGTGTCCCTACCTCTAAAGTTTGCGAATTCAGGCGCAATCCTGCATGTTCGTGCCTTCTATTCCCCTCCCCAACTAGTTTCTTGTCTCTCTCACATCATCACATGATTACACATCTTTAAAAATATGGGCTTCATCAAAGTTTTTTCTTTCAATTCATATTCCATATTATTTAATATCATCAGATTACAAACACCAAATATAATTCCTCACATAACATATGTTGAGACAGGTGACAATTCAGAATGTGGAAGGGGTTCATGCAGATCAAAGGTGAAAAAGAACCATGCAGCCAGTTAATTTAATCTCTACAAATTTCCTTTTGTTTCTTGATTTTACTTCTCTCCTTTTTACTTACCTGTTGCAGTAGTTTCAGAAATGGGGAAGATAATGGAAATGGAAGCTCAAGACACCTACTTAGCATTTGCAGTGCAGATGAAGGTTCACATAATGTTGATAAAGTAAGGTTTCACATGATACAGTGGCTTTATACAGCTAGCAATTTCTATTGCACAGAGTTGAAATTTTCCTTAACAGAACCTTCTTATGAGGATAAATTAAGAAAATAAATAATCTATTTTATGAAATTTCAGTAACTATTAATATTTTAAAGGATGAGAACCTGATCAAGACCAGCATCTAATGGCGTCACTTCTGTGGCAACTTCATGCAGGATTTTCCCCAGCTATTACCACCCTTGAGACAAAATTCAATGCCATCAAGAGGAACTATTGAGGCCATTGCAACAAGAGCTCAAATGCATAGGAGGTCAATGGGTTCAGTATCAGATAGGAGTTTAGGTGACTACTGGAGAAAAAGCCTGGAAGATACTCTTCCTCAAGAAAGATTACAAGAGCCTCCAGATAATGTCACTGAGAACCTCAAAAGTGAAATTGCTTCTCTAAAGACGAAAGTGGAAGAATCAGAACTAGAGTTACAATCGCTTCAGAAGCTGATGGAAAAGGAATGCAGTCGAGGACAAAGTATGTCCAGACAAATAATCAGCCTTAGAGATGAGAGAAATACAATCAAAACTAAATATGAGCAACTCATATCCCAGAAAAACCTCAACAATGTGACCAAATCTTCAAAAGCCTTGCAGACTGAGATTGCAGATGCTAGGCAGCAGTTAGAAGCAACAAAGGAAGAGCTTGTTTATGAAAGAGAGTTTAGTTCTAATCTTCAATTGCAACTCCAAAAGACACAAAACTCAAACTCTGAGCTGCTTTTGGCAGTGAGAGAACTTGAAGCAATGCTAGAACAAAAGAATAAGGAATTGTTGGAAAATACTAAAGAGCATGATTATGCCACAGAATTAGGTCTCTTGAAGCAGAAAACTGCAGACCAGAATGGTGAGATAGACAATTGTTATAAGCAACGTGAAGAGCTAAATGAACATATAAAAGAGCTCCACTTTGAATGTGAGCTTCTGAAGAAAGAAAACCTGGGTATCTCTTTGAGATTAAGACATGGAGAAGCACAAAAAATTGTTTGGCAAAATAAACATTCAGCTTCTTTGGCAACTATAGAACAACTTGAATCACAAGTACAGAGATTAGAAGAAAAGATAAAGAATCAGGCAGATGATTTTTCAGAGACTTTGATTTACATCAATGAACTTGAAAATCAAGTCAGTGACTTGGAGAGAGAACTGACAACTCAAGCAGAAAAATTCGAAAAAGATTTACATGCCATGCAATGTGCAAAAAATGAGCAGGAAGAAAGGGCCACCCAAGCAGAGGAAACATTGATAAAAACAAGACACAGCAATGATCTCACATGTCAGTGTTTTCAGAAAGTAGAAGAAAATGAAAAGAAGACCATGGATGCTTATGCAGAAGCTGATGAATTGCGGAAACAGAACAAACTAATGGAAGAAATGCTCCAGAAATGCAATCAAGAGCTCAGGCTTATTACAAATCACAATGAATCAAAACTGCAACAGCTCTTGAACCAAATAGATTCAAAACAGAAGGCAATAGAAATGATGTCACAAGAACTAGAGATTAAGTCCAAACAACTTGAAGATGTACAAAGGCATAGGGATGAACAGTATGATGCATTATTGAAGCAAATTCAATTGCTCAGAATTGAAATTACAAAGCTGGTGGCAGAGGAGCATGCATTATCTAAAACTGAGCCAAAAGAGCACATATCTACGATGTTAATGCAAGAGAACAATGATGAGGAGATAAGGCTTGGCACCCTAATGTCAGAAGTAGAAATCCTTAAGACCCAGCACAATGAATTAAAACATAGATTGCACATGGAACAAGCAGAGAAAGAAAATATGAAGAAAAAAATATCTCAATTAGAAGGAGAGCTGAATAAGAAGGAAGAAGATCTAAGTGCTGTAGAAAGGAGGCTCGAGAATAGCAATGGACAAGCAACAGCCACAAATATTAATTTGGCTTCATGGCACTACGACAGTGCTGCATATTGTTCTTCCACTAATGAATACAATAGGATTTCAAAATCAGAAATGCACAAGGTAATTTTCCAGCTCCTTTGCTTTGAATCAAAATTAAGAATGTTACTATCTCTGTTGCATATTAGGTCAGGTTGCATGTTATCACCACAACCACCCCCTTATGAGTACACTACACAGTGAAGTGAAATGAATAATCAAGTTAGCACCCAAGCAGATTGGCAAAATTATCTGAAATGATATAATAATTAGAGTTGGAAAAATGAAAGAGTAGGGATCATTAGTATTTTTCTCTTTTTTGTACTGTGAACACAATTTGTCCCCTGCTTAAGTAGGTGACAAAATTTCAGGGTTCTGTGTTGTGTCTTGAGCTGTCTTTTCTAAAACTATTTTGAAAATCAAACGAAGTACAATTTTTTATGGTGCCATCCTATCGCTTATATTATAGCAAACCAATGAATCTTAAAACTTAAAACTCTTCTAAAAGAAATATGCAATTAGCCAATGCACTTCTCGCTCAATTGGCACCAGCCTTGGTCTTTAAGACTTGAATATGATGTTAATGTCAGAGGTTTGGTCCTCTACAAAGTTATATTTCCTTTCTCTTGCCCATGTGCTTGAACCAAATATGTAACCTAAAAAAGACGAAAGAGAGACAATATCTAATTAAAGTTTCTTTGGTTTTGATTTGCACGCATTAGTTGATGACTCGATGATATACATTAACTTACAATGTTGCGATATTGGTAACATAAAAAGGAAATGGATGATGCAAACACCCCTGTTGACAAGTCTGAAATAGGAAGAACGATATGCATTTCAGCTGAGAACAAAGTTTATCTAGCATCACACACAAGGTAAAAATCAAATTCCTTTTCTCCCATCTGAGTCTGTAGTTCCCTTGAACACAACCCATTAGTTTTCTTATCATCAATTAAATTGTAATAAAATATTGGTGCTTCAGGCTCAGATATAGTGCACCACTCATGACTCATCTCATCTAGGATGTTATTTTTATTAAATTTTATCTCCTCATTACACTGACAGTGAAGTGAAAACTTGCTTGGAAAATGAGGTTATCGTCTTCAATAATGATAATGCTGGCGAGTTTCATACAAATAAATTGTTGAATGAAGTGGAAGTACTTAAGGAAATGAATAGATATATGGGAACTCAGCTGAAAGAAATGGAAGAAAGATATTCAGAGATTAGTCTTAAGTTCGCAGAGGTAGAGGGAGAAAGACAACAGCTTGTTATGGCTCTACGTAATTTCAGGAATGGTAAGAACTAGAATTCTTTACAGGCGTTATTGCTCACATACAAAATACACATGGGTTATGAAGCAGACAGGATATCATGGTCATATTGGTCGAATTCAGATCAAGCCAGTGTTTTTCACTTCAGTCGAATCTACATTTCACCTCCTCCAATTTAAATTTGCTGGGCTGCTTAGTTCAATATTTCTGGTCGAATGATGCGTTGAATTGACAAGGTAGCTATCGGTTGTGGCCTCAGATAGGTTATGTAGAAAATGGATTATAATTTATCATCTATTTGAACGATTTTGGGGTACATATATTGCAAACATTATAGCCGATAAATAAGGCCTATGATGCTCAGATGAAATACATTTTTATTGAAAATATGAAAGAACAAAGAACAACAAGGCTACTTAATTTTGAAAACCTATCATCTAGATGTGGTAATTGTGCTTTTCAAAAGCTGTTGGCTAATTTTAGATGCATCAATTTTAAATTTTGAAATAATTAAAAAGGGCTACTTGTTTTGTTTTTCATACAAATAAAAGTAGTTTGGCTCTTGATTAAAAAAACAAACTTTACATTGTTGGAAAAAAAATTGGGTGTATGTAACTAATATTAACATTTCTAAGCATCATTTTGGGAATAGCAAAAATTAATGAATATCTTATAATTTTGCTCAAAATAAAAATAGAAGTGCCAACAAATTTTTTGTTAAATTTTGTATCAAATATGAATGTTTTTCTTCTTCAGATACGAGTAAGATAGCGGGTAATACTTCGCACTACAAATATGGTGGAAAAAAACACTATAAATGCTATCCTAAACAGGTTCTTAGATCGTAAATCAATCATCATGTGAAATCTCCATTCGCTCCAAACATAGATTATCCAGCACGGTATCTAACTTCCTGTACTGATCTCGAACTCCATTTTCATTAGTGGAAACCATTGACTTCAACTTTCATCAATATTAGAAGTCAGTCTCTACCATAGTCCGTTGAACTCATTCTAAATGGTATAGAAGTATAGATGATATATACCAAGTCCAGAAAGGAACTGAATTAGAAGTTTCTTAGTATGAGGAAATTAACCTGACAAATGAAACCTAAATTGTCAGAGAATTACTCTCTAATTATGGTTTTAAAGCAAAATACCTCTCAAAAGGTTAAAGCCACCGTCGTATATAATATAAAATCTCCATTCTTTTCTTCAATGATGGATTATTGTGCCTGGCATAAGTCTTTTTTGTCACTCCAAACTAGTCTTGTTTGGCCTCCACTTCCGTACCTCCCAAAGGTCAGTGTCTGCCAACGACCGAATGTTCGTGAATAATAGGATAGAGGCAAAGTTGTATCCACGTTAACTAAATCTAGAAAGGACACGAAGTTGAATTGGTTTGCAAGTCAAATATCACAATTAATTATTACTATAATTTATCATTTTTATAAAAATATTTAAATATTTAAAATCAATATATTTTAGCTCTAATTATATATTATAAATAAAATAAAAGAGTACGAGTTAACCTAAATAATTTTAACAAGAGTTAACCTAAATAATAAATAGTTAACATCCCACAAAATTAGGCTGGATATATTATAGTATGCATAAACTAGCTTGAAATTAATCAGAGATGACTAATATAATAGTAACTATCATTGAAAACTCTCTCAAGTCCCTACTATAAGAATAAGATAAGACACATTTAATACACTCAATGACGTGTCGTTGGACAATATGACCCATTAGATGAGTATAGATCTATCTAACGGTTTGTATTTTGTCACGTTGTTCACCGCACTACGGTGAGTATCCACGGAGACTATCCCTCCTAAAAACTTTCCACCTACGTATTACACCTTTTATGCATTCATTCACATTTCACAAATTGGGAGCAACCGAGCAAGATAAAACAAAAAACAGAATAAATTCTAGACACCTTCTATCCCCTTTCTAACTGCCACTTTTGGCCATATTGCTTATTGCAGTTAAAAAATTGAAAAAAGATATATAATTTGATTAAAATCATTTGACTAGCCTTTTGCACCACTTATTTTCACTTCAAAACCATCATAGTATAAACGTACCTTCGTTGATTTCTTATCACAAGGAGTACATGATGAAGTGGAATCTCTTGCTTTCTTGACCGAGTTTGAAGATGGTCCCGATCGCTTCTGTCTCTTCTGTTTCGGAACATTTCCAGATGTTCTATTAGGTTGGTTCTTAAACAAATCAATTACGGAAGGACTTCTTCGCTTAGAAGTTTTGGACATGCTCCCGGGGTACCCAAAATAAGGGCCAGAGTTCTCACTTGATAATGATTTTTGACGCAATCTGCTCTTTTCTTTTACTTTATTAATAAACTCAATCGTCCAAGGTGAATTCTTTAATATACTAGCAGACTGGCGGGCATATGAGAATGGAGTTTCTCCCAAATGTGACAGTTCCTCCTTGAATGGTGATTCTTCTAAGTTTCTCATCGATGCCTGAGTAAAGCCAATGTTTTCACGGGGCTTGAAATCAAGAGGAAATATATCTTCTCGAAAATCTGGTTCAGGGTAGTTGTCAACTTCTCCCCGTTTGTCTTTTAAGGATCTCCATATTTTTGATGAGTTGGTTTCTGGGTGACTACTATTATCAAATGACAATTTCCTTGCAATTTTATTCGTTCTCATCAGATCTTTCTCTTTCTCTGCCATCAAACTTGTGAAATACATGGAATCAGGAATGGCAAAGCGTTTATCAAATAAGGGGCTATCAGTCAAGTCCACCACCTCACCTCTAATGTCTTCATGCAGCTTCTTTGAATTACTAAAGTTATGCCAATTCACACCTTTGCCCATCAAAGCAGTACCCAGTATTTCATTTTGAGCCAACTCTTTATTTTTCAAGGATAAACTGGGTTGTTTCAGTTGCTCTGATTTGTTGGGAGCTTTGCAGTTCCCTGCTGAATAAGAGACTCCAGAAAGGTTTCTCATTGTAGCTGCACCGGTGCTTTGCTTTTGACCGAAAAACTCACTCATGGACAAACTTGCGTTTGCTAAGTCACTGGATCTTCCAGCATTTTTTGACATAACAAAATCAAAAGGTTTTGGCAAGGTAGAGGAATCCGGCGCAGCCTCAACTACTTGATTTAATGTCTCAAATTGCAACAATTCATCCAAACATAGTTCATCTATCTGATGACTACTTATAGGATTTTTCCTTTTTCTTTCATTTTCAACTTGATATAAACAACACCAATCTGAGTCCAGACCAGAAGATACTGAAGAGGAGCAATCTGTCATTATGGATTTTGAGTCCTCCCGTTCCCCATATCTGCAGAAAACACTGAATAGAGAAATACTTTCGTCTGGGACATGATACTTTTCTAAAACATGCATCCTTTGCTCATGTGACCACACAAGAAACTCATTAAGCTTGACCCCTGAAGATAGTATAGAGTGTGCAGTTAAAGGATTTATTCCAGGAAATTCTGTAAGAAATGACTCGGCAAGAGTCACTGAGTCAGGCATTTTAGGATACAGACCCCTATTCATATTGTTAGCACTCTTAATGCAGCTTACAATAACTTCATTTGTCAACTCAGGTGAGTAAGAGAAGAATATCTGCAAATCAATTCCTAGGCTTGTTGCTGCAGCATAAAGTCCATCTGAGGATTCCATTACAGTTGAAAGAAAGTTAAGCTCTCCTTCAAACACCTGGAAAGAGAATATAACATATTTGAACCAGCTCAATGTATAGGTAACTAACATCAACCATCGCAACAACTATCATATCTTAATCATATTTACATTTATTATGATGCTTTTATTCCCTCATATCTCAATATAATAAGATTCAGAAAACTAATTTTATCTGCTACCTTGTCCTAAGAGCTAATATCTTCCAAGCAAGTAATACAAAATGATGACAACGATGATTAAAATTCCTTAATTCCCCTTTCTGCAGGGGTTTATATAAGAAAGTCTTCCAAAGGGTCTAAAGGAAATTTCAAAAATAGAAAAGCTGAAGCCAAGTTCGGAGATTGACATTCTTTTCCCTCAAAAGGCTTCTCAAATCTCAAATTACTCCTAAAAAAACCAACTGGTCAATGTCAAGTACTTTCATAATTTTTCTAGAGCACTACTCGACATTGCAGTACTTTATAGAAACAGTTATATGAAATAAATAAATATCACACAAATGTAATTAATATAGAAATTGAGATTACCAGAAAGCAACCACGGAAGTAAAAACTAAGCAATGTCAGAACATCTGTGGCAATATTCTCAATACATAAAGGCAAGCTTGAGGACGCTTCAGTCGCTGGAGTTGATTTCTTCCCGAGGTTTCTACTATCATACCATGCCAAGCAAATAGCAGAACTTAATATAATATCCACAGGCAAATCTAAATCACGTTCAACAACTTGAATTCCTTCTTTCTCCATAGCAAGAATTACCAGGTAAGAGCTTCTTCTAGACATTATCATTTCCTTATCTACATTTTGAGTATTTACGATCATAACTGTTCCAGGAAAAACTTCCATGCTTTTATGGCCATGCTCAGTTTTCACAGCAGGAACTAGCGGCATGTGATTATCTGCTTCAGGTGCAACCTTGGAAGATTTTTTATCATAGCTTTGCTCCACAGGACAAAAGTTCAGTAGTCTCTCCAAGTTCTGGTTCATCATACTTACCTTATGATTGAAAATAAGATGAGTCTCACTTCCCTGGAAGACAATCATTGTTAGTTACATGAGTGAGTTCATAATATGTTTACAGATTGATTGGTAGACGATGTATGAACTATGAATTAAGAGTAAAAATCAATTGGTGCAGCTAAGTCAGTAATTCCATTTAAAATAGGCGACAAATGAAAGCATTTTATTTCAAGACCAGTATCACAAAAGTTGCAATTTCGTTTACTATAATCACAAATTTGAAGTTGCAGTCATTTCCCTGTGGAATAAACTTGTAGTTTTGCTAAACATATAAGAATTAGAAGAAGCTCAATACTGCTTTTGGTTCATAATTTCCAGGTTAAGCCATTAACCCACCACTCCCATTCAAATTAAAATTGTTTCCCATTTCTGTATCTGTCCAAATATAGTATTCCTACTCAAGCCTTCTTTTTGGTCTATTTTACACTGGCACACATGCAGAGATACAGAAACAAGAACATGTCACAAGTATGATACTGATACAGGCCAGTCCCCCAAATTGTGAATAAGTAATACACCAAATTAGTTTATTAAATTACAAATATTGGTCAATTGAGTTCCTGAAATCACAAAGTCTTCAAAATTACCAACAACAATCATTTAAGAATTTAGTCGCTGATGTTATCTAACAATGGTCATTTTAGTTCTTGACATTACAAAAGTAAGGACTAAAATGACTGACATTTGGTAATTTCAGGAATTAAAATGATACTTTTGTAATTTTAAGGATTAAATTAACTAGTTTTCGTAATTTTAGAATTTTGGGCTAATTATTTCTGTCATTTTTTTTATCCTTTTGCTCTTAATGTCTTCTACTTTGTAAGGTACCACAAAAATCCACTTTGAGGAGAATCCTGAGTGGGGGACACTGGGGAGTGTATGATGACCATAAGAGGTCAATGAAAGAGCTACAATTTGAAAACACAATATAGTTGTGTTTGAGCATTTCCTTCAATGGAGTAATGATTTATCTTAGCTCCTGTTGCAATCAAAACCTCAAAACATGTTAATGTGTTGTGTTTTCTCATAGACTGAGACTGTTAGTTCCTGCTTCTCTGTAACAGTTCCAGACATTTTTTTTCCTCATAAATGAAGTAGCTCTGTTAGAGAGAAAACACTTCCCTAGGTAGATTTTATTGGTATAGCAGATTTGAAATCTAATTTTGGAAATTTTGTTTGCGGTTTATCTTAGTATCATAAAACCCAATTCGTGTATGCCTGTACGTATTTACATCCTTACATGAGGTATTTTAAATTATACTATAACAGTTGAACTTGTGCAGATAAAAATATATGGAATAACGAACTCAGACAAATAATTTCTGAATTTATTTTCATTAGCATATAGTATCTATAACATAGATTCTATATATATTATCCATAATCATAGAGGCTTACCATTGACATTTCAATGTTTGGGAGCATTTCAACACCTTCGCAGAGTGCTTTGAGAGCAGCATGGCCATCCAATTCAACCCTCAAAAAGTGAAGATGAGGCAATCCAACCAAGTTTTGTGAAAGCTTAGATATCCTAGATGAGTCATATGAACCTCCATATTCCAAGATAATGTCAAATTTGTTCAATGGAAACAAGGGAGAAACATGCCTTCAATCAAATAGAAGTTAACTTAGTTTTGTAGCAGAAAAAGTATGGTAAAAAAATGGCTCCAAAAAATTTATGGTCTGCTTTGATGCTCACGATGTATGATTAGAACAACTAATTTGAGGAAATTGAAAGGAATTTGGTTTCATTAAAATAATGTAAGTATTGTTCTCATGTGCTCACCATTTTGGATTCTTGTTGCTCCATACCCAATATACAAAAAGAAAATCCATGGGTCTAGAATTGGCAATTTGAAAACATGCTAAACATATCTTGTACAAAAAATAAAGTGAAATTCGATGTATGCAATACAAATAAAAATATCGTCAAACAAAAGCTTACTTGTGTGAAACCAACAAGCAGTCTGAAATCAGAAGTTCTTTCATTTTAGTATCTGTGTCCTCAGACACAGTATTGGCACATGGCTGATTTCTACAAGAATCATTTAGTGCAATGAATGATAACCCCAGGGAAAGGAGGAGATTTTTCAATGAATACCAAAATACTTCTTCCGCCACAATCAAAGTTTTCAAACTATTCTGTTTGATGTATGATTGTAAAATCTCCTTGACAATTGTTAATGACGGGTGTGCCATAGTAACATTGTTGTCCACCTTCCCCTTTTCATCTTTGATCAAAGATTGGAGGAAGCCTAACTTTGATTTCAAATACTCCAAGTTTTGACATAATTTGTCTAAATAAAAGAATGCTGGATGGAGACCATAGAAACACAAGTACCAAGCAGCCTGTTTAATAGCACATAACACGACAAATGCCATTTGGTTTCCATTTATATGGTATTCAATCAGCTTGTGCTTTTGAAGACCCAACAATTTTAAATAATCTGCATCCGAGTTATGCATTTTTGTCATCTCTGTATCACTGTGCAAAATGGCTAGATAGCTTTTTTCAAAATATCCAGCAAGGGTCACAATATTATTGGACAACTTAACTCTATGCAGAACAGTATGGAATCCTTGTGACTGTGTACCAACCTTCGATTCATTGGATGAAACTTTTGGAATACTAACATTAACATTACTGGACTCTACTGTATAATTACAATTCCCCTTATCAGTCGCTTTTTGAGGGTTTAAGAAATAATCAAGATTGCTGATTTCTGACATAGATTTAAATAACAATGAAGCCCTCTCCTTTCTTTCAGGTAATTGTTCTTGACTTTCTTGTTTAGAAGATACATGTTCTAAAATTTTTCCTGAAGCAACTTCTACAGGATGATTATCAAGTAGAGGCATGCAATCAGAAAGCAACTTCTTCAACTCTTCATTTTGTTTAATGTCACATTCATCTATGGTATCATCACAGAAAACTAGATCAAATACCAATTTTCCATCATCAAAAGATGTTCCTCCAAAATCTTGGTTGTTCAGATCTATCTTGGCCAATATGTTCTGATACCAGTTAGAGATTTTGCAATTGCACTTATCTTCTTCAAGTAGATCCCAGTTTAAGTAAATCCCATCAGAGGCAGAGAGAGGTCGGGTCTTCAAGCTGGAAAATTGTTCTACGATGATGTCATGTAGAGTTATCATCTTTATGTGATCATAGATAACAGGTACAGGCAGTGATTTGAACGTGTCATCTGTTAGTGCTATCTCATTACTAACAATCAATTCATCAAAACTCTTGAAGTTAAACTCTTTCTTAAACATCCACTCGTATGTTACTAGATCATCTGAAGCTTTTGTGTCATAGAAAGCTTCAAAGGTTTGCATTAAGTCTTTGTCAAGGAACGCAAACTCTTGGAAGGTAACAAGATTCAGTATCAAATCACTGTTAGCATGCCATGTCCTTTGCAGGCCAATATTCCTATCAACAAGTTCAGTTTCCAGCAAATTCATAAAATCCCTTTCAGGAAACAGATCAGATAACTCCAGACTCTTCTTTGATACACACTCATCTGAGAAAAACTCCATCATGTTATGCTTCATAGAACCCAAAAGCTCCTTGCCCTCTATTACAGATTGATATAGTTCATCAAAATTTTGAGATCTGATATTTTCAAAATATGAGTCAACAATTTCTACCAAAGAGAAGCGCGTGGGAATTCCCAAAGTTTCCTCATCCACTTCCAAAATAAGGAATTTGTTTTTATCAGAGTGTGGCTGGTGATGAACAGAAATATTATCTTCTAGAGAATATGCATTTCCCCCCATCAAGTACTCTGAAATTACATCTTCTACCAAAGATACTGATTCCAGAGCCTCATACGGGTATTGCCTTGATGGTTCAGGCTTGAGCATGTCCTGCAAGGAAAATAGAATAACTTATTCTCTCTGAAGTTTGGAAACAAACAAATGAATGGAAAATAAATAATAAAAAATTGAAATTTTTCCTTGTGTCCTATTACTATTACTATTACTGTATGACCTATGTAAGTCCAATTCCACTCTTATTTGATGGTTCATATTGAATGATGCAAAAAGTTATCAACATTCCAAGGATAATACAGAAACAAAATCCATTCAGCTCCTCCATATTTCAAGTTCAATAGCAAAAACTGCATTAATATATTTTATACTTAGAGAACACATAATCAAAGCTTACAACAAGAGAGTAATGTAACTATTCCACCATCCAACTATCAGACTCATTTACTGAAACAGTACATAGTTCATATGAGTGTCTATAAAATATAACATCGTTACCAGGCTATTTTCAACTTCTGAAGTTTGAGACAGCATTTGCATCCTCTCCGTCTCAGTGACATAAACATTTTCCTTTAAAATACAGAGAAATAAAATATAAAAAAAACGAAGGTAAAGATTGATTCGATTGAATGAATTTTCTTAAAACACAGAAGGTTATATTATATAACTACAAAATTAGAAAGAAGAATCTCACCAAGAACGCGTCAAGCTCTGGTGTTTCGAATTGAATCGCCTCATAAACATCATCGTTCTTATCATTGAGAGCAATAGTTTTACTCTCCTGCGAATAATAACGATAAGATCTTATCTAAATAAATAATTAAATAAACAAAAAAATGCAGCAAACAAGGAGCATTAAATAATTTAATTGATAAATATACATTCGAAAATTTGATATCAACTTCGGAGACACATTCTTCGAAGATAACCTCCGCCTCTTGCTGCAGCGCAATCAAAACATCCAAAAAACACGAGCACACTCAGGAAGCTTCATACGAAAGTAAACATTGCCCATAGAATCACAATTTCACAGTGAAATTCTAACAGCGACGATAATCAACACCGGCAAAAACAAACGCAACACGTTGCAATTTCGAGACTCCACTCTTACCGCGAGCTAACGCAATTGCTCATAGAATCACACTTTCATAGTGAAATTTTAACAGCGACGATAATCAACACGAGCAGGTTAGACAAACGCAAGCTCAAAATTCACGTTGCGATTTCGAGTCTTGAGGCTTACCGGGGGATTCGACGGAGCTGTGTGGATTCGGTGAGGTAGGACGGCGGAGAGGAAGGTGGAGAGCACGGCGTCAACGGGGAAGGGGTCGAGGTGGAGGGAGAGGGGGATCGGAGGACCAAAGCGGAGGTGGTGGTAGACGGCGTATGGCGGCGGCGGAAGGAGGCGAGGGACGGGGAGGTGGAGGAAGGGGAAGGTTTGAGGTGGAGGGAGAGCGAAGTAGTCATTGTTGAGAAAGCGAGTTCGCATTTTTCTGATGAAGGTGCTACTAACGGACTCCGAAATTGATTTGAATTTGGCGCTATAAGTTTGGTATTTATAGCGCGTGAGATTTGGATTCGCTTAGATGACCCTAATTTTGGATCCGGTTCCAAATTCCAATTCTTTGTTTTTTTATTACTTATTTTTTTTATTTTATACACTCTTTTTGTGTTTTTTTTTGGATTTATCTATTTTTTTAGATGAAGGATTTTCGTTAATTGTCTTCTCATGAAGTTGTTAATTTACTTCTTTTTTGGTTGACAAAAGGAGTAATGCCCAAAGATGAAGTTGTTTAATTATTACTAATTTTTATGTGGGAAAAAATTGGTTGATGTGCATTAAATCAAATTATTATGAAAACCAAATTCGTTGTAAAATTCAGTGCTGAATACTTTTTTATTTGATTTTTTTTTCTAAATTCTACCGTATATTTTAAGTGGGGGAAAAAGCAAGTCGTGAAGCTTTAAAAGAAATGAGTAAGAGCACAAGAAATTGTTGAATTGGAATTTTCGTTTTCTTTAATTCTTACCTGCGATTTTGATCCTTTTTAATCTCCCGCAATCCTTTTTGCCAAAGAAGTTCGGTTCTGTTTTTATCAATTTGGTTCGGTTTGATTGTTTTTTTTACACTCCTGGAGGACAATTAATATCCACATCTCTCAAAGGAATATAATAAACTCTTAATTCTTTTGTTTGATAAATAATATTTTTTAATGTATCTAAAGACTTGTATTTGATGTTTCACATGCTTCATGCCCAAGGTTGGCCAATATCATTCGAGTCATCTCAGTGAATTGAAGAAAATAAATAAGGAAATAACTTGAACTTTCCTTGGCTTCTATAAACCCAAATAGTCCACACATTTCCATGCTGGGTGAAAATGACAGTTTCGGTGAGTTTCTGCCATTTGGATTAGTCAGCGTCCTTCTAAATATAGCATTGTATTGAGTATTTGACAGATAGTAGCAACACTAATTTATCTATTATCCATTTCTCCTTTTTAATGCATAATATTATCCAAGACGTACGTACGCAAGAAAGAACGGTTTGTTCCTACTTCAAAAGCTCTCGTGGTGTATGAGAATGAGCCACGTGTCTAAATCTAGTCAACACGTGTCAAGAGACAACGATGTGTCGGTTATATATGTCACACGTGTCTCCAGTTTTAAGATGCCAGAGACATGCAAAGGTGGCAAAACATTGTCATGCATGTCCTTCTTTATAAACCTTTGTCTGGAAACATTTCTCACAACGAGTACAGTGTACGTAGAATCAATTTCCTATTCAAATTCAATCATGGATTCAAGAGCAGTTCAAACTCATGCGCATGAACATCACCATATTTCCCACAATGTTGGGTCACACGAAGGTAACAATCTCATTTAATTTGAATTTGTAAGTTTAATTTGTTTTTACAAGAACTTTTGTTTGCTTCCTCTAGTGGGTATGCATTAATTAATTTGTTTGATATTTTGCTTCAAATTTTTGGATGTAGTGCCACGTGGTGAAGAACACCACCACCATGACCATGAGAAGAAGTCGGTTCTTAAGAAAGTCAAGCAAAAGGCTAAGAAAATTAAGGACACAATTACAAAGCATGGCCATCATCATGACCATGATCATGAACGTGGTCATGGGTATCACTACGATGATCAACATATCCCTGATGATCATGACTTGGGTGAGGAAGATGAGGTGGATGAATACCCAGAAGTCCATGGAGCACCGAGTAAGTTATTTCCTAGCACATTAGAATTAATCATTATATGTTCAACTCTTTCTGTATCCTTTTCTTAAGTGTTGGGAATTCTCATGGGTAGTTTAACAAGTGCCAATATGCCTTAAGACTACCTATACATTAGTTGGTCAATTATCAATTAATGTCAAGTATTCTAGAAGAAAATTGGAGCCTTTAAATGAAAAGAATCAAGAAAAAAAAATTGATTTCTTGGGTTAGTTATAATAATAGACATGATTGTTCTGCAGTTTATGACAGTGCACCTGTTAGAGGTGCAGCACCAGGACATGTCAATCCTTTAGGGAGGCCTGGAGTTAACTTTGGAGGTACAACAGTTATGGGAGAACCTCATCATGAGCCAAGTGTCATAGTTGTTTCTCCAACTACTGGAATTAATCAAAGAGGATCAACTGACCCAACTAGAACATTTGTTGAGGGAGCCAAAGCAGTGCATCCTAAGGTCAATTTGGAGAGACCAATGCACTTGGAGGAAGATCCACATGCGCCAAGGCGTACATCTCAAGCATATGCTCCACCCAATTATCAAACAAAAGTCACTGATCCCACGGGGGCAGGTAAGTTGAACAAAGCAGCATAACTCAATTTTTAATGATCTGTTCAACTTACCTGCAATTAAGGATTCCTTGATGTATAAAAGATGATGTGTTAATAGCTGGTTAAATTGATAAAATGTTGTGATTTTGTGAGGTCCTCATGTGGTATTTTGTGAGATCCACAAGTTCTATAATAATCCAAACTAGAATTGCACTAGAAGTTGTGTCGTATCATCTTTTGTGTGGACAAATATTTAACATGAACTATATTTAACATCTTCAATGTGTGATTTCTTTTTTGTTTACTCGGGAGTCATTCAGAGGATGTGGTGCTTCTTGTTAACAAGTAGCATTAGCAAGCATACCTTGAGCTAATTATAATCCTATTCTCATGCCATTTTATTCATTATCTCTTATGGCTAAAAGGTGGAGCAGAAATTGACATCACCACAGTTGAGAAATCTTTCTCCAGGATGGCTGTTCTCAACGAGCCAAAACCTTACCCAGAACCAAAACTCTTTCCAACTATTGCTCAAACCCACTACCCTTCTTCTGTAAGCCACTCCCAATTCGCGCCAGAGCATTCCACTGCAATGAACTACCCTTCTGCTCAAAGCTATGATCATTGCATGCCAGAACTATCCAGTGAAGTTAAAACTCAGTACCCCAAAAGCCATAATCAGTTTACGACAGAGTTATCTACACCAACCAAAACTCCCTACCCTTCCCCCAATATCCATGGCCACCACTTGCAACAACAATCTAGTGCAACAAAAACCTACCCTTCATCTGGAAGCCATGACCAGTTTGCTCCAATGTCAGAGTTACCTACACCAACCAAACCTCAATACACTTCTACCAAAATCCATGACCAACCCTTGCCATTGCCACAACAACCTAGTGCAACAAAAACTCAATACCCTTTACCTGGAAGCCATGACCAGTTTGCACCAGTGTTATCTACTGAACCTAAAATTCAGTACCCTTCAACAAAAATCCATGGCCAACACTTGCCTCACCAGTTTACTGCTACAAAAACTCAATACCCTTCATCTGGAAGCCATGATCAGTTAAAACCAGAATTATCTTTCTCTACTGAACCTAAAACTCCCTACCCTTCTTCTACCAAAATCAATGATCACCACTTGCCACAACACTCCAGTGCAAGTGCAACAAATGCTCAATATCCTTCAGCTAGAAGTCATGATCAGTTTCTACCTGAATATTCAAGTCAAACCAAAACCCCAAAAACCTATGGAGACAACCAAACCACTCAAACAAGGCATCAAGAAGAGAACAAAGGCAATGATAAACCATCAACAATCTCTTTAGCAACAGCTGCAATAGCTGATAAAGCCGTGTCAGCCAAAAACACCGTGGCTTCTTCGCTTGGATATGGATATGACGCTGACACTGAAACAACTCAATCAAGGGACCACGATGAGAACACCCACGGTGAAAAACCATCAGCAATCTCTTCAGCAGCCTCTGCAATTGCTGATAAAGCCGTCTCAGCCAAAAACATAGTCACTTCCAAGCTCGGATTTGGCGACAACACTGAAACAACTCAAACAAGCCGTCAAGAGAGAACACAACCATCAACAATCTCATTGGCAACAGCTGCAATAGCTGATAAAGCCGTCTCAGCAAAAAACACTGTAGCTTCCAAGCTCGGATACGGCGACAGCACTGAAACAACTCAAACAAGCCATCAAGAACAGAACACAGGCAATGAAAAACCATCAACAATCTCATCAGCAACCTCTGCAATCACTGATAAAGCTGTAACTGCCAAAAATGTTGTAGCTTCAAAGCTCGGATATGGCGACAACACTGAAACAACTCAAACCACTCTAGCAAGGAATCAAGAAGAGAACACAGGCAACGAGAAACCCTCAACAATCTCATCAGAAACCTCTGCTTTAGCTGATAAAGATGCCTCGGCAAAAAACAGTGTTGCCTCTAAGCTTGGTTTCGGTGACACAGCAAGAACACATGAAGAGAAGAGAACTAACCATGCTGCTGCTCCAACAGAATATGGAAAGAGTGTTGCTCAGTCTCTGACAGAGAAACTAGCTCCAGTATCTGGAAAAGTTTCTGGTGCAGGAAGTGGTGTGAAGTCCAAAGTTTCAGGAACTGAAAAAATTAGTAATGTGGGTGTGGAACAGGACAAGGGTGTTTCTGTGAAGGATTATTTGGTTGACAAACTGAGGCCTGGTGATGAAGACAGGGCTCTCTCTAAAGTGATATCAGAGACTCTACATAAGAAGGAAGTGCACCCAGTGGAGGTTACTGAGGAAGGTGTGAGGAAGATGGTTTCTGATGCAGTGCATAAGAGAGAGGATGAGCCAGAGAGAAAAGTGGAACATCAAAAAATACTGGGGAAGGTAACAGAGTCAGAGGAAGTGAAAAGAAGGTTAGGAGGTGAGGATGTGGAGACAGAGAAAAAGTACCAAGAGATGTATGTGAATAGCCCAGGGACAGGTGTGGTTGATAAGCTTACAGGTATGGTTGGGACGTGGTTTACCAACCCAGCAGAGAATCAATCCTCACAAGGTAATTTACAATGATTTGTAGTTGTAGTTTTCTCCATGAGGTTTCTTTCATTTCATCAATGCTTTTTGCAAATTTTAGTTATTTCAATTAATTGATTATGTTTTTTTTTTTGTCATACTTCTGTGACTAATGCTTTTTTGTTCCTTTTCTAATTCTGCTCGAGTTTTGCAGTTAGAGACATTTTTTGTACTCATTACAATTTATTTTTTCTTTATTCTTTCAGTATATTTGTCTTATAACATTTTTTTTCCTGTTTTTCTTATCCTGTTAGAAGTGTTTTGAAAAGCCAATGAAATTATGATTTTATGTATATTACTGATAGTGATCTCACTGTTATTTTCTTTACTTATTCTGGGCATGCAGATGCTGGCATATTTCTTTCTATATTTTTTTTTTTCATTTTGTAAGAACTGTTCCAAAAGAGTTGAACGATTGAAATTATGATTATTTGTTTTTTTTTTTCTAATAGTAGTTAGACTTTAATCCAAGATGAATCAATTTTTTTGTTTATTTTGAGCCTGCTACTTTCTGCTCACTAACTTTGAATTTGTGGTTTGCATGGGTCGAAGATTCATCTATGAATCATGAGGCATCAAGGGCAGAAGTGGAACATCAAGGTGCAGCAGGTGCAAGAAGGCTACAGGAGTCACCTAATTGAAGAAGTGGGTGTGTGTGTATATTTCTTAAGAGCTGTTTCTATAGCTGTGTCTAGTTCTTATTTGGAAAAAAGTTTGGATGTTCAAGTCATAGTAAAATAAACTTTTTATGTTTTTTTTTGTAATGTCTATAATAATTTTTCAACGCTTCTAAATACGGTCATAGAAGTTGGGTTTGTATTATGACATATATACTATTGTATTATGACATATATACTATTATTATTACTGTTATGTAAAGTGTGTGTGATCTGTGGAGCGTCACAGGAAAACAGTAAAAGTACTTGTGTGTTAGTAATATTCTATTTTGTTCATATTCTTCTTTGAACTAAATAAAAGTAGTAGGAGTAGTATTTTATTTTCATATTAAATAATATATGAAAAATATAATGAATACGAGATTATATTTTAAAATTTTAATTGTGTAATTGAATTTAATATATTCTAGAAAAAAAATTCACTATATTCTTGTTATAGTTGTAAGTTGTAACTAACTTTTAATTAGTCTTCCAATATTTTGTAGAGTATCATAATTTATGATAAAAGTATTTGAAAAATTGAGAAAGAAAAGGGTGGGGTATTCGTGAAAAATATAAAAATTCAAAAAGTGTGCATTAATAGGCATTAAATGAGAAAAAATTGAAAGAAATTATAAATGAAAGGAATTATGCGTACGATTAATGTACGCTTTGTGGGAACGTCAAATTCAATACAAATTGTTAATATATTAGAATTAAAAGCAGGAAGATGAAAATGTTTTTCTTTTTTACTAGAAGTGACATGTAAATGAGTGTTGGAATCAGGTTCGAAAGTCACTCAAGAGTATTTAAATTATTTTTTGCTTTACTTTGACATCGTGTATGCTTTCACTCCTGAAGTTTAAAAAATTAGCATTTCTAGAATCCTATGCGATGCTAAGGTTTTGATATAGTTTATGAAGAACTGTTTTAAGTTTACCATTTTATCATCAGAATAACAAGATTATGCTCTCGGTTTCAATGGTAAAGGTATAGTGGGTTGTCAACTCTGAAGCAGCATTTGGGATCAAGTTGCATTTTATTTTCTTCCTTACCTTTTGTATGCAGGGAGAAGATATAATAGATGTGGTAGGATGGGAAGAGATGGGAAGAGTTGTAGGACTGTGAACTGGATAAAGATGATTCTAATTCCTATATCGCTCTGCTTCCATTGCACCCTGCTTTGCGTGCCAGGTTTAATGAGACTGATGCATGGCAGGAAAATTATATGGTTACCATAACACGATCTTCAGTTGTATAGATACTTTAAATGAAAATTATACACTCCCTTGGATGCTAATGTGGTATTAATTTAATCAGTTGTTCCGCTTGAATTTCAATATATCTCTATTAACATATTAATTCCCTATCAAGAAAATTCTAAAAATTATTTATACAATAATAATTATGATACTATTTTTTTTCAATGCATTTCTGTTTATGCGACTTAAAATATGTTATAATAAAAGGATAGAATAAAAAGTAGTTGGAGTAGTTAAATATAAAAGCTTCTATATTATTTATATAATAATTGTTATTATACAATTTTTTTCTTTATCTTCGTCTCTATTAATCATCTATTGTTATACGTTATTATAACATACTTTAATTTTATCTCTTTTCTTTCTATCCTATTCTTTTCATGGTTGTAGAAAAATATAAATTATTGTATAATTTTATATTTTTTTACTATAGTACTTACTAATTTTCTTAAATAATATTTTTAATATATACATATAAATTTTTTAATATTCATATTACAATTATTATAAAAAAATATTTTTAGTAGTGGGCCAAAAAAATGAGACTTTTATTTATATTTTTCTTAACGAAGGGAAATGTTTTTTTTTTCAACCTTTCATGTGTTTGTCGTCTTTAAATTTATTTTTGTTGTTGATTAAAATTGAACTTTATATACTTACCAATTAATTTAAGGAGGAAACCTACAATAGTATAATTCTTAAATTATTATTGAAAGGAAATATTTTTCTTTTCAACCTTCCATGTTTTTGTAGTCTTTTAATTTTTTTTCATCGTTGACTGAAATTCAACTTTATATCAGTTCAATAACATGATGCAATTGAGTGTCCATCTAATTGCATCAACAAATTAGTCTTAATGTCAAATAGGTTTATGAAAAGCTACAAGTTGTGAATGTATGTATATATTATTTTGATGATGCCAAAGAAGAATCAAACGAGGCTGATTCAAAGGATAAACATTGTTTCAAGATTAATACAAGATTATTTCAACAAACAAAGTCTTGCTTCAAGTGAAAATATAACTATGTAATCAATTACCAAAAACCTGTAATCGATTACCAGTGAAAAAAATTTAGAAAAGACTTTTTGAAAATACGCATCTCTTCAAACCATTTTGAAAAGGCACGAAGGGCCTATATGTGTGTATGTCTAATTTCAAAAAGCAAGAGAGAGATTTTTCAAGAGAACTTCATTGTCAAATGATCTCTCAACAACTCTTGGGCAAACACTTGCAAATCTATTAAGAGTTCATGGAACTTCAATTGTAATATTCTTCTCTTAAAGAGAGAATTCTTCTTTTTCTTCTTCTTATTCAAAGAGATTGATTGAGGAACTGAGGGTCTCTTAAGTTGTAAAGATTCCTGAACACAAGGGATGGGTTGTCCCTGTATGGTTCAGACTTTGTAAAAGGATTTTTACAAAGAGAGTGAAAAAATCTCAAGTGGGTTGCTTGAGGACTGGACGTAAACACGGGAAGTGGCCGAGCCAGTATAAATCGAGTTTGTATTTCTCTCTTCTCTTATCTCATTTATATTATTGCAATCAATTTTGTCTTGCATGTTTAAAGAACATTATTAAATTGATTGTTGCTTCTACTTCTGCATTTTGAGTCTATCATTTAGAAGGGAGTTAAAAAATTGTTAGTGGAAAATTAATTCACCCATTCTTAAGATAACTGAGGTCATTTGTTCAACACAAGTGAGGTTCTTTCTATTAACACAAGGAGAATAAGTGAGTGTTGTTTGTGTGAATTGCCTTTGTGCACTGCATGTGTTGGTTGTGATTGAGTGTTGAGTGGATTCAATGAGAAAATTGTGGTTATTTAATTTATTTTTTATTAGCTAAAAATGGTTATTGTATATGCTTTTTGTTTTTGTCATTTTATGTCTCATTATGGGTGTGTGCTAATTGTTATTGTAAGAGAAAAAATGATTGTTTGAATATGAGGAGAAACATCAATTATGATATGACTGATTTTTAATCTAATCACAGTTGCTACTGAAAAACACAAAAATGAAATATAACGGAGTGTAATGGGGCGACCCATGCGCAAGCACGGGGTCAAGGCTAGTTTATATTTAAATTTAATACTAATGGATATTACTTTTATATAATGATGTTTAAATATATTTGTTTATTTTTTAATAAAAGTATAAATTTTTTTAAAATATTTATATATATTATTTATGTTGCATTAATCTATATTTATTTTCATTCATCGCATGATAACCATATTAAGAAAAATTCATTAGAGACATTAAATTGTTTTTATAAGTAATTTATTTAATGTGTAGAGACTCTTATATGTTTATATTTAAATTCAATTATATGTTAACTTTTTGACAAGTGTATCAATTCGTTCAAATAGTACTTCAAAATGGTAAGACTGAGTGTCGAGTTCAAAGAGACTCTGACTGTACTTAGAGTTTATATATATCAAATTTTTAAGCAATTATTGAATTGATTCAAATATTTGTAACATGTGACATTAAATGTAAATTTGACATAAAATTAGACTATAAAGTTAGCATGTGCAAGGGTGGGAAATATAAACACTCGAGCGATAAAGTGATGATCGATGTAGAATTACGGGCATATTAAGGGCTTAATTACCCTACCAAAACTATTTTTGATGTGACGTTAAAGATTTTTCTCTATTTAATATTATTTCAATTATCACCCACAACTACTTGCATACTCTATTCATGATTCCTCACATGAAAAGAGCCTAACCTACCAAATTTCTCCCCTAGTCCTTTAAGAGATAAATTAGACAAATTGCATTATGAACAAAATAGGCTAAACCCTATAACATCACATGAACATGGGTGATGAAGTCACAAACATGATAATAAGCATCGGAAAAAATAATAATACAAAAATAACATTAAATAGATAGTTAGAGTCATTATATCAAAAGTGTTTGGTTGCACTAAGTTCCTGACAATGGATGATTTAGTCTCTTTGTCATAAGAGGCTTACAAATACAAAAAGGTGATGAGAATCATGAAACTGGCCAAATACAGGATGAAGGCCCAAGTGGAGAAGGATGAAGGCCCAGAGACAGAGACACTATCAAGACTATTAATTGTTGCTGAAGGCCCAAACTAATTTGAAGGCCCAAGTTAAATAAGTTTTTAGTTATAATTTATTTTTATTGTAATTTTGACCCAAACTGTTTAAAAGGCCCATGCCTATTTTTATCTTTTTGTTCAGCTACACTAAAGTATGGGTTTTTGTTTTGAAAAAAAAACTTTTGGCATTTGACAAAATTTGGTGAGAGTTTCTCTCTGGGTTCCTTGTTGAACCAATTATCAGACTTATCAAGGTAATCTTTGTGGCGTCTACCCAGACTTATCTTCCTTCACCGGAAGTGGCGTCTACCCAGACTTATCTTCCTTCACCGGAAGTGGCGTCTACCCTGACTTATCTTCCTTCACCGGAAGTGGCGTCATCCAAAAGCTCTACAGCCTGTATCAAGCGATCCGCCCCGTAAGATTCACATCATCTGGTATCAGAGCTTCGGCTCTTGATACAGGTTCTATCCTATCCTATCCTATTTTTTTTTCTTTGTAATTTGTCTAGGTTCGTGTTTTTGTCCTTGTTCTGTTATTTGCGTTCTTGTTTACATCTTGTTTCGTTTTTGTTTGCGTCTTGTGTTCTGTTATTTGCGTTCTTGTTCTTGTCACGTCCTTGTTCTTGTTTCTTGTGTCTTTCACACTGTGTCAAAAAAAAATTGCAAAAAAAAATTTGAAAAAAAAAGTGGGTGTTTCATCTTTGAACACGAAATTGAGGCATTTAGAGGTGTTTTTTTTTGGCAGAAAATCGTGTACCAAATCCCCTTATCTAGATTCTCCTCTGAATTCTGAGCGTTTTGATATATAGTGGGCCTCATACGGACAACCGTAGCAAAAGTTATGAGCATTTGAAGTTTACTTGTCATATCTGTAATCTTATCTGTTATCCTATCTGTTATCTTATTTGTTATCATATCTGTTATCCAACTTAAATCTAATTTGTTATCCAAATCTGATCTATTATCCAAATCAAATCAAATCAAATTTTTTTATCCAAATCAGATTTGTTATCCAAATCTAATCTGTTATCCAAATCAAATCCAATCTGCTATCCAAATCAAGTCCAAGTTGTTATCCCAAATCAAATCTGTTACTCTGATAATTATATTGTCTTTCCTTTTATTTTATATTACCTTGTGTGTCTAATTCGATCCATCCAGGAACTTAAGAGGGAGTGAGTGGTAAAAGGCAAGAGTGAAAACATCACACAAAAGCCTATATTGAGAGCATCAAACACGAGTGAACTACCATCAAAGAGAGAAACACGTGAGTAGAGTGTGGTGAGGTCCTGAATTTTTTTTTTTAATTTACTGCAAAATTCTTTGTTCCTTAATCATGGCAAGAGCTGGTGACAATGGTGGTGTATATCATCAACTGGACGAATCTCAACGCTTATTTCTGGACGCGTGGACTACACAAATGCAACGTTTGTTGAACCGTAACAAAGAAAAGCCCTACAGACGAATAGTCAAATCTTCCTCATTTACTCTTAAACCTCTATCCCCTAGAGAAGTGTGTGATGACCAAATCAGAATGGGAGAAAAGAGAGAACAAGAGAAAGAAAATAGTGAGGCACCACAAAGGAATATGAAAAAGAAGAGTGATACACCCGAGGAAAAGAGTGATACACATAAGAGAGAGAGTGATACACATGAGAGAAAATTTAATTATTTTGCAGAGGCGAGTGAAGTGAGGAAAGTGTTACCTGCTTATGAACCACTCAATCTACAGTATTGCAAAGACAGTAAAATTTCTACTGATAATTCTAATGAGTTTACTATTTCTATTTCTCCTAGTGTTCAACCATTATTGCAGGAATTTAAAAATGTCTTTCCTAAGGAGATTCCTCATGGACTACCACCTTCAAGAGGCATAGAACATCAAGTTGATCTCCTCCCCGGAGCTTCATTGCCTAACAGGCCAACTTACAAAAGCAATCCCCAAGAGACTCAACGTAAGGATGCACATGCCAAAGTTGAGTATGTGAAAAGATTGTATGACCAAGTGAAGGTGCAAATTGCAAAGAAGAATGAAAGCTATGTCAAGCAAGCCCACAAGAAAAGGAAGGAAGTGGTACTTGAACCCGGTGATGATCCTGAACATTTGAGGACAAATGTTTTCCAAGAAGGAGGGAATGATGAGAATCATGAAACTGGCCAAATACAGGCTAAAGGCCCAAGTGGAGAAGGACGAAGGCCCAAGTGGAGAAGGACAAAGCCCCCGAGTGGAGAAGGATGAAGGTCCAAGTGGAGAAGGATGAAGGCCCAGAGACAGAGACACTATCAAGACTATTAATTGTTGCTGAAGGCCCAAACTAATTTGAAGGCCCAAGTTAAATAAGTTTTTAGTTATAATTTATTTTTATTGTAATTTTGACCCAAACTGTTTAAAAGGCCCATGCCTATTTTTATCTTTTTGTTCAGCTACACTATAAGTATGGGTTTTTGTTTTGAAAAAAAAACTTTTGGCATTTGACAAAATTTGGTGAGAGTTTCTCTCTGGGTCCCTTGTTGAACCAATTATCAGACTTATCAAGGTAATCCTTGTGGCGTCTACCCTGACTTATCTTCCTTCACCGGAAGTGGCGTCTACCCAGACTTATCTTCCTTCACCGGAAGTGGCGTCTACCCTGACTTATCTTCCTTCACCGGAAGTGGCGTCATCCAAAAGCTCTACAGCCTGTATCAAGCGATCCGCCCCGTAAGATTCACATCAAAAGGGGTGAAGGTAGTGGAAAAGAATGGGGAAAAGGGAATAAAATCTCCAAATGGACGAGACACCCTCCAATGGACGTGGTGTAGCTTCTTGGTCTGTGGAATGCTGAATGAATCATGTTCACTCTCCATTTCTCCTCTTACAACGCAACACAATCATATTTTTTTAACATTGGCTGTGCACTGAGTGAGGTAGCACGCTAGGCGATAAATAAGTGGTCACATGTTAAGCCACACCATGTAATAAGTGCAGGATAAGTTGACACGTGCTAAGCGTGCATATATGTGACGTCTGACTTTCCATGGGACTTCTCACGCTAAGCGACGGAGATGCGCTGAACGAGACTCTCTCATTTTTCAATTCCCTTCATGCCTCCCGTTTGAGCACCCTACTAAATAAAAGTTGAGAAAATGTTATAATCCTAATGTTTAACATAAAAAGAAGAAATAAAAGAGGAAAAAATCAAATAATTTCTATGCAATTTACTTACACAATTTACGTATACATAACAATTATCATTATACAACTTCTATATGAATAACGTTTAACTTTTTTATACATAAAACATCCTTCATTTTTTTTTAATTTTGAAATTATATTTTTTAGACTTTTGAGTGATTTATTTATAGTGTTAATATATATTTATATCCCGCATTGCACAGATAAAATTAAAAAATCACATTTAAGATATAATTATGACTTTAATTAAATATATAAAATAAAATTGAAGTAAATTTTATCGCAAGCTTTGACAATGAGCTAGCTCTATTTTCGTACATGAATATTACATTAAGTAAATAACACAAGTTAAATAAATATATTAATTTTATTAAGTATATAGTTATACACAAGTTAAATACTATATTTTGTAAAATAATTTTATTGTGAGTTTTATCTTTCAAATATTTTCTTACTAAATATTACTTAATTGTTCAGATTATTAAATATATAAAAAAATATTTAATATACAATTGTGATATTAATTAAAAATATTAAATAAGAGCTGTTATATTCTTTGACAGACTTTTATGCTCATATTTACAATTGAATAAAAAAGTAAAATCAAAATAAAACCATCAAACCTTCTAGTTACCTGTCAAAAATCTAGGAGAGACAAATAATATAATTCTTTCCCTTTATTTCTCTCCTTGGTACTCAAAGTCCCACGACTGAAGCAAGAGTCAAGAGTGTCCATTGCGCTCTACTATGACACTCGTAATTGGTATTAACAATCAATGCACCTAATAATTAATACACTCTGACTTTTGAGTCCTGGCCTAATAATTAATACACTCTGAATTGAATATATTCTCGAAAACATATTCATTATCTTCTTCTTGTTATAGTTATAAGTTGTAACTAGCTTTTAATTAGTCTTCCAACATTTTGTAGAGTATGATAATATATGATAACAGTATTTGAAAATTTGAGAAGGAGAAGGGTGGGGTATTTGTGAAAATATTTAAAATAAAAAAAGTGTGCATTAATAGGCATTAAATTAGATAAAAAAATTGAAAGAAATTACAATATCAATAAAAAGAATTATTCGTACGACTAATGTACGCTTTGTGGGATCGTCAAATTCAATACATTCAACCATTGATATTTTCTAACAAAGCTGCAATGTGTAGACTACATACATATATTGTATTGGTATAAGGATGTTTTCTTATAAGCAAATTGTAAATGTATTAGAATTAAAAGCAGGAAGATGAAAATGTTTGTGTTTTTCATTTAAAGATTATCTATCTATCACAAGAATAATTATAGCAGAGTAAATTCATTTGGGTTTTTAATTTTTTTAATAATGATCATTTAAAAATATTATATATATATATATATATATATATATATATATATATATATATATATATATATATATATATATATATATATATTCAAGTTGTGTTAATTCATAATATGACAAACTTATTTAGGTGTTTAATTTTTTTTATAATTATTGGTGGGGTTTTTTAATCTGAAGAGACACTTAAATATTTATATTTAAATTTAATAGTAATGCATATTAATTTTTTATATAATCATGTTTAAATATATTTTGATATCAATACATTGTTTATTTTTTAATAAAAGTATAAAAAATATTTTTAAATATTAATATATATTATTTAGCTTACATTAATCTATATTTATATTCATCGATAACCATATTAATAAAAAAATTAGTTGGGTCATTAATTTTTTTATAAATAATACTTTTTTAATGTTAAAAGACTCTTATATATTTATATTTATATTTAATTATACAATTTCTATATAAATAATGTTTAAATTTTTTACGTATAAAAACATCCTTATTTTTAAAATTTTGAAATTATAATTTTTAAAACTTTTATGTGATCTATTTATACTGCGTTAATATATCTTTATATCATGTATTGCACCTATAAAATAAAAATAATCACATTTTATCGCACGCTTTGACAATGAGCTAGTCGTACATGAATAATTACATTAAGTAAATAATACAAGTTAAATAAATATATTAATTTTATTAAGTATATAGTTATACACAAGTTAAATACTATATTTTGTAAAATAATTTTATTGTGAGTTTTATCTTTCAAATATTTTCTTACTAAATATTATTTAATTGTTCAGATTATTAAATAAAAATAAAAATATTTAATATACAATTGTAACATTAATTAAAAATATTAAATAAGAGTTGTTATATTCTTACACAGACTTTTATGCTCATATTTACAATTGAATAAAAAAGTAAAATCAAAATAAAACCATCCAACCCTCTAGTTACCTGTCAAAAATAAATCATAGAATTCTTTCCCTTTATTTCTTTTTCCTTGGTACTCACAAGTCCCATGACTGAAGCAAGAGTCAAGAGTGTCCATTGCGCTCTACTATGACACTCGTAATTGGTATTAACAATCAATGCACTTAATATATAGTTAATACACTCTGACTTTTGAGTCCTGCCCTCCACATATTCTAATAAAAAAACAGCATTCCACTTGAATGCAACTGCTCTAATAAAAAACTACCATTGGGGCTTGATCAATGGTAGTTTTTTCGCACAGCACTCTTGTTTAATTGAGTTATTCTTTTTGTTGCTACGCTAGTATATTCCTAGATTTTTACTTGTTGATATTGCATTGTAAAGAGGATATTGTAAAGTGTTTTTCTTGTTTTTTGATAAAAGACTATCATCTTAAGGTTTTCCATTACAAGCAAGCAAATATTTTTTCTAACATTTTTTTCTTCTGGATCAGGCATCACCAGAAAGAAAAGAGTCAGAGGAGAAGTTGGTGGTGAAGATGAATGAGGGGTTGAACCTATCCAAAGATGATAGGGACAAAATCAGTGAGATGCCTGACAACATCTTGCTCCACATGATGAATTTTATGGACACAAGAGAAGCTGTTCAGACTTGTGTATTGTCTAAACGATGGAATAATCTTTGGAAACGTCTCACGTCTCTACTATTCAATTCCTCGAAATTTGGAAGTGTTGTCAAAATTATCAATTTCTTGTATATGTTTCTATCTGATCGAGATGACTCCATTTCTCTATCTACTGTCTATTTGGATCTCAGTCAACGTCCACGTGATTCCACAAGTTGTTTAGGTTTCTTAATCACTCATGCCTATGATTGGGAATGCCTAAATAGGTTAATGAAATATGCTGTGTCGCACAATTGTCAGCGCCTTTCAATCAAAATACTTTTTTATTGTAAATTTGAAGTTGATCCTGTCATTTTTTCCTGTCCCTCGTTGATAAGTCTTCGGCTTTCCTTTACGCCTTTTGGTACAAATTGTAAACTTCCAAAATCTCTGCAGCTGCCGGTATTGAAAACTTTGTATCTTCATCATGTCTGTTTTACCGCAAGCGACAATGGGTGTGCTGAACTCTTTTCAACTTGTTTTTTGTTGAATACTTTGGTCCTTGAAAGATGTTCTTTGGACCAGTATGCTGAAGTCATATGCATATCAAATTCTAACCTTTCCTGTTTGATTCTGGATAATGCCATGGAAGATGCTGATACAATTGTCCTTTCTACTCCAAAACTTAGTTTGCTAACTATCAAAGATGACTTTTGTAGGAATAAATACTCCTCCACATGCAATCTTTCTTTTCTTGAAAAAGTATATGTAGATGCTTCTGGTTATAATGAGGATTCTTCAGAACACCTAAGTTGGCTGCAACTGGTCACTAATATAAAGGAAATGATACTTTCGGCGGATACCATTAGTTTTATTCGAAAGGTAATACATTTTTGTATGTTTTCTTATTATTTTTACTTTTATGATGGCCCGACCAATTGTTTCTATTATTGATATCTTTTTGGCTATTCAATATTAAATTCTGAATATCCATTATAATGTTCGTCTTCAATTCATTTTTATTTTGTAGGGTCTTGAAGTTCTTGACTCAGTGAGAATTCAACCTCCTGGCTTTGTTAATTTAGAGTCCCTTGTGGTAAAACGTGATTCATTCGATTTTATATCTGATGAAGAAGTAAATTGTGTAGTGCGGTTTTTACTTCAGAACTCTATACAAACTCTAGATGAAGAAAAGACGGTTAATATTACATATACTAATTCCCTGTTTAAATATTTGGGTAAATATTTTACAATCTATTCAAGTTTTTTACTTTATTTTATGTTTTCATACGTCGTTGGTGTTCTTATTTTGAAACTAATTATTGACAGATATTGTGATTGCGGATGTTTCTATGTTATATTTTTTGCATTGAAAGATAAAAATTTGTAACTTCAGGAGTGTGCTGTTACTCTGTGGAACGTCGCA
The DNA here is from genome assembly GCF_000004515.6 of Glycine max. Taxonomy (NCBI): domain Eukaryota; kingdom Viridiplantae; phylum Streptophyta; class Magnoliopsida; order Fabales; family Fabaceae; genus Glycine; species Glycine max. The sequence goes on from NC_038245.2 coordinate 35,602,794, forward strand.
GAGACATAGAATTTGTCATTAATTGTCTTGATGAGTTAGTGTGAAATCCTTAAATACATCCTTTCTTGAACTGTTCTTGGTGGGGGATTGTTTATGATTACCTTCTTTTCTTGTGTTCTCTTACTGCAAATCGTTTTTTGCATTGTGAGTGGTTGCTTGTACTAATTTGTACTTTTCTTTTCCGGTGGCTTTGAATTGCATAAATTAAAATCTTAAAATTTAGTAACTTATTGATGTTATGTATAATTAATTTGAGATATGTATACTCTAATATGGAATTTGAATTTGAAGTTTAAGTTCCGAGATTTAATTGTTATTAATATATTTGTAATGTTTTGTATATTCGCTTATATTATTCATCTCAGATGTTTGTCATCTCTTTTCGTAAGAAAAATTATCATGTCATTTCATTAATATTTAAAGACTGAATACAACTTTAATATCGACAACAAAATTTGCATGTCCCTTGTAAAACTCAGCAGTAAGTTTGAAGTATTTGAAACTTGTCTTACTATATTGTATAATACATTTGAAAGGAGTAAATTTGTGAAATCTTTGTTGTTAATTTTACAGGAAAAACTGTTCTGGAGTATGATAATTTAGAGACATTGACGAATTTGTGAAGAGATGGAAATGAGGATGAGGACAGGATTAAATGACATCTTATTTTGTTTTGTTTCGCATGATGAAATATTTATGTTTTATTCAGTGTGTCTTATTTATTGTCTCTTTATTTTTCTCATCCTTTCTTAGACTTTTATTGGTTCTCATTGAGTTGCTGGTACCATATATATGCTAAATCTTTATTTTTTGGTTATTCAAATTTAGTGAATGATGATTGTTATCGTTAAGAAATTATCACCTAATTTCTTTTATTCTTAAGAATACTACCAAATTTTATCATATTTATATATCTTATTTATCCAACTAAAGTAGAATCGATATTAATTGTCATCTAATTTGCATGCAGGGCAATATTGTGTGAAATATATTGTCTCTATTCTTTTTTACACAAACATCTTTTTTGCTTGCTTAATGCCAAGACATATAAAAATTTAATAATAGTTAGGGACATTTATAATTAAACACCTACTCTTTGTTGAAAATTATTAAAAAGTACAACAAATAGAGGCATTAAATAATGAATAAAATTATCGTAAAATAATTGTGGCTTTCCGTAATTTTCATTTAACTAATAATAGAGATACTATTTAAAAGAATGTTAGCAGTTGTCTCTCTATTCCCAAGTATCTTAAAGATGGGATGGTATATGCTGCCTTTTACAATTTTTACCACACAACAATAAATAGTTGGAAACTATTTAAGTCGATGGTTCTCCCTCGGCTTCAGCTAAACCGTCGGCAAGAATTGATATATATATATATATATATATATATATATATATATATATATATATATATATATATATATATATATATTATTTTGGAACCAAGAGATTAATATTTACCAATATTATTGGACATTATTGGTTTTTTGTCTACATTCCCGGTTAACGTTGGACCATTCCTACTCCTGTTCGCAATCTATGAGTCTATGGCGATATGCGCTACTGTTCTGATTATAAATGGTATTTTGCTTATCTAGCAATCGTGATTCACTATCTTCTGTGTGTTATGGTATAGAGGAAAAGAATAGTGTAATTTATTAAACATTTTGCTTCCGTTTTTTTAGGCATGTCAAATAGGTAGATTACATAAATTTTTATTTTAGATTACAGTTGATGGATTAAAAGCAATGTGTTAATATTTAGGATCTATTAAAAATTCAATCCTATTGATGGTGTTTATTTAATTAGTTTATCTTTTAGAATACCTTTGTTTTACCTATCATGGTTTCGTTTTAATAAATACTATTTATAGTGACCGTTCACAAGAAAAATGATTAATATATTTATGTTTTATCATTTAGATAAGATTAATGTATTTTTTAGTTTTTTTAGATTAATTTATCTTTTACTTTACTATTTATTCATCTACACGTTCAAATAAAGAAATAAACTATTCAAGTATTCGTAAAGATAATGCAAAAGATAAAATGAATAACTTAGAAGCATTACTAAAAAATTATTTTTGATGACGTATATTTTAAAATGATTATGCGAAACCGTCTTAGAATGTCACGCAGTGACAATGTTATAAATAAATAAAATATGTATGACGACGGTTTTATAAAAGTATTCTTAGAAATTGAGTGTTCAAAAATAGTTTTATTAAAACCGTCTTAAAAATCAATTAAATTAGTCTATAAATTCTCATGCACTTCTTCATTCTGACACTCACACTTCCCTTCTCCTGATACATCCTTTATTTTTGCCCTCACACAAAAAAATTCTTTCTCCTCTTGCAAAATGGGGGAAGAGTTTGGATCTAAGAACTAACACTACTACTAATCATAGTCACACGCGGAGCCCAAAAAAGAAGCTCTCTTTTTCTCTCTTTCTAACAACAATGTCTCCTATTGATGGTGACTTGGATCTTAGGGTAAAACTCTTCTAGAATCCCTATTTACATTATTCTCCCTCTTTATTTCTCTAACTCTTTCTTTCCTTTTCTCTACAGCCACCTTCTAAATCTTCCTTTAGAGTTGGGTTAGTTTATTTAGTTTCTAAATCCTATTCCTCTTCAATTCTTTCCTTGCTTGTGCATTTTGACCAATTCGCATGATTTTCACTTTCTCTTGTATGTTTCAGTGAGTACATATTTGCCGATGACGTAAATAGTGAATAACATGTATCAATTCATCCAAGTAGTACTTTAAAACGGTAAAACTAAGTGTCGAGTTCACATGAACTTTGATTATACTTAGAGTTTATATATATCAAAATTTTAAGCAATTAATGAATTGATTCAAGTATTTGTAACATGTGACATTAAATATAGATTTGGCATAAAATTAAACTATAAGGCTAGCATGTGCAAGGGTGGGAAATATAAACACTCAGAGCGGTAAAGTGATGGTCGATGTAGAATTACGGGCATATTGGAGACTTATCCTACCAAAACTACTTTTGATGTGACGTTAAGAATTTTTTTCTATTCAATATTATTTCAATTATCATGCACAACTACTTGCATACTCTAGTCATGATTCCTCACATGAAAAGAGCCTAACCTACCAAATTTCTCCCCTAGTCCCTTAAGAGATAAATTAGACAAATTGCATTATGAACAAAGATGCATAAAATAGGCTACACAACATCATTCAATCCCTAAAGATATATTATTTAGATGTTTTTTTCTAGTAAGAGATAAACATTTTTTCAATGTCGAAACCCTATAACATCACATGAGCATGGGTGATCAAGCCACAAACATGATAATAAGCACAGGAAATAATAATAATAATACGGAAATAACATCAAATGGATAGTTAGAGTCATTACACCAAAAATTTTTGGTTGCGCTAAGCTCTCAACAATGGATGGTTTAGCCTCTTATTATCATAAAAGGCTTACAAATACAAAAGGGGTGAAGGTAGTGGAAAATAATGGGGGGAAATGGAATAAAAGCTCCAAATGGACGAGTCACCCCCCAATGGATGTGCCCTAGCTTCTTGCTCTGCGGAATGCTGAATGAATCATGTTCACTCTTCATTTCTCCTCTTACAATGCAACACAATCATGTTTTTTTGACATTGACTGTGCGTTGAGTGAGGTTGCACGCTAAGCAAGGAATAAGCGCTCATGTGCTAAGCGCGCACCATGTAATAAGTGCTGGATAAGTGGACACGTGCTAAGCGTGCATACACGTGATGTCTGGCTTTCCATGGGTCTTCTCACGCTAAGCGAAGGTAGCATGCTGAGCGACGGAGATGCACTAAACGAGACTCTCCCATTCTTCAATTCCCTTCATGCCTTCTGTTGTGTCTCTACAAAAAATATACCACAAAAAATACAACAAATTTACGAGTTTGAGCATTTATGGGATAAAAACTCAGAAGATGCTACAATCCTAATGTTTAAAATAAAAAGAAACAATAAAAGAGGAGAAAATCAGATAATATTTGTGCGATTTACTCACACAATTTACGTATACATAACAATTATCATTATACAACTTCTATATAAATACCGTTTAAATTTTTTTATGCATAAAGCATCCTTCATTTTTTTAATTTTGAAATTATATGTTTTAGACTTTTGAGTGATCTATTTATATTGTGTTAATATATATTTATATCCTACAGATAAAATTAAACAATCACATTTAAAATATAATTATGACTTTAATTAGATATATAAAATAAAATTGAAGTAACTTTTATTGCACACTTTGACAATTAGCTAGGTCTATTTACGTACATGAATAATTACATTAAGTAAATAACACAAGTTAAATAAATATATTAATTTTATTAAGTATATAGTTATACACAAATTAAATACTATATTTTGTAAAATAATTTTATTGTGAGTTTTATCTTTCAAATATTTTCATACTAAATCTTATTTAATTGTTCAGATTATTAAATAAAAATAAAAATATTTAATATACAATTGTGACATTAATTAAAAATATTAAATAAGAGTTGTTATATTCTTTGACATACTTTTATGCTCATATTTACAATTGAATAAAAAAGTAAAATCAAAATAAAACCATCAAACCTTTTAGTTTATCTTTTAGAATACCATTTTTTTACCTATCTTGGTTTCGTTTTAATAAATACTATTTATAGTGACCGTTCACAAGAAAAATGATTAATTTATGTTTTATCATTTAGATAAGATTAGTGTATCTTTTAGTTTTTTTAGATTAATTTATCTTTTACTTTACTATTTATTGTGTGAATGTATGTATACTTGATTTTGATGATGTCAAAGAAGAATCTAATAAGGCTGTTTCAAATGATAAGCATTTGCTTCAAGAATAATTCAAGATTGCTTCAACAAACAGAGCCTTGTTTCAAGATTCACTAAAGACCAAGCCTTGCCTTAAAACAAAGTGCTTTCAAGACATGCAAGGCTCTGGTAATCGATTACCAGGAAGTGTAATCGATTACCAGAAGACAGGGTTGAGAAATAGCTGTTGAAAAATGTTTTGAATTTGAATTTTCAACATGTAATCGATTACCAGCAACGAAACTTTGGAAATTCAAATTCAAAAGTCATAACCCTTCAAATTATAACTGTGTAATCGATTACACAAACATTGTAATCAATTACCAGTGGAAAGTTTTTAGAAAATCTGCCAACAGTCACATCTTTTCATTAGATTTGTGAATGACCATCAAAGGCCTATAAATAGGTGACTTGGGCACGAATTTTATGAGAGAGTTTTGATTGATCAAAATGTTTTATCCTCTCAAAAGATTGAGAGAGTTTTGCTTGGCAAAAATGTCTTATCCTCTCAAAAGACAATGAGAGAGATTCCAAAAGAACTTCATTGTCAAATGCTCTCTCAAAAGAAATCATTGGCCAAACACTTGAAAAATCTATAAGGATTCTTACATGATCTTCATTGTAATATTCTTCTCTTCAAGAGAGAATTCTTCTTTCATTCTTCTTATTCAATGAGATTGGTCAAGAGACTGTGAGTCTCTTGTTGTAAAGGATTCCTGAACACAATGGATGAGTTGTCCTTGTGTGGTTCAGACTTTGTAATGGATTTTACAAAGATAGTGGAAAACTCAAGTGGGTTGCTTGAGTACTGGACGTAGACACAGGAAGTGGCCGAACCAATATAAAATTGTGTTTGCATTCTCTCTTCCTTTATCTCATTTATGTTATTGCAATCAATTTTGCCTTGCATGTTTATAGAACATTATTAAATTGATTGTTGTTGCTTCTTCTGCATTCTAAGTCTATCCCTCTTAAGATTATTGAGGCCACAAGGTCCAACATATTGGTCTACACGTTCAAATAAATAAATAAACTATTCAAGTATTCGTAAAGATAATGTAAAAGATAAAAAATAAACAAAGAGATTAATCCTCATCAATAAATCAGTTTCCATTGAATAAAATTCTTCCAATTTATTGAATATATCCTATTTATAAGCCTTTGCTTCCTCCTCCTCATAACTTAGAAACACTACTAAAAAAATATTTTTGACAAAACGCATTTTAAAGCGGTTATGCGGAACCGTCCTAAAATGTCATGCCGTGATAATTTTATGAATAATAAAATATATATGATGATGGTTTTATAAAAGTCGTCTTAGAAATTGAGTTTTCAAAAATGGTTTTATTAAAGCCATCTTAAAAATAGTTCATAAATTCTCGCGCACTTCCTCATTCTGACGCTCACTTTTCCCTTTTCCTGACACATCCTTTCTTTCTGCCATTATACAAAAAATTTCCTTCTCCTCTTGCAAAATGGGGGAAGAGTTTGGATCCTAGAACTAACACTACTACTACTACTCATAGTCACACGTGGAGCCCAAAAAAGAAGCTCCCCCTCTTTCTCTCTCTCTAACAACAATGTCTTCCACTGATGGTGACTTGGATCTTAGGGTAAAACTCTTTGAGAATCCCTATTAACATCATTCTCCTCCTTTATTTCTCTAACTGTCTTTTCTTTTCTCTGTAGCCACTTTCTAAATCTTCCTTCATATTTGGGTTATTTTATTTAGTTTCTAAACCCTATTCCTCTTCAATTCTTTCCTTCCTTATGCATTTTGACCAATTTGTATGGTTTTCGCTTCCTCTTGTATGTTTCAGTGAGTACACATTTTCCAATGTGGACAATTTAGAGCATTACGCTAAGTACATATCGCAACCAATCGCTTGTCATGTTTGGTTTCCTGGATTCGCTTGATCTCTTCACAAATGACCCCGTGAGAATTGAACTAATCCTATTATGTCTTTCATTTACATTGTTTTATTTTTCGCCAATGTGTGAGCATATGTTATGTGAATGATTGTTGTTCTTGATAATGTGGTAGGTTTCAGTTGCTAGGACTTGCAATTGCATTTGTTTCTTGCTCCAGCAATGATAGCACAACATTGAATTTGGAGAGTCTGCTAATGATCAAAGACAATTATAGTTAGACTGTTTTACTTTTGATGTTTTAGATTGTTGTCTGACATATCTGGATTGGAGGCCATAGTGGAGAGGCTGAAAGGTCAACTACAAGTCAAAGACATGGAGATATCGACTATTACTAGAACGATAAGTAGTGCTAGTATTTCTCATTTTGACAAACGATTTCCTTATTTATGCAATAACACTACTGGATTTTGTTTGATTTGGTTGAATTCCTGTTATATAGAAGACTTAAAACACTCCAACTTTGAAGGCCCAAAATGAGAAGCTACAATAGGAGAGATTTGAATTTCAGAGAATGGTTATTGGTAATCAGGTTAGAAGTTTGATCTACTTTGCTTATTGTGGTGTCTTGTTTGGATGATCCACTTCAAAATGGATAAGCCTCTAAGTCTTGTGAATTTGGCATTGAATGGTGCTAATGCAAGTAAAGACTTATAGTTCTTTGTATTTGGGACACATCCTCATCTTATACAATTTATTTTTAATGCTGAAAGGAAAATGCTTATGAGTCAAAAAATCAAGAACTTATGGTGGAGAATGCTGATTTAAGAGCATTATTGAGATTAATGCAGGTAGTTTCCTGTAGGTAATTATTGTTATTTGCTGAAATTTGTACTTGCAAATAAGATTATGAATGCAACATGTTTCTTTTATTCACATTTCGTTGATTTGGAATAGAGATTTGCGACTATAGAAAACTACTAGGCACAAACTATTCATTGATTTGATCTATCAACCTTGGGACTCTTGAAGAAAATAATATCGATGCACATTGAGAATAGACCTATATTGGAAGAGTTTGAAAATGAATGATTCAATATTATGTAGTACATTTATTTTTTAGTATGTAATAAAAAAACAAATTCAATGTTTAGAATCTATTTGTTTGGTAATGTAAGAATTCCATGCATGAGGTTAGCATAAAAAATTATAAATTTATCTTAAAAAGTTAACAAATATAGCTAAAAAGGGTACTAAAACAAAAGTGAATTATAATATTTACAATATGCTTTATCCATATGTCTCACACAAATATTCACATGTGTAAATATAAAATGGGCAACTATTCGTAACATGATTAATATATTTAACTTTGGTAATTAATAATTAAATTAATAAATAAAATTTTAAAAGATTTAAACTTCAAGAGTAGGTCTTAGAAGAGTACCATACTAAGACGATTTTTTATGAAATCGTCATCCAAAGTCAAGGCTTTCGACAACGTTGGTTTGAACGATGATTTTGAATGGTCTTTAACTGTACTTTAAAACCACTGTAGAATAACATTTTGAAGTTGTGAAGGATGGTATTCTTCATAATTCCCTTTCTTTAATTATGCATTTTGTTACAATGCAAAGAATTTTTAGCATGATGATTCCCAAAAATCATTTTAGAGTGTCCTTGTGGTGTTAATTTTGTAATATGGATAACTTTGACGATGACAATTTTAAAAAGATTTTCTTAGAATGTCACGTTCAACGATGATTAATTATATAACCATCGTGGAATTTTGATTACCAATTACACTTTGAAATTATTTAACCCTATAATGGCTCTTCTTCACATAGATTGAACTGCATATATAGCAGAGCAGAGAAAGGTACTCCCATAGAGCTCAAAACAACATCGTCAAGGGGTCCAAAGAGGGAGCAACTCTCAATTGCCCCCGAAAGGAAGAATGCACCTCTCTGTCTCTCTCCCTCCCTCCCTCCCCCCTCTCTCTCTCTTTCTTCAACTCCTCCTCCTCTTGGAACAGTCTAACACCCCATCTTTCATAAAATAAATTAAAAAATATTTTAAATTAAAAATAAATAGAGTTTTAGAAAAATGATAAGGTTTTTTAATTGAATAAATAAGGAGTTTTACTCCCCATGTTGTGTGAAATTGAATAAATAAGGAGATTATTAATTGTGTGAAATTGTTTGAGGGGTTTTACTCCCCATGTTGTGAGAAACATTTTGTATAAATTGTTATATTGATATTATGAAATGATGATTCAAATTGTGAGTAAGTGACAAACTGAACCTATGATGAATAGTGAGATACATGTGTATTGAGATGTTGTATGTATTGAATTGAGTTATAAACTGTGCAATCACACAATTGTAAGATCCTTTTTGTGCGACGAGTATTGTGATGGATTCCACTGTGGGAACTCAAGGAGTTGAATCGCTTGGAGGTGCCACAAGTTAATATGATTTTGAAAATAATTGAGTAGTTGTGTGTATTATATAGTTCATAAGTAAAATGTATATGATTCATGAGGTGTGATAACATGCTTCTTTAGGATTATACCATTGTGATTGAGATCGAGTGTATGTGATAAATTGAGTATGTATTGACTTGTAATATATATGTGCATTGAGATGTTTTATGCATTGAGTTGTGAGCTATGAATCGTACAATCACACAACTGTAAGACTCTTTAAGAGCGACAAGTATTGTGATCAAAACCACGGTGGGGACCCAGCGAGTTTAATCACAAGTGTGACAAGATAAAATTATTTTGAGAATAATTAAGAGTTGTGTGTTTTGTACAATTCATAGATAGAGTCTGTGTGCTAAAATGTCTTCTAGGTTGAACCTGAATCAGGAGGGAGAGACCCTGATGGACTCTTTAAAGTGTAGGCCTTGGGAGTAAATACACCCAGTTTGAGTGCTCCTTTAAGCATATGTCGATCTCACATGGTTGGAGCATTCTTTCAAAACATCGTGACCTTGACTAGTCTCCCAATGATTTTACCTAGTGAGAGTGGCTTGACTTACTAGTGTGTGGTTTGTCTTGTCACGTACTCCTAGGCGTCCGACAAGGTTTTTCACTAACATGGTACCACATTGCATGTAGGATTGAGTCTTAGTGTATCTGTTGCATAACACTTATGTATTTGTCGATATTGATTGATTTAGTTATATTGTGTTTTGATCTTTGAGTACGTGAATGATGTGAAAGTGAATGAGATGTGTTGTGTTATGATGTAATGTTACACGACAAAGTGGAAAAATGACGTGAGCTATGTTTACGTAAGTTGTATTTCATTTATATGATATTTATATCTACATGTTGTCTTGTTTCTCTTTATTAGTTAGGAATATGATAACTCACTCCCCGTGCGTTGCTTATGTTTGAATCCTATGATGATATCAAATTTTGTTCATGGGAGCAGATGACTAGATGAGTTGCTTTAAGGAAACTTGTGTTGAAAGACGTCGAGACACAAAGCTTTGATAGGATGTGACATTGGGGCCTGAGTTTTGTTTCGTTACATGATGTTTTGAGCCAAAAATGTTTCTGACGAGTTTTATTTGGTAATAGTGATGTGAATGTGAGCCTTTTACCCATTTGAAATGCTTTTATTTAAATGTGTTTTAAGAACTTTTAATTAATTTTGATTTCTTATTTCTTTTATTATTAGTATATATGTGTGGGGTAGAGGGTGTTACAAACAGGCTGGAGGGTGAGGGCGCTAAATGACAAAGTTCCTTTGAAACCATTGATGGTGGCATTGTCGTTGGTTTGGAGGACGTTTATGGGGGCAGAGTTGTTTGCGCTGACGGAGGCGTCGAAAATGGCTTTGTATGTGGTTTTGGGGAAATTCGGGCGGTGAGAACGGGAGAAGTAGAAGGAGATGGAGGGAGAGAGGATGCAATCCAAATGGAAGGGAGAGAGAAAACAAGTCAGAGATCTAACATAGCAGAAGGAATGACCCAGGGTTTCATCCAATGGCATCGTCTCCGCAAACTTCAGCCGGTTCTAAAGCAATATAATTTTTATTTGTATTATTTAGATTTTTCATGTTCTTTTCCACATAGAAAAGTTGACATTGTTATTTCTCAAGGTCTCGGTTCACCAATATTTGACAAACTTGAAGCTGAGCTGGCTAAAGCTGTTATGTCATTGCTTGCAACCAATATACTAAAACTTGCTTATGTATACGCTCAATTTCCTTTGTCTTATGTTTTTTACTAACTAAACAGGGATCAATTGAACAATTTTATTTTCTTGATCACTTGTGTCTGAGGTGTGTTCTGATGGCTTAGTAAAATCATTATAGCCCTCTCTTTGACCGGGAGTGAACACAATGATCATTATATGGCTTGTAGAGATCAAGATAGCAATATGATATTTGTTGATTCAATAGACATATTGAACCCAAGTTATAAACTAAAAATGATTCCTACAAAAAATGTTTCTCAATTAAGTTTCGAGTTTTCACCTGTTGATGCATTGGTTAATTACCAGTGATAAGGTATTGGACCCAAGTTTTATTTTCTCTTGACAAGCATTTATTCTCTTTTACCTTGAGCATCGGTCATGAAATCTGGGGATTCTTTTGTCCTGAAAGAACATCCTAACATATGTTTATTTGCTCGTGCCCACAAAATGAGCAAAAGTAGGGGAAATGTTAATCCAGATGATGTTGTTTTTGTGTATGGTGCAGATTCTCTTTGATTATACGAAATGTTCATGGGACCATTAAGGTAGGTTAGAACCAAACCTTATTGCTAATGACATTGTATTGATTGTTCCTTAATCAAAATTTCTCTCTATTTATATTTTTTACTTTTATTATTTTCATTTCTTTGGGTGGGCTAAGGAAGGGGGAGACTATGAAGTTGCGGATCTTGTTCTGATAAGAACTTTAACTTCAACTCATGTTATTACTTTATTTTCTTTTAATCCTAGAGACTAAAAAACATGGAGTACTAGTGGGATTGAAGATGTACATTGGCTTTTAGGAAGAACTTGGACGCTCATTGTTGGTTCACCTTTGTCTATTGGCAAATTTGGGGATAGAACTGTATCAATTGATGAGGAGCCTATTGTAGAACAATTAACTTCGTTGTCTTTATAAATGCATTGCTATGGAAAATATCTCAAATTTTAATCAGAGTTTTGTTGTTTCATTGTTGCCGCTTTCTATAATTTGTAGATTTGAGACAATTCTAAGGATTAATTTTTAGTATTTAGTACCTTCGCATAGCGAAGAGCCTCTGGGCAATGGGGTACGAAAAAAAAGGTAATAGAGGAAATTAAGAGCTCACGGTTCAACACTGGAATTTCTCCAATGAAGTTCCTTAATGTGACGTATAAGTTATTTTTTTTGTTGTCTATCATTCTTATAATATCTCATCCCCCTTCAAATATGTAAGGTATTTTTCTGTTGATATAAAAGCAATGGTGTAAGCTGCATGTCAATTGGTAGTGTGGGGGGGTGATTGTAGCAATGATCGCAGGCCTGTGGCAGTGAACATAGGGTACCAATAAATTAGGCCATAAAGTCTAAAATGGTCATTCCTTCCAATTTTTATTGAATGGTGTTATTTTGAGGGAATGACTGATTCCTTTCAGTAGTTATTATTTTAAACAACTGCAACTCATTTACATTTCATTTCTATTCTTTTGAACATGATTCTAGCAAACCAAATGTCACTTTTAAGTTTTGGGTCGTAGAAATGATAGAAGACTAAATGAAAACAAGCTTCTAAATAGAAATATACTTTGTTATAATTATAATGTTAAATAGATATATAAAATAAAATTCAAGTAAATTTTATCACAGACTTTGACAATTGATTATGTTTATTTTCACAGATGAATAATTACATTGAGTGATTAACAAAGTTAAATAAACATATTAATTTTGTTAAGTATATAGTTAACACAAGTTAAATACTATATTTTATTGTGAGTTTTATATTTCAAATGTTTTCTTACTAAATATTATTTAATTGTTCAAATTATTAAATAAAAATAAATACATTTAAGATACAATTGTGACACTAATTAAAAAAAAATAAGAGTTGTTATATTCTTTTGACAGACTTTTATGCTCATATTTACAATTGAATAAAAAATAAAATTAAAAGAAAACCATCAAACCTCTAGTTACCTGTCAAAAATCTAGGAGAGATAAATAATAGAATTATTTCCTTTATTTCTTTCCCCTTGGTATTCACAAGTCCCACGACTGAAGCAAGAGTTAAGAGTGCCCATTGCGCTCTACTATGACACTCGTAATTGGTATTAACAATCAATGCACTTAATTAATAGTTAATAGACTCCGACTTTTGAGTCCTGGCCTCCATATATTCTAATAAAAAAACTGCATTCCACTTGAATACATGCAACTGCTCTACTAGTAGTATTTTGTTACTCACTTACTCATCAGCTGATCCTTAAGCCCCAATGGTACTTTTTTCGCACAGCACTCTTGTTCAATTGAGTTATACTTTTTGTTGCCACGCAAGTATATTCCTAGTTTTTTACTTGTTGATATTGCATTGTAAAGAGGTTTGATATTGTAAAGCTTTTTTCTTGTCTTTTGATAAAAGACTACCATCTTAAGGTTTTCCATTCCAAGCAAGAAAATTATTTTTTCTAACGTTTATTTTTTCTCGTCAGGCATCACCAGAAGGAAAAGAATCAGAGGGGAAGTTGGTGGTGAAGATGAAGGAGGAATTGAACCTATCCAAAGATGATTGGGACAAAATCAGCGAGTTGCCTGACAACATCTTGCTCCACATGATGAATTTTATGGACACAAGAGAAGCTGTTCAGACTTGTGTATTGTCTAAACGATGGAATAATCTTTGGAAACGTCTCACGTCTCTACTATTCAATTCCTCGGAATTTGAAAGTGTTTTCAAATTTAACAAATTCTTGTCTAAGTTTCTGTCCGATCGAGATGACTCCATTTCTCTACTTAATGTCGATTTGGATTTCAGACCTCCCCATGAGATTGCTTGTCTAAGTGATTGCACCTTATATTATTTAGGTTTCTTAGGCCGTCCTCGCTTTGAGCTCGAACCCCTAAATAGGCTAATGGAATATGCTGTGTCGCGCAATTGTCAGCGCTTTTCAATCAACGTAGGTTTTGATTGCAGATTGGATGTTGATCCTGTCTGCTTCTGTCCCTCGTTGACAATTCTTCGGCTTTCCTTTACGCCTTATGGTGCAAATTGTAAACTTCCAAAATCTCTGCAGCTGCCGGTATTGAAAACTTTGTATCTTCATCATGTCGGTTTTACCGCAAGCGACAATGGTTGTGCTGAACCATTCTCAACGTGTTTTTTGTTGAATACTTTGGTCCTTGAATGTTGTTATTTGGACGTGGATGCTAAAGTCATATGCATATCTAATTCTAACCTTTCCTGTTTGGTTCTGGATAATAAATTTGAAGTAGCTGATGAAATTGTGCTTTCTACTCCAAAACTTAGGTTGCTAACTATCAAAGATGACTGTTGTATGAATAAATTCTCCTCCACGTGCAATCTTTCTTTTCTTGAAAAAGTATATATAGATGTTATTAGTTATGATGAGCATTCTTCGGTACACCTAAGTTGGCTTCAACTGGTCTCTAATATAAAGGAAATGATACTTTCGGCGGATACCATTAGGTTAATTCGAAGGGTAAGACATTTTTGTATGTTTTCTTGTCATCGTTACTTTTATGATTCCCGACCTATTGTTTCTACTATTGATTTCTTTTTGGCTATTCAATATTAAATTCTGAATATCCATTATAATGTTCGTCTTCAATTCATTTTTATTTTGTAGGTTCTAGAAGTTTTTGACTCAGTGAGAATTCATTCTCCTGGCTTTGTTAATTTAGAAACCCTTGTGGTAAAACGTGATGCATTGGATTTAATATCTGATGAAGAAGTAAATTGGATAGTTCGGTTTTTACTTCAGAACTCTATACTATCTCTAGATAAAGAAAAGACGTTGAAAGTTATATACACTAATACGCTGCTTAAAATTCAGGTAAATATTTTACAATCTATTTAAGTTTTTACTTTATCTTATGTTTTCATATGTCGTTGGTGTTCTTATTTTAAAACTAATTATTGACTAAGATATTGTGATTGCGGTTGTTTCTATGTTATTTTTTTTGGCTTTGAGAGATAACATTTTGTAACTTTAGGAGTGTGTTACTCTGTAGAAAGTCGAAGAGACATTGAATTTGTTATTAATTGTTTTTAAGAGTGTGAAGTTGAGGTTGAAGTGAATGTTGCAGAATGAGAGATTGAAATGAGAATGAGGACAGGATCAGGGACCTCTTACTTTGTTTTGCTTCGCATGATGAAATATTTATGTTTTATTTATTGTCTCTTTATTTATCTCAAGCTTTCTTAGACTTTTATTGCTTCTCAATGAGTAGCTGATGCCATACGCTAAATCTTTTATCTTTTGCTATTCAGATTTGGTGAATTATTATTGTTATCGTTAAGGAATTATCACCTAATTTTCTTTTATTCCTCAAAATTGATTACATTACCAAAATTTATCATATTTGTTTATCTTATTTAACTAAGTTAGATTCGTTGTTAATTATCACCTATGTAGCATGTAGGACAATAGCGTGTGAAATATTAATTTAATCAGTTGTTCGGCTTGAATTTTTATATATGTCTGTTAACATATTAATTTCCTATCAGAAAAGAATTTTGAAAATTATTTATACAACAATAATTATGATACTATTTTTTTCAATTCATCTCTGTGTATGCGACTTAGAATATGTTATGATAGAAGGATAAAATAAAAAGTAGTTGGGAGTAGTTAAATACAGAAGATTCTATATTATTAATATAATAATTGCTATAAAACAATTTTTTTATTTATCTCCTTCTCTATTACATCATCTATTGTTATAAGTTATTATTACATACTTTAATTTTATCTCTTTTCTTTCTATCCTTTTCACGGTTGTAGAAAAATATAAATTATAGTATATAATTTTATATTTTTATACTCTGGTACTTACTAATTTACATAAATAATATTTTTAATATTTATATTGCAATTATTATAAAAATTATTTTTAGTAGTGGGCCAGAAAAATGAGCCTTTTATTTATTTTTATTTTTGAAAGAAAATGTTTTTTTTCAACCTTTCATGTGTTTGTCATCTTTAAATTTATTTTTGTTGTTGATTGAAATTGAACTTTATATACTTATCGATATCAAGAGAAAACCTATAATAGTATAATTCTTAAATTATTCTTGATGAAGAGAAATAATTTTCTTTTCAACCTTCCATGTGTTTGCAGTCTTTTAATTTGTTCCTATTGTTGACTAAAATTTAACTTTATATCAGTTCAATAGCATGATGCAATTGAGTGTCCATCTAATTGTGTCAACAAATTAGTCTTAATGTCAAATAGCTTTACAAAAGGCTATAAGTTAGGTTCTTTCTATTGAGACAAGGAGAATAAATGAGTGTTGTTTGTGTGTGAATTGCCATTGTGTATTGTATGTGTTGGTTGTGATTGAGTGTTGAGTGGATTTATTGAGAAAAAGTGGTTATTTTATTTGTTTTTTATTAGCTCAAAACGGTTATTGTATATGCTTTTTGTTTTTATCATTTTATGTCTCATTATGGGTGTGCCCTAATTGTTATTATAAGAGAAAAAATGATTCTATGAATATAAGGAGAAAGATCAATTATGGTGTGATTGGTTTTTAATCTAATCACAGTTTTGCCACTAAAACACACAAAAATGAAATATAATGGAGCGACCCGTGCATAAGCACGGGTTCAAGGCTAGTTTATATTTAAATTTAATACTAACAGATATTACTTTTATATAATGATGTTTAAATATATTTGTTTATTTTTTAATAAAAGTATACAAAAATATTTTTAAATATTTATGTATATTGTCTATGTTGCATTAATCTATATTCATATTCATTCATCACACGATAACCATATTAACTATGTCAATGCAAAGGTGCTTTCTATTCTATTATCTTTTCTGTTTTTATCTTGTATTATTCATCTTTATATTCTGTTAGGAGTTAGACACTTGAGAAATGGTAACTTCTAAATCAGATTTAAAGAAGGTATGGATGAATTGCTTTTAGGGGTTAAACACTTGAAAGAGGATAACTTCTAATAGAACAAAAAAAAAGGATTTCATAAGAAAATCATTGCTAGAAATAGAATGATAATTTTATGTTCATGCATTCTTGCAAACATCTAGCATTCATACTTCATGCATTTTATTTGTTGAGTCTTTGCAAAGAAATTTGGAAGATAGATAAATAAAATAGGCTTGTCATCCTGAAGAATCAGGGGCAAGTAATTGAACAGATGTGGGTAGAATAGAATCACCTAAATTGATAAAGAAAAATCATAAACTCATACATCTTAGGAAAACAAGACAGGTCAGGTCCCAACCTTATCAAATTTTGATTTTATTTTATTTTTATCTTTTATTTTTATCTTTTACTTTTCTTATCTTATCTTTTATCTTCTATTTTCCTTTATCTTTATCATATCTTAATTTAAATATTTTATCTTTTCTATCGTATATTTTTATCTTTAAATCCTTTATCCTTAATTTTAAATCTTTATCTTATCTAATATATTTATTTATCTTTATTATATCTTAATTCAAATATTTTATCTTCTCTATCGTATATTTTTATCTTTAAATCCTTTATCCTTAATTTTAAATCTTTATCTATTGTTTTTAACTTGGGTTTGTATTAATCTAAGTACAAATAGAATCTCTGTTGATTCGATACTCAGACTTCTGAGTACTTTATTACTTGTGACAAATTTGGTATACTTGTCAACGAATTAACAAGTTTTTGACACCGTTTGCTCAGAACTTTATTTTTCGTACTTGATTATTTGCATACTCTAATTTTAAAGCAATCAGTTTTATCCTTAAACTTTTTATTTTATTTTATTTTATTTATTTTTAAAAAAATCTTGTAAGTCTATGCTTGTAGGGTGGAACCTCATAAGAATTTGATCCATGGGAGATGTTTTAAAGATTGAAGATATCTATAAGAGGTGGACTGAGTATATTATATTGACAACACGCGATCAAGGGTCAATTACCCACCACCGGTAAATTGTGATTTTTGTAGAGGAGAGCATTTTAATGACAATTGTCATCTCTACTCCATGAAAAATTCTTGGTGGGGATAGGAGATACACCCTTACAATCAATATGAAGAAGAAAAAACTCCAACTCTTGAAAGTGTGTTCACAGAATTCACGGCAAACCATGCTACCTCTACAGCCAATCAAAACTCGATACAAAAACTGGAAATTTAGGTTGGCAAGAGCTACTCCATGGAAAATTATCAGTGGGAGCAAGAGTTACAACCCTACAACCAATATGAAGAAGAAAGAAATTCTAATCTGGATAATTTGTTGATGCAATACAAGGAAGTTACTGAATCTACTCAACGGGCATTTAAAAGTCTAGAAATTCAAGTTGGTAAGCTAGCAGATGAAGTGACTAAATTTGTGGCCAGAAGAGAAAAAAACTTTGTAGAGGTTGAAGCTCATAAGGAAAGCCTCGTAGAAGAGCATGATTCAAAAGAAAAAGATGAAGAAAAAAGTGAGGAGAAAACACAACAATGGGAGAAGCACTCACAAGTAGAAATTCAACAAGAAAGTATTCTCCAAGTCAATACCCCTCCTCATCAACTGATTGTCAAGGAAGAAAGGCATGGAAAACATGAGAAAGCCTTAAGTGTCATTCTTTCCTTGATCGTTACCACTTCTCTTGCAATAATGTGGAAGGTGCTTCCAGAATACACAAGTTTCAAGGTGCTTCCAAAATGTGTTCTTTGTGACCTTCATGCCACCTTGAAGACATTTGACCTGTCAAGCTAATGACGTTAAAGAAACGCTTACTGGAAGGCAACCCCAGATTTCTTACCTTATCTATCTTTTAGTTAATCAAATTTTGTTTTTTTAGGATAGTTGTGTTATTTCTTTTCTTTATTTTGATTTTATGCATTTTGATTTCAGCAATTTAATTCCAGTAGTTTAAATTTAGTCATTGAATAAAAATATCATGATATTTGTGAAGTCACTATTTAGGCTTTTTCTGAAGGATTCAACACTTGAAATGATGCATGATAATTGTGAAAATACTGGTTTCCTGGAAGTAAGAGTCAGTCAAACAGTGGAACATGAATCACAAAGAGAGAAAAGGTTAGCTTGATGGAAAGAGATCATGGTCTGGTAAGCCGATAACTTTATCTTGTCCCGGTGAGCTGTGTGAACTTAATTATGAGAGAATGTCTGTTTTTAAATTCCTAATTTTGCATCATTCTTATACTGTTAGATTATTTGCATAAGGTGGATATGATCAAGGCTATGCTTCTTTTTATTTTAACCACTTAGCCAAAAAACCAACCTGTGATGAATTTATCCCTTGCACTCCTGTTGAGCCAAAAGTAATAATGATTTGTTTGAATAAACCCCTGAGCCTAATTTTGATATCCTTGACCATGTTTTAGGATTCTAAGAGAGCATAAGGGTTTCAAGTTATGATAAGTCCTTAATTTGGGGGATTGCTAAGGGAATTTGCCTATAAAAAAAACAGCACACAATAGGGTACCCTCAGAAGCTTGTAAGCCCAAAGTATTCTTATAAAAAAAAAGATGGCAAATAAGGGCAGAAAAAAATAAGAGGTGTCATAAGTGCTAAGGTAAAAAAAAAAAAGTAATTTTGAAATAAGGGCAGAAAAAGAGAGGTGTCATAAGTGCCAAGAAGAAAAATGTTGTTAGAGGAATAAAGGCTGAAAAATAAATAAGCCTAGGCAGAAAAATAGGTGAAAGTTTTTCTAAGGATGCATGCTCTCTTATAATCCTAAGTTTTTGAAATCCCAGAAAAATCATGATTTCTTATTTAGCTAGGCCCCGTTACAAGCCAATAAAAGTCCTTAGTGAGGAAACACTACCCTTGTGAGGAAAGTGAGGCAAGCCAACTTAATTGATTTCCGATACTAACTATTTTCATCTCATTGTTGTTTGTGCTTCCATTGTGAGATTATGGCAAGTGCAGAAAGGACCAGTTGAAAGAATTTGAAAAAATTGCAGATATTGAAAGTGTTGGAACATTCGGAGTCTGCTCTCATTTTTTGTTTTTGCTTGAGGACAAGCAAAATTTTAATTTTGGGAATTTTGATAACCGCTAAATATGAGTTATTTTGATGATAAAAATATATTGAAAATATCTTTAAAAATATTTATTTAGCAGTTATTTTTGGCTTAAATATTAAGATCGGGAAAATATCCAAAATATCAGAAAGGCTCAAGAAGATATTATTAAAAGCAAAACAAATCATTGAGGAAGATTTTTAGCATTAAGCCCAAGTCCACTCCAACAACAATAAAAAGATAGCCAAGCCCTCTTATCCCATCAGTTTTTAAGAGTTTCATTTACTCACAGTTTTTAAGAGTTTCATTTTTAGCATTAAGCCCAAGTCCACTCCAACAACAATAAAAAGATAGCCATAGCCACTCCAACACAACACAAAACCCCCTCTCCTAAGAGTTTCATTTACTCACTTCCTTTCACCCCTCTTATCCCATCAATTTTTAAAATCCATCCATTGTAAAGCCCTCAATGGCTATGAGTGGCTATACCCCTAGTTAGGGCCTGGTAGGCCTAAAAGCTAAGTGATGTATGATGTACTCACTATTTATCAATGCAATGGTGTTTTTTTATTCTATTATCTTTGCTGCTTTTATCTTGCATTATTCATCTTTATATTCTGTTAGGGGTTAGGGGTTAAACGCTCGGAGAATGGTTACTCTTAATAGAACAAAAAGAAAAGAATTTCATAAGAAAATCATTGCTAGGAATAAAATTATAATTTTATGCCCATGCATTCTTGTAAACAAATAGAATTCATACTTCATGCATTTTATTTGTGAGTCTTTGCAAAGAAATTTGGAAGATAGATAAATAAAATAGGCTTGTCATCCTGATGAATCAGGGGCAAATAATTGAACATATTTGGGTAGAATAGAATCACCTAAATTAATAAATAAATAAAAACATAAACTCATACATCCTAGGCAAACAAGGCAGGCCAGGTCCCAACCTTATCCAATTCTGTTTTTATTTTATTTTTATTTTTTACTTTTCTTATCTTATCTTTTATCTTCTATTTTCTTTTATCTTTATCATATCTTAATTTAAATATTTTATCTTCTCTATCTTCTATTTTTATCTTTAAATCTTTTATCCTTTCTTTTAAATCTTTATTGTATCTAATGTATTTCTTTATCTCTATTTTTAAATTCTTTATCTATTGCTGTGAGTTTGTATTAATCTAAGTACAAACAGAGTCCTTGTGGATTCAATATTTTGACTTTCGAACTTTCGATTACTTTACTACTTGTGACAAATTTGGTACACTTACCAACGAGTTAACACATGCTGAGCGACGAAGATGCACTAAAAAATACTACAAAAAATATCATTATACAACTTTGTCTCTACAAAAAATATACCACAAAAAATAATACAAATTTACCAGTTTAAACATTTACGGGATAAAAACTCAGAAGATGCTACAATTTAACATAAAAAAAGCAATAAAAAAGGAGAAAATCAGATAATTTCTGTGCAATTTACTTACACAATTTACGTATACATAACAATTATCTTTATACAACTTCTATATGAATAATGTTTAAATTTTTTTATACATAAAACATCCTTCATTTTTTTAATTTTGAAATTATATTTTTTAGACTTTTGAGTGATCTATTTATATTGTGTTAATATATATTTATATCCTGCATTGCACACATAAAATAAAACAATCACATTTAAGATATAATTATGACTTTAATTAGATATATAAAATAAAATTGAAGTAAATTTTATCACACGCTTTGACAATTAGCTAGAACTATTTACGTACATGAATAACTACATTAAGTAAATAACACAATTTAAATAAATATATTAAGTTTATTACATACATGAATAATTACATTAATGATTTTTCTCTATTTAATATTATTTTAATTATCACCCACAACTACTTGCATACTTTAGTCATGATTCCTCACCTGAAAAGAGCCTAACCTACTAAATTTCTCCCCTAGTCCCTTAAGAGATGAATTAGACAAATTGTATTTATGGACAAAGATGCATAAAATATGCTAAACAACATCATCCTATCCCTAAAGATAGATTATTTAGATGCTTTTTTTTTAGTAAGAGATAAATATTTTTCAATGCCTAAACCTTATAGCATCACATGAACATGGGTGATCAAGCTACAAACATGATAATAAGCACGAAAAAAAATAATAATACTGAAATAACATTAAATAGATGGTTAGAGTCATTACATCAAAAGTGTTTGGTTGCGCTAAGCTCTCGACAATGGATGGTTTAGTCTCTTATTGTCATAATAGGCTTATAAAAACAAAATGGGGTGAAGGTAATGGAAAAGAATGGGGAAAAGGGAATAAAAGCTCCAAATGGACGCGTCACCCTCCAATGGACGTGCCCTAGCTTCTTGTTATGTGGAATGCTGAATGAATCATGTTCACTCTCCATTTCTCCTCTTACAATGCAGCACAATCATGTTTTTTTGACATTGACTGTGTGTTGAGTGAGGCTGAACGCTAAGCGAGGAATAAGTGGTCACGTGCTAAGCACGCACCATGTAATAAGTGAGGGTTAAGTAGACACGTGCTAAGCGCGCATACATGTGACGTCTGGCTTTCCATGGGACTTCTCACGCTAAGTGAAGGTAGCGCACTGAGCGACAGAGATGTGCTGAACGAGATTCTCCCATTCTTCAATTCCCTTCATGTCTTATGTTGTGTCTTTTAAAAAAATATACCACCAAAAATTCTACAAATTTACCCGTTTAAGCACCATCCGGATAAAAACTCAGAAGACGCTACAATCCTAACGTTTAACATAAAAATAAATAATAAAAGATGAGAAAATCAAATAATTTTTGTGCGATTTACTTACACAATTTACGTATACATAACAATTATCATTATAAAATTTCTATATGAATAACGTTTAAAATTTTTTATACATAAAAACATCCTTCATTTTTTTTAATTTTGAAATTATATTTTTTTAAACTTTTGAGTGATGTATTTATATTGTGTTAATATATATTTATATCATGCATTACAGAGAGAAAATAAAACAATCACATTAAAGATATAATTATGACTTTAATTAGATATATAAAATAAAATTGAAGTGAATTTTATCGCACGCCTTGACAATTAGCTATGTCTATTTTCATACATGAATAATTACATTAAGTGAATAACACAGGTTAAATAAATATATTAATTTTATTAAGTATATAGTTATACACAAGTTAAATACTATATTTTGTAAAATAATTTTATTGTGAGTTTTATCTTTCAAATATTTTCTTACCAAATATTATTTAATTTTTCAGATTATTAAATAAAAATGAAAATATTTAATATATAATTGTGACATTAATTAAAAATATTAAATAATAGCTGTTATATTCCTTGACAGACTTTTATGCCCATATTTACAATTGAATAAAAAAGAAAAATCAAAATAAAACCATCAAATCCTTCTAGTTACCTGTCAAAAATCTAGGAGAGACAAATAATAGAATTCTTTCTCTTTATTTCTTTCACCTTGGTACTCACAAGTCCCACGACTGAAGCAAGAGTCAATAGTGTCCATTGGGCTCTACTATGACACTCGTAATTGGTATTGACAATCAATGCACCTAATAATTAATACACTCTGACTTTGGAGTCCTGGTCTCCATATATTCTAATGAATACGAAACTACATTTTAAAATTTAAATTATGTAATTGAATTGAATATATTCTCCAAAACATATTCATTATCTTCTTCTTGTTATAGTTATAAGTTGTAACGAACTTTTAATTAGTCTTCCAACATTATGTAGAGTATGATAATTTATGGAATAATTTATGATAACAGTATTTGAAAATTTGAGAAGGAGAACGGTGGGGTATTTGTGAAAATATAGGCATTAAATGAGATAAAAAAATTGAAAGAAATTACAATATCTATAAAAAGAATTATTCGTACGACTAATGTACGCTTTGTGGGAACGTCAAATTCAATGCATTCAACCATTGATATCTTCTAACAAAGCTGTAATGTGTAGACTACATACATATATTGTATTGGTATAAGGATGTTTTCTTAAAAGCAAATTGTAAATGTATTAAAATTAAAAGCAGGAAGATGAAAATGTTTTTGTATTTCATTTAAAGATTATCTATCACAAGATCGAATAATTATAGCAGGCTAAATCCATTTGGGTATTTAATTTTTTAATAATGATTTATTAAAAAAGTTTTATATATATATATATATATATATATATATATATATATATATATATATATATATTCAAGTTGTGTTAATTCATAGTATGACAAACTTATTTAGGTGTTTAATTTTTTTTTTATAATTATTGGTGGGTGATAACTGCTAAATAATAGTGAATTAATAGTGGAAAATCGGTCTGAAATTAACTTAGAATTAATTATTTAGCAGTTATTTATGCTTTAATTTGGAAAGATTTAATTAATTTCGAATTCTGATTGCAGATGTGAAAAATGGAAGTAGAACAAGCAAAAAAGAGCAGAAATAAAGAAAAAAGAAGAAAATCAGACGAAGGGCAAAGCCTAAATTTTCACCTATAAATAAGAGGGTCAGCCTAGGAAAACAAACATACTTCCTCAGAGCTCAGTTTTTAGACTTCTAACACTCAGTTCTCTCCTTTTTCCTTCCCTTTTCTTATATTCTTATTTTTTTTTTCACCCCCTTCTCATTGTAGAGCCCTCATGACTATGAGTGGCTAAACCCCTAGCTAGGGCCTAGCAGGCCTAAAAAGCCAATGATGTATGGAACATTTCAAGAGTATCAATAAAAAGAGGATTTCCTTCCAAGTTCTTTTATTTACCGTTATTTTTTATTTATCTTGTATCTCGAACCTTATTTTCTATTAGGGTTTAGTCCACTCGGGAGAGGGTAAAGCCTAATTAGGGGTAAGGAATAAATACTTGAATCTGTTTTAAGGGTTAGTCCACTCGGGAGAGGGTAACGCTTAATAGAACAATAAAAGAAAGAAATCATAGGGTTAGCATTGACCCGATGCCCATGCTTTAGCAAACATCTAGAATTTAATCTTAATGCATCTTAGTTATTGAGTCTTCGCAAAGGGCATTTGGAAGATAGGTAATTAAGGTAGGCTTGTCATCATGAGACATCAGGGGCAAGTAGATGGATAGATGTGGGGCATAATCAGTTCACTGATATTGATAACAGACAAATCCTGAATCCATATATCTAGGCTGATTAGACTTGTTAGGTTTTAGCAATTTTATTATATAGATTTTATTCCCTATTTTATTGTTTGAAGTTTCTTATTATATTGTTGGGTTTTCTTAGAAGTAGTTATTCCTTATTGTTGGGTTTCTTAGAAGTAGTTATTCCTTATTTTACTATTGGGTTTCCTTAGGAGTAGTTATCCCCTATTTAGGAGTAGGTATTTAGGTTTATTAGATTTAGTAATATTTTATAGACTTTATTCTTTATTTATTGCTTTAGTTTCCTTTAATTTAGAAGTAGCTTCCTAGATTTAAATCACCTTTTCCTTTATCTTCTAATTTTATCTTTAAATCTTTTATCTTTTCCTTATCTTATCTATTATCTTTCTTTATCTTTTATTTTAAATTTCTTATCCCTTGCTAGATTTAAATTGCATTTAATTTTATACACTAAATTTACAACTTGCAAACTGAAAAGTACTTCACATAAGTGCTACAAAATTCCTGTGGTACGACACTCGGCTTACCGAGAAATTATTACTACGAGTGATTTGGTACACTTGCCAAAGAGCTAATAAGTTTTTGACGCCATTGTCGGAAATTTTGTTTTCGCATTTAAGTGTCATACTACCAGTTTGTAATTTGTTTCCCTCTTGGCCATTCTCTTGGCCATTCCTTCTATCACTCTTGGCCATTATGTTGGCCATTCTTTCTTTCACCCCTCCTCTATCCCTTGGCCATTCTTTCTATCACCACTCCTCTTTCCCCATTCTTTTCCTTCTCCATAAATTACACGGGTAGAACCTTGTGTTTTTATGTGAGATAAATCTACTATCATTCCCATAGACTTAGAAATCGAAGTTATGTGTCGACGTAACAACGCCGCAAGAAGACAAAGGGAGCAAGACATAGATACTTCACCTCCTCTCTCTCCAAATCACGTTCAAATAGACAGAGAACCAGTACGTAGGGTTACATTAGAGGATTTCTCTTATACTACTACTCCTGAATTCTTCACAAGTATCACAAACTTGTATTCACTTTTACTGTCTGTATATTCTTTAAAAATGAAAACACAAAACAATTAAACTAAGAGTCGCCTTATAAATCTAAATTCAATTATTAAAGATTGCTTAAATATTAAATTTGTTCTTTTTATAAACAATTAAACACAACATCGAAATATCTATCTCTAGTACACCACAAGACTTTGGTGCTAATTAATAAGAACGAACACAGCTATTAACTTTCTAATTCGAATTCAAAAGACAAAATAGCGCTTGTTTTGAATATTTATCTATTGTTTTTATTTTCTATTTTTTATGTATTTTTTTTAAAAAAAAATTAAGATTTATAAATTAATATGTATGGAGAAAAAAAAAATCTAAGATGTCACTGGTTTTCACTTCAGAAAAGACTTTAAATATTAATTTGTTGCCTTTAGCTTTTGAACTAACTACTTTTTTTAAATAAATATTTCCAGACGTAATGTTTTTTAAATTTCAAACAGACTTGTATTCACTTTTACTGTCTGTATTCTTTAAAAATGAAAACACAAAACAATTAAACTAAGAGTCGCCTAATAAATCTAAATTCAATTATTAAAGATTTCTTAAATATTAAATTTGTTCTTTTTTCTCGATCAAGAATATCCTCCAATAAATAGTTAAAGACTCTTTAAGTGGATGTTTCTCCCTAGATAGTCTTCAGCAAAACCGTGGGCAAGAATTGG
Source organism: Glycine max (assembly GCF_000004515.6). Lineage (NCBI taxonomy): Eukaryota > Viridiplantae > Streptophyta > Magnoliopsida > Fabales > Fabaceae > Glycine > Glycine max. The sequence continues at coordinate 35,629,647 of NC_038245.2, forward strand.
ATTCTTTGATTATACGTATAAAGAACCTAACTATATACTTCATTTCATTATAATTGTTATGTAAGAGAAAATAATTTAATTCAAAAATAATTATTATTTTAATCTTTTAATGTGATATTAATTATTTTTTTATATATATCTTTTATAATATTAATGGTGAATAATAAAATTTATGAATGAATTAATGATAATATAAAATTAATTTTGTAAAATCATTATTTTTTATATATATTTATTGTTTTTTTATTTATATAAAATAAATTAAAATTATAGTTATTTTTGGACCGAAAAAAATATTATTTACCAATTTTATTGGACATTATTGTTATTTTGTCTACTTTCCCGGTTAACGTTGGACCATTTCTTCTCCTGTTCCCCAATCTATGAGTCTATTTCGATATGCACCTCTTACCCGTCCTCCGATTTGCATTTTCATCCCTTCTATTTTGTTTCTGTATAAGTTAGTGTTTTGATTTATCTATTTTATAAATGGTTTTTCCCTTATCAAGCAATCGTGATTCACTATCTTCTGCGTGTTATTAATTTATTAAACATTTTGCTTCCGTTTTTTTAGGCTTGTCAAATAGATAGATTAGATAATTTTTTATTTTAGATTACAGTGGATGGATTAAAAACAATCTGTTAATATTTAGGATCTATTAAAAATTCAATCCTTTTGATAGTGATTATTTAGTTTATCTTTTAGAATATCCTTTATTAGTTTTTTTTAGATTAACTTATCTTTTACTTTACTTTTTAATCGTCTACACATTCAAATAAATAAATAAAGTATTCAACTATTCGTAAAGATAATGTAAAAGATAAAAAATAAACTAAGATTAATCCTCATCAATAAATCAGTTTCTATTGAATAAAATTAATCCAATTTATTCAATATATCTTATTTATAAGCCTTTCCCTTTCTCCTCCTAATCACTTACCAGCACTATTACTTAAAAAAATTTATTTTTAATGATGCACATTCTAATACGGTTATCTGAAACCATCTTAAAATATTAGACGGTGACAATTTTATAAACAATAAAATGTGTATGACAATAGTTTATTAAAACCGTCTTAAATAATTATTGAAAGATGATTTTCTTAGAAAATGATCTTTGAAACTAGTCTATTGGCCTGCTCAATGCTTTAATGCAGTGGTTGAGCACTATTATTTTCTGTTCTTTAGTTTAGTTGTGATAGAATGTTGTTTCTACTCTTGTTGTATAACTATTAAAGTCATTTAAGTTATTCTTATGTAGATTGACATTTTCGTTATTAACATATTTAATTTGTTTGATCAAATAATAGTACGATGATAATAGATAATTGGACTGTAATTTTTGAACAAGTTAGCAGTTGGAGTTCTTAAAAAAAAAATCATGATTTCATAATTCATAAAACTATTATTATTACTTGACAATCGTGGAAAGTAGTGTGATTGGCACTGATGACAGTTTGATATTTTATGATGTTCCTTGGCAGACATTTTTTAATCTTCCTTTTCCATTTGCTACTTTCTGTTTTCATTTAGAATTAGTTGTGTAGATCTTACTTAATGAAATTAGAAAATATTGCAAGAACAATTATGTCATAAATTCGTTTCCATCGTCAAAAACATGATGCATTTGGTGTAATACAGGGATGGTATTCCTTGGACACTGTTATTGTAGTTGAATCTTTGGCTCTGACCTTGCAAGCATCTGGCAATCTAAAAAATTCAAAAGAGCTTCTTGAAAGGGTATTACAATACTTGAAACCTGGGAAATTAATTTTTATATTCTCTTTACTTCATTTAATTTTGATTTTATAGAAATGAAATCCTCAATTTTTTTTCCTCTGCAGGTCTCTTAATGTCCGAAAAAACTTACTTCCCGGTGACCATATTCAGGTATGTTCTTTGACAGGGATTTTGATAGTTACAAATTCCAATTCTATTTATAAATTTCAAATCCCATATTGAATGCAGCTGTTATTTTCCTTATCCATGGTCAGATAGGTGCAAACTTACTTCATCTAGCAAGAGTTGCAGTGCTTGATTGCAATCAACATAAAAAGTTGGATGTTTCTAGAGCTAAAGATGAGCTTGACATGACAAAGAATCATTTGTATAATTCCATAATGTTTGGATTAGTTTAACATGTCTTGGCTCTTTCACAACTACTTCTGAATATCAGAACTCAATCAATTTGTCAATGGAAATCATTCTTTCATTTTACAATGTAGTTTTTATCAGAGTTATTTCTCTGTCCATGATGAAAAGAATTTGATGTTATACATACAATTGCTCAATCTTATCATGTATAGCATATAAATTGGTGGGTTGGTTCACTTAAGAAAAGGATAAAAAACATATTTACTTAGTTCTGAAATATATTTATTTTATTATTCCTTTTTAACATGATTCATATTAATGAATGTGAAGGAGCATTCAACTAATAGACCATGCACATAAATAAAATACCTCATTTGAAAGGGAGGAAACTGGTATAACAATGGATGAGACCTGATTTGAGAGTTAATGCCATGGAGATAATTTATTTTCTGTATGTGATAGTATTTGACTCCGTTCAATTGTTTCCTTTTGGTGACTGTATATACACTGAGTAGTTATATATGGATACATCAATAGTACTAATGCCTCATCATTTATTTCGATTTCATTTTTTTTTCACATCATATTATCTATTATACCGGACTTATCTAAGTTGTTTGTCTTCTCTTTTTCTATCTCTAGGTGTATTAGAAATGACTGATAATATGTCATGCATAGCTTTTGTTCAATTGCAAAGATGAAATAGTACACTGTGGCCATCCTAAAATGTTTTTTTTTTTTTCATTATGTGATATGGCAGCTACTACCAAGGTCTGGCTTCAAGGGCCAAAATCTCCAGAGAAAGAAGAGAAGCTTAAGAAAGAAAGCTAAGATTGAGAAGGATAGTATTTTTCTTATTGATTTGATGATTATTTACATAGATATATATAATGCCTACTGCTAACAAAATTGTCCTGGTCCTCTAGGAATATTTCTATAACAGAATTGGTTAGGAATATGTGTTCCCTACCAGCAAACAACATTATCCAGCAAATCCTCACTGCCAGCTTAGCTTTTGCATTTTCAGACATAATCTTTGAGGTACGAAGGCCTGGTACTGCTCCTCTTAGTCTTTGCCATTTGCATCGCTGCTTTTGCTATTGTGGTTCCTGTTTCCATTTCTGGTATTGCTTCTGATATGCTATTATCTTCCTTCGGCCCTTGGAGAATCACCTTGTCCTCAAGGTGATGATCCTATCACAACTGGTCCCAGTCTTCCCAAGATGTTTCATTAGGGGGCAATCCTCGTCATTGGACCAACACATCCCATGGAGCATCCTTGATACGGGATGAATGACGATAATCCGAAATAGCTAGAGGGGTAATTAAAGGCTGATCATTGACAAAGTGGTCTGGCAGTTGAGCGATGTTGGCTCTGTCTGGGATACCATGAAACGATTTAAGCATGGAGCAATGCAATACAGGGTGTATTTGAGAACTTTCTGGTAGTTGCAATTGATAAGCCACAGTGTCGATACGGTCAATGATCTGGAAGGGACTGTAGAAGCGTTTAGCCAACTTGTCGGAAACTACTTGTGCTCCCTTGGCAGATTTCTGCCGGTATGGATGCAGTTTCAGGCGAACCCAATCCCCAGTTTGGCAATTTATCTCTCTATGTTTGGCATCAACATGGTGCTTCATGCTAGCTTGGGCTTTAATTAACTTTTTGCGAATGCTGTTAAACACTTCTTCCCAGTTAGTTAGTATCTCATCAACAACGTCAAGGTTAGAAGTTCCAGAGAGATACTCTGGAAAACTGAAGGGCTTGCGACCAAATGTGATCTCATATGGTGTGGTCCCTGTGCTAAGGTTCCATGAAGTATTGTGGGACAATTCGACCCACAAAAGAAATTTTCCTCAAGCTCCGGGTTGGCGGTGAACAAAAGCTTGTAAATACTACTCAATTACGCGATTCATAACTTCGATTTGACCATCACTTTGAGGATGGTAAGCCGAACTGATGAATAAAGGGTCCCTGTTCGAGACCAAACTCCTGGGAATGCCATGTATTTTTACTACAATGTCAATGAACAAGGAGGCCACCATATGAGCAGTATGTGCCGGCAGAAGTATACCCAAATGAATTCCTTTTGAAAAGTGATCAACAACTACGAGGAGAACAGTCTTGCCCTGGTAGGGAGGAAGGCCAGTGATGAAGTCCAAGGAGAAGTCCTCCCATGGACGAAATGGCACTGGAAGGGGGCACAACAACCTTGCTATCCTCTTTGTCTCGTATACTGGCATTCGACACAGTTGGCCACGAACTGTGTGATGTCATCCCTAAGTCTAGGCCAGTGCAAATTCTCCAAGAGCCTAGCTATCATCTTCGTGACCCCCATATGCCCTCCTGTGGGTGTTGCATGATATTCAACAAGGAGAGAAGGAATTATTGGGAGGTCCTGCGGCAACCAAATGCGACCTTTCTTCAGAATAAGGTCTTGAGTAATGGTGAAGTCAGGGTGTGATGCCGGAGAAGTCAAGATGTCTTGGTGCTAACTGCGGTATTGTGGGTGACTGGCCAATTGCCGATGTAGTTCATCGAGAAAGGTCAAGCAAGGAACAAAGAGGATCATTGAGAGAGAAGATGTGTGTTCTGGTAGCCTGAACAAAGCATCAACGACTTAATTATGAGTCCCAGACCTGTATTGAATGTGGCAGTCATACTCCATCAAGCGTGCCAGGTACATATGTTGTTCGGGAGTTTGTATGACCTGGGTCAATAATTCCTTGAGGCTTCGGTGGTCCATGATGATCGTGAATTGGTGGCCCAACAGATACTAGTGCCACTTCTTCACCGCAGAGGTAATCACAACCAATTCTCTCACATATGTCGATGCCTAGAGAAGCTTCTTGCTGAATGGTTTACTAAAATATGCTATGGGGTGGCCCCGTTGTGACAACACTGCTCCCATTCCGTTGCCGAAGGAATCAGTCTCCACGGTAAACGACACTAGAAAATCAGGTAAGGCCAGAACAGGGGTTGTTGATAGCACTTGCTTGAGTTGCTCAAAGGCTTTCTGGGCCTGAGACGTCCATGTGAAAGGTTCAATAGTGGCTGACTTGACTAGTGGATCAGCAATCATCGCATATCCCTTGATGAACCGACGGTAGAAGCTTGCCAAGCCCAAAAAACTCCTCACAGCTTTCGTTGACTGTGGTACGGGCTATTGAGAGACGACGGCCACCTTTGAAGCCACAGGTTTGACCCCCTTCTGAGATACAAGATGGCACAAGTATTTGACCTGCGGTTGGGCACAAAAACATTTAGATAGCTTCAGGACAAAGTGATTTTCGAGTAATACCTGTAATGTCATTTCCAGATGTCATAGATGATTGTCCAAGGAACCACTGTAGATTAGTATGTCATCAAAGAAGACGATGACAAAATGACGGAGGTATGGCCGAAATATCAAATTCATGGTAGCCTGAAAGGAGGACGGAGCATTGAACAATCCAATGGGCATGACCTTGAACTCATAATGGCCATGATGTGTTCAGAAGGCTGTTTTCAGAATGTCCTTTGAGTGCATGTGAATTTGGTGATATCCCTACAGTAGGTCGAGCTTGGAGAAGCACTGAGCACCACCCAATTCGTCAAGAAGCTCGTCAATGGTGGGGATGGGAAATATGTCCTTTATCGTGAGGGCATTTAAATCCCGGTAGTCCATGCAAAAGCGCCAAGAGCCATCTTGTTTCTTTACTAGCAGCACCGGTGAAGAAAATGGATTGGTGTTGGGCTGAATCAGGCCTTTCTAGAGCATTGAGTCAACCAGTAGTTCAATCTCATGCTTCTGAAAGTGAGGATATCGATATGGACTCACATTAACCACATAGACTATGGGAGCAAATGAATATGGTGATTTGTGGCTCTAGCTGACGGCAACGCATGGTGGGGGCGAAATAAGGCATTGAATTTGGTAATTTTGGAGTGGAAGGGGTAAGTCCTCCAAGTGCGACGAAGGGAGGTCCTCAGAGAGGACAATGATATGGAAGTAAAGCTCATGTCCCTGTTTCCGATATAAACGGCGAAACTGAGTGGATGTCAACAAACTCGAGTTAGCCTCACAGTCACCTTGCAGCTTGACTAAGCGCCCTTCATAGATGAATTGCACACACAGTGTTATAGTTAGTGAGGACAAGTCCCAAAGATTTAAGCCACTGAACCCCCAAGACGACATTCATGCCAGCTATCGGTAACACATATAGATCAATAGTAAAGGAAATGTCCTAAATATCAATTGAAATGGCTTCACAAACACACGGGCACTCCAGGTATTGCCCATTTCCCATCATGACCCGTAAGGGAGTGGTTTCGCGGCACGACAATCTTAACTGGGTCACAAGCTGTTGTTGAACTATCGGGCGGGTCTGGGGGTGGAGTATCGGGTGGGTCAAAAATGGGTATATTAGAGGGAGTTGGGTTGTCCTCATCTACAATGAGGAGAAAAACCCTAGAGGCACAATGGTATCCTCTCTGGAATTTCTCTTCACAATTTAAGCAGAGACCCCTTTCTCGTCGGGAAGCAATCTCTTCTGGGGACAAGCGCTTCAAGGTCGAGGGTTATGGGCGGGGAAGAGCTGGTAAAAGGGGTGGAAGGGGCATCGCGGGTATCGCACGAAGAGGGTTTGTCGGCAGAATTGATGGTCGAGGGTGCGAGAGGTGGCGATGATCTAGAATCTTTTCCTCTTGCAGACGGGCGAGGTCGGCGACCTACACCAGGGTCAACGATTGATGGGCCTGTACTTCTCGGTGTATCTCGGGTGTGGGCCTAGAGATAAAGCAATTGAGACCAATAATTCGATTTGCTAGATCCTCAAATTTCGTAGGTATTGAGCAACCATGCCCTTCTGAGTGAGCTTAAACAACGCGGCGGTGGGGTCATCGTACTGAGACGGCGCAAAGCGAGTGTGCAATGCTTGAAGGAAAACCAACCATGATGTGAACTGGCTGCTAGTGTTCATCCACTAAAACCATGCAAGAGCACGACCTTCCATATAAAATGATGCAATGGTGAGTTTGTTCTGCTCTAGAGTACCATGGTACTCAAAAAATTGGTTGATCTTAAAGATCCAACCTAGTGGCTTGGTGCCATCAAACCGAGGCACGTCTAACTTCATACGATGTGTGGATGCAGGGACAGGTGGAGGCTGAGGCATAGGAGGTGGTCTGGGCAGAGATGACAAAAGGAAAGGGGCGACACACTGAAGGAGCTCATCAATCTTTAGGGTCATGGAATTCACAGACTCGTTGAGGTACAGTTGCTAGTTGGTGAGGCGAATAAGGGCATCCTGAAGATGATCAGAGGACCCCTGGTTCTTGTCGAAATCCGGCATAGAGACAATGAGAGAACCAAATTGATACGACAGCTACCGCCAAGGGCTGGCTTCAAGGGCCAGAACCACCAGAGAAAGAAGAGAAGCTTAAGAAAGAAAGCTGAGATTGAGAAGGATAGTATTTTTTTATTGATTTGCTGATTATTTACATAGATATATATAATGCCTATTGCTAACAGAATTGTCCTGATCCTTTAGAAATATTTATATAACAGAATTGGTTAGTAATGTTCCCCAACAGCACACAACATTATCCAGCAAATTCTCATTGCCAGCTCAGCTTTTGCATTTTCAGACATAATCTTTGAGGTACGAAGGCCGGGTAATGCTCCTCTTAGTCTTTGCTATTTGCACCCCTGCTTTTACTATTATGGTTCCTATTTCCATTTTTGGTATTGCTTCCGATATGCTATCATTATGGTTGATTTTTTCTAACCTTTTTTTTTTCTATTATTGCATATTGAAATTGTTTTCTGTGATGAGTATAAGTACATGCTTTGTTTAGAGGTTGCTGCTATTGAAAAGCCTATCACTTTGCAACCTGGTGAGGAATAAAAGGGAAGACTAGAACTTTCAACTGTTTCTTCTACTTATATTAAAGGAAGCTGAAATATCATCGTTGTGTTGTGTCCTGTACAGCTAATAAAATGCGCACATGATTTGTCCCTTTTAACTGTCTATAGTCAAGCACTTGAATCATCTCAAGCTGAAAAATCAATAAATTTATTATGCAGGGCTCTTACTTTAGATTTGTACCACTTCTCTATATCTCATGTTTATTAAATTGTTTTTGGAATATCTAATACATTAGAATTAGAGAGAAGACAACATTCAAATAATATATATTGTGTTAGCATAATAAACGGTTTTACATACTAACATGCTGTAATATTCCATTTTATTCTATCTATAATATTTTTTGGGGCAAGGATTGCATTTGAGGAAGTAGACAAACCAAGTGGAATACTAACCAAAGCATGTACGTACATACTTCTGATTGAGGATAAATTCATATATGTCACCTTCTGTTTGGTGATTAACTCAAAAAATTGTTACAGGGATTGAAATGGTGGAGAGGCTCTCCACCATGGGGATTGCTTCAAGACAAACACTGGTTAGTTACATCAACTACTAGTGACTATTTTTGTCAATAAAAATTAAGTCAACCTTATTGACATATTCATTTATATAAGAGTCAATTACACGTACCTCTCCTGCTGAGTTTTGTTTTTATTATTAGACCTAGTACCTTTTTGTTTCAGACTCAAGTTAGAAACTCCTTGCTGGAACAACCATTATTATCACTTGTAGCTGGACATGTGCATATTTTGAACACCTTATTTTTGTTACGTACTCACGTAACTAAGTATTCTAATCTGCCAATATAAATGGAGAGAATATATATTATGGCACACTCTACAAATCCTTGTGCACCAGAACGGGTTCTTCGAGGATCTTCTAGTGGCTCTGCTATTGCAGTTGATGCAAAGCTTGTGCACCTTTGAAGCTCATTAGGAGATATGTTCTTCCATTCCATTAATTATTTTTTGCACGACTTTGTTAATAATTTCAAGTGATGTTATGTTTTTCCTCAATATTGAGCTATTTTCCCATTCAAGTGAGTTTAATATTGAGCTATTTTCAACTGCAACACTATCCCTATTGGACTTGCTATCAACTGCAACATTAAATATTGAGCTATTTTCATCCCAACAATGATGTATGGTACGTATTTTGGAACAATTTGATTTTACTAAGTGCGAAGGTCTTTTTGTTGCATCCACCATTGCAAGGGATGTGTTGAAGTATGAAATCCTTGGAGACAATGTGAAAACAAATGTTCCAAGTTTGAAACATTTCATCATGAGTAAAGACAATACATACCAAATATATAATAAAGGTGTAACTTCAAAGACAGCCCACCATTTACTGGCTGCACTTTCTAGTGCCATGCGGTTGCTTCAAAGGTGTAGCTCACCATTTAATCAAATTTGGTTATATATATATATATGTGTGTGTGTGTAGGCTACATACACATGTATGTAGGTATAAGGATGTTTTCTTATAAGCAAATTGTTAATGAATTAAAATTAAAAGCAGGAAGATGAAAAGGTTTTTCTTTTTCATTTAAATATTATCTATTTATCACAAGAATAATCATAAGAGCAAATTCATTTGGGTGTTTAACTATTTTAATAATTTTTTTTATGCGAAGTGACTCTTATATTGTATTTTAAAAAATTATATATATATATATATATATATATTGTGCTAATTCATAGTCTGATAAACTTATTTAGGTGTATAATTTTTTTTATAATCATTGGTGAGATTTTTCTTTTATGTAAAGAGACATTTAAATATTTATATTTAAATTTAATATTAATGCATATAAATTTTATATAATGATGTTTAAATATATTTTATATGAATATATTGTTTATTTTTTTTAACAAAAGAATAAAAATAATATTTTAAATGTTTATATATATTATTTATCTTGTATTAATCTATATTTATATTCATTCATCATACAATAATTATTAAGAAAAATTCATTTGGGTCGCTAATTTGTTTTTATAAATAATAATTTTTTAATGTTAAAAGACTCTTATATATTTATATTTTAATTTAATTATAAAATTTCTATAAGAATAATATTAAAAAAAAATTATATATAAAACATCCTTCATTTTTTTAATTTTGAAATTATATATTTTTTTTAAATTTTTATGTGATCTATTTATATTGCATCAATATATATTTATATAATGTATTACACGGATAAAATAAAAATAATCACATTTTTATAATTATAATGTTAATTGGATATATAAAATAAAATTCAAATAAATTTTTTTCACATGCTTTCACTATTGATTATGTTTATTTTCACACATGAATAATTACATGGAGTTCATAACAAAGTTAAATAAACATATTGATTTTATTAAGTATATAGTTAACTCAAATTAAATACTATATTTTGTAAAATAATTTTATTGTGATTTTTATATTTCAAATTTTTTTCTTACTAAATATTATTTAATTGTTCAGATTATTAAATAAAAATAAATACATTTAAGATACAATTGTGACATTAATTAAAAAAAATAAGAGTTGTTATATTCTCTGACATTTATGCTCATATTTACAATTGAATAAAAAAAATAAAATTAAAAGAAAACCATCAAACCCTCTAGTTACCTGTCAAAAATCTAGAAGAGATAAATAATAGAATTATTTCCCTTTATTTCTTTTTCTTTGGTACTCACAAGTCACAAGTCACAAGTCCCACGACTGAAGCAAGATTTAAGAGTGCCCATTGCGCTCTACTATGACACTCCTAATTGGTATTAACAATCAATGCACTTAATTAATAGTTAATACACTCTGACTTTTGAGTCCTGGCCTCCATATATTCTAATAAAAAAACTGCATTCCACCTGAATACATGCAACTGCTCTACTAGTAGTATTTTGTTACTCACTTACTCATCAGCTGATCCTCAAGCCCCAACGGTACTTTTTTCGCACAACATTCTTGTTTAATTGAGTTTTTTTTTTTTTTTTTGGCACAACACTTAAATATATTTTACATTTTTACTTGTTGATATTGCATTGTAAAGAGGATACTGTAAAGCTATTTCTTGTCTTTCGATAAAAGATTATCATCTTAAGGTTTTCCATTACAAGGAAGCATTTATTTTTTCTAACGTTTTTTTTTTTCTCGTCAGTCATCAACAGAAGGAAAAGAATCAGAGGGGAAGTTGGTGGTGAAGATGAAGGAGGAATTGTTCCTACCCAAAGATGATAGGGACAAAATCAGCGAGTTGCCTGACAACATCTTGCTCCACATGATGGATTTTATGGACACAAGAGAAGCTGTTCAGACTTGTGTATTGTCTAAACGATGGAATAATCTTTGGAAACGTCTCTCGACTCTGCTATTCAATACCTCGAAATTTGAAAGTGTTTTCAAAATTAACAAATTCTTGTGTAGGTTTCTGTCCGATCGAGATGACTCCATTTCTCTACTTAATGTCGATTTGGATGTCGGACCTCCCATTGAGCTCGAATTATATCTTTCAGGTGTCTTATACCGTCCTCCCATTGAGCTCGAACTCCTACATAGAATAATGGAATATGCTGTGTCGCACAATTGTCAGCGCTTTACAATCAACACAGGCATTGGTTTCAAATTTGAAGTTGTTACTGTCATTTTTTTCTGTCCCTCTTTGACAAATCTTCGGCTTTCCTGTGGTACGCCACTTGGTCGAACTTGTAAACTTCCAAAATCTCTGCAGCTGCCGGTATTGGAAACTTTGCATCTTCATTCTGTCTTCTTTACCGCAAGCGACAATGGTTGTGCTGAACCCTTTTCAAAGTGTTTTTTGTTGAATACTTTGGTCCTTAAAAGGTGTGTTTTAGACGAGCATGCTGAAGTCATATGCATATCTAATTCCAACCTTTCCTGTTTGGTTCTGGATAATACCTTGAAAGGAGCTGGTACAATTGTGCTTTCTACTCCAAAACTTAGGTTGCTAACTATCCAAGATTACGCTTGTAGGAATAAATACTCCACCACGTGCAATCTTTCTTTTCTTTGAAAAGTATATATTAATGCTTTTAGTCATTATGAGGATTCTTCGGTATGCCCAAGTTGGCTGCAACTGGTCACTAATGTAAAGGAATTGATTCTTTCGGCGAAAACCATTAGGTTTATTCTGAAGGTAAAACATTTTTGTGTGTTTTCTTATTATTTTTTCTTTTATGATGGCCCGACCTATTGTTTCTACTATTGATTTCTTTTTGGCTATTCAATGTTAAATTCTGATTATCCATTATAATGTACGTCACCAATTACTTTTTATTTTGTAGCTGGCTCTAAAAGTTCTTGACTCAGTGAGAATTCAACCTCCTGGCTTTGTTAATTTAGAGTCCCTTGTGGTAAAACGTGATTCATTGGATTTTGTATCTGATGAAGAAGTACATTGTATAGTGCGGTTTTTACTTCAGAACTCTATACTAACTCTAGATGTAGAAAAGACGGAGAAAGTTATATATACTAATTCCCTGTTTAAATATTTAGGTAAATATTTTACAATCTATTAAAGTTTTTACCTTATTTTATTTTTCATACGTCGTTGGTGTTCTTATTTCAAAACTAATTACTGACAGAGATATTGTGATTGCGGATGTTTCTATGTTATTTTTTTGGCATTGAAAGATAAAAAAAATTAGCTTTAGGAGTGTGTTACTCTGTGTAACGTCGCAGAGACATAGAATTTGTTATTAATTGTGAAATCCTTAAATCCATCCTTTCATGAACTGCTCTTGGTGGGGGGGTGTTTATTATTTCCTTCTTTTCTTGTGTTCTCTTACTGCAAATTGTTTGTTGCATTGTGAGTGGTTGCTTGTACTAATACGTACATTTCTTTTTAAATGGCTTTGAATTGACATATTAAAATCTTAAAATTTAGTAACTTTTTGTGGTTAAGTATAAATAATTAGAGATTAGTATACTTGAATTTGGAATTTGAAATTGAGGTTTAAGTTCCGAGACTTAATGTTATTAATATATTTGTAATGTTTGTGTTTATTTGCATATAATATTCATCTCAGATGTATGTCATCTCTTTTTGAAAGAAAAATGATCATGCCATTTCATTAATAATTAAAGGCTGAATACAACTTCGAAATATTTGAAATATAGACAACAAGATTAGCATGTCCCTTGTAAAACTCAGCAGCGAGTTTGAATTATTTGAAACTTGTCTTACTTTATTTTATACTATATTTGTAATGAGTAAATTTATGAAATATTTGTTGTTAATTTTACAGGAAATGTGTTTCTGGAGGATGATAATTTAAAAACATTGACAAATTTGTGAAGTTGAGGTTTAAGTGAATGATGCGGGGAGAGAGATGGAAATGAGGACGAGGACAGGATCAGTGACATCTTACGTTGTTTTGTTCCGCATTATGAAATATTTATGTATTATTCCGTATCTGTCTTATTTAAATTGTCTCTTTATTTTTTTCAACCTTTCTTAGACTTTTATTGGTTCTGATTGAGTAGCTGATACCATATGCTAAATCTTTATTTTTTGGCTACTCAGATTTGGTGAATGATGATTGTTATCGTTAAGTAATTATCACCTAATTTTCTTTTATTCTTAAGAATTGAATACATTACCAAAGTTTATCATGCTTATATATCTTATTCAACCAACTAAATTAAATTCTTTGTTAATTATCACCTTCTTTATTTAAAATTATTAAAAAGTACAACAAAGAGAGGCATTAAATAGTAAATAAAATTATGGTAAAATAATTGTCTTTCGATAATTTTAATTTAACTAATAATTTGTCTACTTTCCCGGTTAACGTTGGACCGTTCCTACTCCTGTTCCCAATATATGAGTCTATGGCACCTATCTTCTGCGTGTTATGGTATAGAAGAAAAGAATACTGTATTTTAAAACATTTTGCTTCCGTTTTCTTAGGCTTGTCAAATAGATAGATTAGATAATTTTTTATTTTAGATTACAGTGGATGGATTAAAAGCTAGGATCTATTAAAAATTGAATCCTTTTGATAGTGATTATTTAGTTTATCTTTTTGAATACCATTTTTGTACCTATATTGGTTTCGTTTTAATAAATACTTTAAGAAAAATGATTAGTTAATGTTCTATCTTTTAGATAAGATTAATGTATCTTTTAGTTTTTTTAGATTAATTTATCTTTTACTTTACTTTTTATTCGTCTGCACATTCAAATAAATAAATAAACTAATCAAGTATTCGTAAAGATAATGTAAAAGATAAAAAATAAACAAAGAGATCAATAAATCAGTTTCCTTTGAATAAAATTCTTTCAATTTATTGAATATATCTTATTTATATAAAACTATCCCTTCCTCTTGCTCATAACTTAGAAGCACTATTAAAAAAAATTATTTTTAACAACACATATTCTATAACTATTATGCGGAATCGTCTTAGAATATTAGTAAAAATTTTATAATAATAAAATATGTATGATGATGATTTTATAAAAATCTTTGTAGAAATTAAGTGTTCAAAAATAATTTTATTAAAACCGTCTTAAAAAGTAATTTTTGAAAGATGATTTTCTTACAAAATCGACTTTGAAATTAGTCTATAAATTCTCGTGCACTCCCTCATTCTGACGCTCACTCTTTCCTTCTCCTGATACATCCTTTCTCTCTTCCCTCACAAAAAATTTCCTTCTCCTCTTGCAAAATGGGGGAAGAGTTTGGATCTAAGAACTAACACTACTACTACTCATAGTCACACACAGAGCCTAGAAAAGAATCTCCCTCTCTTTCTTTCTCTAACAACAATGTCTCTCACTGATGGTGACTTGGATCTTAGGGTAAAACTCTTCAAGAATTCCTTTTTACATTATTCTCCCTCTCTATTTCTCCAAATCTCTCTTTTCTTTTCTCTGCAGCCACCTTCTAAATCTTCCTTCACAGTTGGGTTAGTTTATTTAGTTTATAAACCCTATTGCTCTTCAATTCTTCCGTTCCTTGTGCATTTTGACCAATTCGTATGGTTTTTGCTTTCTCTTGTATGTTTCAGTGAGTACATGTTTGCCGATGTGGAGAATTTGGAGCATTACGCTAAGTATCTTAACCAATCGCTCATCACGTTTGGTTTCCCAGCTTCGCTTGATCTCTTCACAAATGACCCTGTGAGAATTGAACTGATCCTATTATGTCTTTCGTTTACGTTGTTTTGTTTTTCGCCAATGTGCGAGCATGTGTTATTTGAATGATGTTGTTCTGGAAAATGTGGTAGTTTTTAGTTGCGAGGACTTGCAATTGCATTTACTTCTTGCTCCAGCAAAGATAGCGCGATGTTGAATTTAGAGAGTCTGCTAATGATCAAAGACAATTATAGTTGCTAAATATAAGACCTTCAATTGATGTTAGTCTCGTAATATGTTATGTGTGTGAGTTCAATGTGTTTTACTTTTGATGTTTTGGATTGTTGTCTGACATATCGCGATTGGAGGCCAAAGTGGAGATCGAGGCTGGAAGGTCAACTACAAGTCAAAGACAGGGAGATATTGACTATTACTAGAACGGTAAGGAGTGCTTGTATTTCTGGTTTTGGCAAACGATTTCCTTATTTATGCAATGATGCTACTAGACTTTGTTTAATTGGGTTGAATTCCTGTTATATAGGTGGCTAAAAATTCTCAAACTCTGAAGGCCCAAAATGAGAAGCTACAATAAGAGAGATTTGAATTTCAGAAAATGGTTATTGGTAATCAGGTTAGAAGTTTGATCTACTTTGCTTATTGTGGTGTCTTGTTTGGATGGCCCTACTTCAAAATGGGTAAGCCTTTGAGTCTTGTGAATTTGACTATTGAATGGTGTGAATGCAAGTAAAGACTTATAGTTCTTTGTATTTGGGACACATCCTTATGTCATACAATTTATTTTTAATGTTGAAAGGTGGACGCTCATGAGTAAAAAAATCAATAACTTATGGTATAGAATGCTGATTTAGGAGCATTATTGAGATTAATGCAGGTAGGTTCCTGCTAGGTAATTATTGTTATTTGCTGAAATTTATACTTGCAGATAAGATTATGAATGCAACATGTTTCTTCTATTCACATTTCATTGATTTGGAATTGAGATTTGCAACTATAGAAAACTACTAGGCACAAACTGATTATGACCAAGTGGATCGACTAATCAACCAAAGGTTAGAAGAAATATATTTATCCATTTCGTTTAGTTCTAAACATATGTTTTGAAAAAGATAGTTTGGAAACGCAAAAATTGATCTATCAACCTTGGGACTCTTGAAGAAGGAAACAATATTGATGCACATTGAGAAAAGACCTATGGGAAGAGTTTGAAGATGGATGGTTCAATATTATGTAGTACATTTATTTTTTACTATGTAATCAGAAAAATAAATTCAATGTTTAGGATCTTTTTGTTTGGTAATGTAAGAATTCCATGCATGAAGTTAACATAAAAAATTATAAATTTATCTTAAAAAGTCAACAAATAAAGCTAAAAAGGGTACTAAAACAAAAGTGAATTATAATAATTACAATATGATTTATCCATATGTCTTACACAAACATTCACATGTGTACATATAAAATGGGTAACTATTCGTAACATGATTAATATATTCGAATAAAATTAAAATAATGGTTGCTAGCATAACATCTTAACTACTTGGTTAATATAGACAACAAGATTAGCTTGTAAAACTCAGCATTAGGTTTGAAATATTTGAAACTTATATTACTTTATTTTATACAACATTTGTAAGGAGTAAATTTGTGAAATCTTTTTTGTTAATTTTACAGGAAAATTGTCTGAAGGATAATTTAGAAACATTGACGAATTTGTGAAGGTGAGGTTGAAGTGAATGATGCAGAGTGAGAGATGGAAATGAGGACGAGAACAGGATCACTGACATTTTACTTTATTTTGCTCCGCGTGATGAAATATTTATTTATTATTCAGTGTCTGTCTTATTTATTGTCTCTTTATTTTTCTCAACCTTTCTTAGACTTTTATTGGTTCTCATTGAGTAGCTGATACCATATGCTAAATCTTTAATTTTTGGCTATTCAGATTTGGTGAATTATTATTGTTATTGTTAAGGAATTATCATCTAATTTTCTTTTATTCCTAAGAAATGAATACATTACCAAAGTTTATCATACTTATATATTTTATTTAACCAATTAAATTAGGTTCATTGTTAATTATCACCTAAGTTGCATGTAGGACAATAGTGTGTGAAATATCGTCTCTATTTTTTTTTACACAAACATCCTTTTTGGTTGCTTAATGCCAAGACATGTAAAAATTTAATAAGTGTTAGGGACATATATAATTAACACCTACTCTTAAAAATTATTAAAAAGTACAACAAAGAGAGTAATTAAATAATGAATAAGATTATGGTAAAATAATTATATCTTCCCATAATTTTAATTTAACTAATAATAGAGGTACTATTTAAAATAATGTTAGCATTTGTCTCTTTATTCCCCCAGTATCTTTAACATGGAACGGAATATGTTGCCTTTTACAATTTTCACCACACACTACAATAAATAGTTGGAGACTCTTTATCAGTCTTCAGCAAACCCGTGGGGAAGAATTGGTTTCTTTGATTATACATCTAAAGAACCTAACTACATACTCCGTTTTTATTTTAATTGTTTTTAAAGAGAAAATAATTTAATCTAAATATAATTGTTATTTTAATTTTTTAATGTGATATTAATTATTTTTTCACATATATTTCTTATAACATTGATGGTGAATAATAAAATTTGTAAATGAATTTATGATAATATAAAATTAATTTTGTAAAATCATTATTTTTATATATATTTATTGTTTTTTTGTTTGATTTATATAAAATAAATTAAAATAATAATTATTTTTTGACCGAAAAAATATTATTTACTAATTTTATTGGACATTATTGGTATTTTGTCTACTTTCCCGGGTTAACGTTGGACCATTTCTACTCCTGTTCCCCAATCTATGAGTCTATGGCGATATGCACCTATCACCCGTCCTCCAATTTGCATTTTCATCCTTTTTTTTTCTTTCTGTATAAGTTATTGTTCTGATTTATCTGTTTTATAAATGGTTTTTTCCCTTATCAAGCAATCGTGATTCGGCAAATTTCCCACTTTAGGGTGCTTTTAGAAACTATTTCCCAGAGTAGGGCTGTTCCTAAATAATTTCCCTAGGGGTGCAGTTTTTCTACGTAGCAGCCATGCATGGCGCCAGTGGTGATGGCGCCTTCGACAGGGACAAGCCACGTGGCTGTGTCGCCACTGCGACTGGCGACAGCAGCGATGTCGCCACCTGCAATGGCGCTTTGGCCATGCAGGGTGGAGTCGCTGGTCAAACCAGCGCTTCCCTACGCGTTTGCTTTTTGCAGGTGCAGCTTTGCTTTTTGCAGGTGCAGCTTTTGCTGAAAACGCCAGCTCCTTTGGCGATTTAGGGTGAAAACGCCAGCTCCCTTGGTGATTTAGGGTCTTCAAATACCTATGCTTTTGTTCTTGCAACTGCTTCATTTCGTTTTTCTTGCAACTGCTTCATTTCGTTTTTCTTGCAACTGCTTCATTTTCCTTTTCTTGCAACTGCTTCAGAGGTTTCATTTTAAAGCTATTGTCCGTGCCTTTGAGTTTGTTTCTGTTTTGTTTTGGTGGACTTAGCTGTGAAAAAAACTGTGTGGTATGAAATTTTTTTTAAGTTATTTTGTTAGGTTGTAACTTATTTTTCGTATATAGTATTTATTTATTTTAAAATTAAATTAACTTTTATATTTGATAGGCTTGTTTAAATGTGTGTTTAAATGTCAAAAATAAAAGAAAAATTGTGTAACAATATTAATTTGAAGATAATATTTTGAGTGAAAATAAAAATATTTTGAATATGAAATTTGTAATAATTTTTTAATTAGATTAGGTTGGTGTTGATAATTTGTACAGAACTCGCGTTTAATTGCTTCTATCTTTTCCTTCCGTGAACAATTTTCGTGAAATAAATTTATTTACATCTTTGTCAATAAATTTATTTGGTTATAACTTTTTTTTCCAAAATAATCATAGATGCTGATTAAACGTGTACATGAATTATTTGACACATTGACACAAAATAAAGTTTATATTGTGTATAAAATAAAGTTATTGGTGGGTAGGATTGGATTCTATAGCGTATCTTGGAGAGAAGAACTTGACACATTGACACAATTTAATCTTTTGGTTCAATGTTCATTCTTGCATCGTCCCATCGGATATGTCATATAAATGTGTTCTAGATTCAAAATTTGTTAGTGTGTTAAAAATTGATGAATGTTTGAACTTTGAATAAAAAAAATTTGTAGATTATATTTATTTAAAGTAAATATTTTGAGTAAGAATTTTTTTTAAGATGAAGTTGTAGTATTTTTTTAATTAGATTTAGTTGGTTTTTGGTGTGTTAAAAATTTATAAGCGTTCAACTTGAAAGTGTTAAATATTTTATTATATTTTTAGTAATTTTGTAATTAGCTTTTTCCATTTTAAAGCTATTAATGTTAAGATTAATTATTTATAATACTAACTTCGTTGATGAATTATTTAATTTTGTGTTAAAAATGACTATCTTGAAATTGTTCATTTTTTTTAAGTGTGTCTCATGAAATTAATTTGAAGTTAATTAAAATTTTTTAAAAGAGAAATTGAATGTAAAGTTCCAATAAAGAGATCTGTTGGGATTACACTTTAAAAGAGAAATCTGGTGTTTTTGTGTTAAAAATGACTATCTTGTAATTTATTTGATGTGTTAAAATATTTTTTTTGTAGGTACAGGATGAATTCGGTTATAACAGTGTTGTATTTCAATGGAAGGGTATATGAAGATAATGATGGTGTAATATTTGAAGGAAGTAAAAAAGCGATTCAGATTAAACGTGGAATTAGTTTCAATGCTTTGAAGAAAAAAATTGGAGATAAGGTAAAGTTACAAAATAATGAAATTATTTCTGCTATCAGCTATAGATTTTTAGTGTCAGGAAAATATATTGACTTGCAAATTTGTGATGACGAAGACGTTGAAACGATGTTGGAAAGTTTTAAACAACAAGACCAAATGTCAGTTCTAGAATTGTACATAGAAAAGGATGTCGCTGGTGATTCAATGTTTCATTCTGCAAATTCGCTTACATCATGTGGAAATTATTTATCTAATGATGAGACACAACCGGCAACAAATATGAGCAATTTACATATTGACGAAGACGATGATGATCATGATGATGATGATTATCTTATGTCTAACTCATACGTTGAAGAGTCTGTAGACGAAGATGACAGTGTTGACGGTATATCTAAAACAGACGATGAAGTCACCGACATTCCTCAACCAGTAAGAATTGTTCACCCAGCAGAAGGTACAATTTGCTGTGTAAAAAAATTTGACAATACATTTATTATTTGATGACAATTGTATTTAATGTTAAATAAGTATGATTTGATTTTTTATTTTGAACTGTTAGGTGCACAACGAATTGAAAATCCATTTTGGAATGATGCTTTACATTATAACAATATCAACTGGAGTTATCCTGATGAGGAGGACATTTGCGGTTTGGAGATGCCATCGACCTTTAATGTTGGCCAAGAATTATATGTTGGCATGGAATTTGATAGTAAAGATGCGGTCAAAAATGCAGTCAAACAATATGTTATGAAGGTGCATCAAAGTTTCAAAGTTGTTGAAAGCAAATCAAACAAGTATGTGGTTTGTTGCTTGAATAAAAATGCAGAGTGTCCTTGCCCTTTCTATATGAGGGCAATTTTATCTAAAAAAACAGATACGTGGAAAGTCACACAATGGGGTGGACCACACACATGTCTGAATATGAGCATGACACAAGATCACGAGAAACTTGATTCAGATTTAATTGCCACTTGTGTAGTAGGTACGTATTTTATGTTCATATTATGTTCATTTATTGTTAATTGTCATTTAAATTTTGTTATGTTATTGACAGGCATGATCAGAGAAGACCCATCAATAAAAATTTCTTTGATTCAAGAGAGGATTAACAGTGAATTTGCGTACAAGGTGTCATACAAAAAAGCTTGGTTGGCGAAACAGAAAGCCATTGCAATTGAATATGGCGATTGGGATGAGTCATATGCGAAACTTTCGTCGTGGCTAAGACACATGCAAAATCATTCTCCTGGATCATATTTTCAAGTACTACATGACGATTTTATCGTTGGGAATACGGTTAGTCGCGAACACCGTCAGTTTCATAGAGTTTTTTGGACTTTTGGGCAATGTAAAGAAGCTTTCAAGTACTGTAAGCCAATCATACAAGTTGACGGCACACATTTGTACGACAAATACTGTGGGACCCTCTTAATGGCCACATCACAAGATGGAAATGGTGGTGTCCTTCCTCTAGCATTCGCGGTGGTTGAAGGTGAGACGTTGACAGCGTGGTCATGGTTTTTGGCACACTTGCGTGAACACGTCACAGATCAAAATGGTATTTGTCTGATATCTGATCGACACGCCAGTATAAAGTCCGTTGTCGCTAACGAAGCACTTGGCTGGCAACCTCCCCACGGTTATCATGTCTACTGCGTGCGACACATAGCAAGCAACTTCAATCGAAAATTCAATAATGCCAAACAAAAAGAAATGTTGAAGAAATTGGGTAAGATTTCATATTTGTTGGTCACATTTATTTTACTTTCATTTATACTTAAAATTGTTATTCATCAACTGTTTTTATGCAGCCTACACTCCTTGCAAGCACATTTTTGATCAAAATTTAGAAAAATTTCGTGAACTGAGTCCAGCCATAGCCACATGGATTGATCGAATTTCAAAGGAAAAATGGACGATGGCTTATGATAGAGAAGGACGTCGATATGACCACATGACAACCAGCCTTTCAGAATGTATCAATAAGGTTTTGAAGGATTGTCGCAACATTCCCATAACAGCATTGGTCAAATCAACGTACAGTAGGTGTCGAAAGTACTTTGTTGAGCGTGGCCGCCAAGCGCAAAGACAGTTAAATGAAGGCCAAGTATATTGTTCAAAGCTTGTTAAAGAACTGAGGAAAAATCAAGAACAAGCTTGTACGCACATCGTTCGCGTGTATGATATCCACTCCACAAGGTTTGATGTAGAGGAGAGCTTCAACCCTATAACGCAACGTGGCGGACAAAAGTGGGCAGTAAACTTGAATGGTCGTCATTGTCAATGCGGAAGGTATTCTGCACTTCACTATCCATGTTCACACATTATTGCAGCTTGTGGTTACGTGAGCATGAACTACTACCAATATATAGATGTTGTTTATACAAATGAGCACATCTTAAAAGCTTACTCCGCACAATGGTGGCCTCTTGGGAATGAAGCGGCTATTCCTCCTTCTGATGACGCATGGACACTTATCCCTGACCCAACTACAGTTCGTGCGAAAGGTCGGCCAAAATCAACAAGGATAAGAAATGAGATGGATTGGGTCGAACCATCTGAGCACCGAACAAAATGCAGTAGGTGTGGAGCCGAAGGGCATAACAGGCGTCGTTGTCCAATGCAATCTGAGCGTGGGAGTTGTTCAAATCGTTGATTTATGTATGTTAGTCGAGTGACTTGTATTTGTTTACGTTCTGTTCAATGTATTGAATTTCTGGGGTTCAATGAATTCGGTAGTTTAAAACATTTTGCCTTTTGTACATTAGTTATTTGTGGGCCTAAACATAAACCACTAAACCTAAACACTAACCACTAACCATAAACCATAACCACTAACCGTAAACCCTCAACCACTAAACCCTAAACCCCTCCCCCTAAACCCTAAACCACTACCCCTAAACCGTAACCCCTCCCCCTAAACCCTAATCACTAACCCTCAACCTCAACCACTACCCCTAAACCCTAAACCATCCCCCTAAACCCTAATCTCTAACCCTAAACCCAAACCCCTACCCATAAACCCTAACCCCTAATTTTTTCTTTATGACTTTATTTATTATTCTAGTTTGATGCGCGGCATAAAAATAGTCATTATGATTACTAACCCATAACCCTAACCATAACTCATAA